>NC_056729.1:785944683-786259683 GCF_019279795.1 Protopterus annectens
TTGAGAATAGTTAGATCTAGGATAGGGCGCCAAGAGCCCTCTTTTCTGGGCACCAGGAACAGTCTGGAGTAGAAACCATGTCCCCTTTGTTCGACTGAAACAGGCTGAATAGCCTTGATATGGAGAAGGGAAAGTAATTGCTTTTGAGCCTCTTCCCACTGGTTTGGAGGAAGGTCTGGCAACTCGCTTGGAGTTGGCAGTGAGTGGAAGTAGAATCTATCCCTGGGATACAATGTTTAGAACCCATCAGTACTGAGTACTGGACATCCAGTTTTTGCATGAAGGGCGAGTTTTCCTCCTAGGGGCGCAAGCACTTGGGCATGGCTGGAAAGGACAACTGGAAAGTCATTGTGAACTTTTTCCATATGGGGTGGCTTACCACTCCCTCGTTTTGAGGGAGAAACACTCAATTGTTTAGATCTCTGCATACCCTGAGACTGTAGTCTTGGTGGCCTGTTTCCCCTGGGTTTGGACTGAGAAGGCCTGAGAGGGACTGGAAAGAACCAGTTTTTTGAAGGCCAATGCCTACAGAATCTAGGTGGCTGCACCTGTTAGAAATCTTTAACGGTTTGCATAGATTAAGCTTTTTCTTCCATCTTTTTAAGAATGTCTTCTGCTTTTGTGCCAAACGCTCCTGATTTAATGGAGCATATAGTAATTTTGCTTTGACATGATCAGGCAAGACTTGTTCCTTTAGCCAAGCATGCCTTCTCAGTACAGACCCAGTGACAGCAGCCCTGCAAGATGCTTCTAAGGCATCAAACCCACACTGCAAAGTAAGTTTACTAACTTGGTTTGCAGAATGCATCAACTCTTGTAAATCTTTATTTTCTGCACAATCCGGAAGTAATACCATTTTTTGTTTAATTAGTTCCATAATATGTTGCTGGTAATTCAACATGTGAAAAGTACAGTTTTGTACCTACCATAAATGTAGATGTTCGAAGATCCACATTGCTGCAGTCCTTACATATGGGTAGTCCGCTGTCCTCGGTCGGCCCGAATACCAAAGTATTAGGCTGACGTCGGTCATGGGCGCTCAGATCTGACATCAGAGCGTCAGGGTATTAAAGCGCATGACCGACGTCATATCCTCAGTCTTTTCTTGCCCCAGATGTCAGAAGGCCCTAAAAAGAAAGGCCACAGCCAAAAATAGAATACTTCCCAAAAGGCATGTACAAATAACAGCTACCACCCAAACCATACAACCATTCCAAACTACAGAGGGAAGGAGGGAGGGTAAATTGGACTGCAGCAATGTGGATCTTGAACATCTACATTTATGGTAGGTACAAAACTGTACTATGTTCTTCATCTCACATTGCTGCAGTCCTTACATATGGGTAGAATCCCAAAGCAGAGGTAAAGGGAGGCTGGCAAAATCATAAAGCATTGGGAGCTGCCAAAATGCCCTGTAAGATTGCAGTGGCAAATCCAGCCCTAGATTTGGAATTAAGAGGAAGGTGGTAATGTTTAGAAAAAGTATGCACTGAACTCCAAGTAGCTGCTTCCAAAATATCTTTAGTAGCTACTCCCCTTAAAAAAGCTGTAGAGAAGTGGCAGTAGCCCTAGTGGAGTGAGGTCTGATTCCAGCCGGAATCTCCTTACCATGATGAGAATAACAAAAAGTAATACAAAAGCCAATCCACTTAGAAATAGTTTGTTTTGAAACAGGTTTCCCCTGAGAACCCAAAGCAAAAGAAACAAACAACTGCTGAGACTGTCTGAACCCTTTAGTCCTGTTCAAATAATAACGCAACTGCCTGTGAATATCCAAAGTGTGCAAAATTTTCTCCCCTTTATTTTGGGGATCTGCATAAATGTAGGCAAATGAATTGATTGGTTCAAGGCCACATTTGAAACCACTTTAGGCATAAAAGTAGGATTAGTACGCAGAGATACCCTATCCTTATGAAAAATTAGGAAGGGTTCAACTGCCATAAGATCCTGTAATTCAGAAACCCTTCTAGCAGACGTAATGGCCAACAAAAAAGCAGTCTTCCAAGACAAAACTTCAACTCAGCAGTAGCTGCAGGTTCAAAAGGAGGTAAAGTAAGTTTTTCCAACACAAAATTGAGATCCCAGGCAGGAGTAGGAGCTCTCGGGGGTCTTATGTTCTTTGCCCCTCTAAGAAATTGCTTAAACAAAGGATGACAGAATAATGGAGGGTCACAGTCATAGTGAGCAGAAATGGCTGCAGCATGAACTTTTATAGAAGAGAAAGACAAACCCTTGTCTAATAATTCTGTAAGATATTGAAGAGAAACACTTAAATCAGGCCTGGAAACATCAAAGCCCTTTGTTTTGCTCCAAATTAAAAATCTCCTCCATTTATCAGCATAAACTTTCCTTGTACTAGGCCTTCTGGCCTCCAAAATAACATTCAAAACTTGTTGTGGAAGCTGCGACCCTCCAGGTTCTAGAACAGAATATGCCAGGCTGTTAGATGCAGGGACTGAATCCTGACATTGAGGAAATGATTGCCCTCCTGTGACAAAAGGTGCGGAATCAAGGCAAAGGCCATGGAGGCTCCGTACTAAACTCCTCAGCAGAGGGTACCAGTGCTGTCGAGGCCAATCTGGAGCTATTAGAATCATGGAGGGCTTGTCTTGTCTGACCTTCAAGAGTACCTTGGGGAGGAGAGGCAGAGGCGGAAAGGCATAGACGTGAAGATTGCTCCAGCTGAATGATAGAGCATCCACTTTCCAGGCTGTGGGATGAAACATTTTTGTGCAAAACTTTGGCAACTGGAAATTTAGTGGAGAAGCAAACAGATCTATGTCTGGAGTTCCCCATATCACTGTCAACTTTCGAAATACATAAGGATCCAATTTCCACTCATGGGGATCCACTATCTGTCTGCTCAAAACATCTGCTAAGGAGTTCTGTGCTCCTGGTAGAAACCTTGCCTGAAGATTGAGGTGTAAACTGAGAGCAGTCTCCCACAAAATCATTGCTTGCCTGCAAAGAGGGTACGAATGGGTTCCCCCTTGCTTGTTGATGTACCACATGACAGTTGTGTTGTCTGTTTGAATCAACACTTGCCCTGGGTGAAGTAAATCCTTGAAAGCCATCAATGCAAATTGGACTGCTAACATCTCCTTCAAGTTGATATGTAAATGTTGAAGTCTGGCAGGCCACGTGTCTTGAACCCATTTTCCATTGAGGTGTGCTCCCAAGCCTTGTCCGAGGCATCTGTCGTTAAAATCTGACTCGCCTCTGGTCGGGTCACAGAGAGTCCCTTGTTTAGGTGACATTCCTGAGCCCACCACAAAAATTCCTTTTGAATGCAAGGTATTATTTGAATGACAGTGTCCAGATCTTGGCAGTGTTGTGTCCATACATTTTTGAGATACCATTGTAGCTTCCTCATATGCAGTTTGGCATTGGGAAGCACCAGAATACAAGATGCCATGAACCCCAAGGCTTGAAGGACTGTCCTTGCAGTCAGCCTGGACCGTAGAGACAATTGATGGAAGTAAAGAGTAAGGTTCTTTTGCTTGTCCGGGATCAAAAAAGCCATCTGGGAAGCTGTATTCAGTCTCACACCCAGAAAGCACATTTCCTGAGAGGGTACTAGACTGGACTTTCCTCGTTCACAGAATACCCTAGGCACCTTAACACTGCCATCACATACTGTAGATGATGAAGAAGTTCGTACTTGTCTTGAGCAAGAATCAGGCAATCGTCCAAATAAGGATAAATTTGTATTCCTCTTAACCGTAAGAAGGCTATCACTGGAGCCAGAACCTTTGTGAACACCCTGGGCGCAGTAGATAAGCCAAAGGGCAATGCAGAGAACTGATAATGTAAAGTCCCAGCCCGAAAACGCAGGTACCTCCTGCAACTGGGCCTGATAGGAACATGAAGATAAGCCTCTTTGAGATCCAGAGTTACCATCCAGTGATCTTTGCCCAACAGAGGTAGAAGTTGTTGCAACGTCAACATTTTGAATTTTGGAATGTCCAGGTATGTGTTGAGGATAGATAAATCCAAAATCGGCCTCCAAGTGTTTCCTTTCTTTGGTACTAGAAACAGGTGAGAATAAAATCCTAGGCCCACTTCTGACAGAGGGACCTGCTGTATAGCCCCCATTTGAAGAAGTAAAGAAATCTGCTTGTGAGCCTCTACCCTTTGCTGAGGAGGAAAGTCTGGCATGCCTTTGAAAGGAGGCAATGTATGGAAATAAAACTTGTAGCCTCGGTCTATAATGCCCAACACCCATTTGTCCTGGGTGACTAAAAGCCAGTTTTGCTTGAAGAGTGCCAACTTTCCTCCCAAAGGAGCTGCCAGACAGGAAGAATCTGGCAGCTGAAAATGCAGGTCATTGGGCCTGTTTACGAAAGGACTGGCCCCTGCCCTCACCTGAAGATTGTGCAGGTGAACTCCATGTTCTAGGCCTGAAAGTACTCTGAGCTCTGCCCCTACCACGTCTAGATCTACCCCTAGACTGTGAATCAGAAGAAGGATAAGCCCATCCCTTAGTAGGCCAATTCCTGCTAAACTTATGAGGCTGCACCTGCAAAAAATCTTTAACAGTCTGCATAGACTTAGCCTTGTCTTCCATTTTCTTCAAGACAGACTCCACAGGAGAACCAAACAAAACTTCAGACTGTAAAGGAGCATCCAAAATTCTAGCTTTAACATGCTCTGACAAATTCTGATCCTTAAGCCAGGCGTGCCTGTGAATAACTGAACCAGTGGCAGCCACCCTGGAAGAAGCCTGTAAAGCATCGAAACCACACTGCAAAGAATGCTTACCCACCTGTTCAGAGGCATGTACCAACTCCTGTAATTCTTTACACTCTATGCCCTCTGCCAAAGCATCCACTTTAGATTTTAGTTGAGTAAGGAGAAAATTCTGATACTTCAACATATGAAACTGGCAATTCAAAGCCCTCATTGCCAAAGTGGAAGAAGTATATACTTTCTTACCCCATCTATCCAAAACTCTAGCATCTTTATCCATAGGAACTGGATTCTTTACAACAGAAGCCCTGACACCCTTAGGTCCCTGGCTAATAGTTTCTGGGTCAGCCCTTGGACTCTTATACAGATATTTATGAGCCTCAGGTACTCTGTAATACCTGTCCGGCTTAACTGGCGCAGGAGGCAGAGAGTCTGGATTAAGGAAGCCTCGAGAAAACATCTTGAACAACATCCAAAACAGGAGGTATAGCCAAGGGCCTATGCTGTGGTAAAAACAAAAATTCCCTAAGCCTCTTTCGGGAATCTGAGAAATCCTGGCCTTCCCATTTAAAATGCTCCCTCATGGAATGCAGGGTTTCTGAAAAAGAAAAATCCTCTGGAGGAGAAGCAGAAGGAGTGGAATCCTCTGCGTCTGAATCAGAATAAGGAGGAAAATCCTGAATGTCTTCAGCAAGACTCTGAGTAATCTGAAGCCTGCTCCAAACTTTCCACCTCTGGCTCCACCCTAGGTCTCTTATCAGGAGGGGGCATAGAACCTCTGATTAAAGAAATTAAATCTTCTGCCATTTTAAGCATGTGTTTTTTAGGCACAGAACCTGCAGAACTAGGACTGACACCCGTGGAAGGCAAACCCGGCCTGCCTTTGGAAGGAGCCTTAGAGACAGAAGGAGAAGGCCTAACCACCTTAGGGAAGGAAGGGAGAACAGCAACCTGAGAGGCCCCCTCAGCCTGACCTGACTCCTGAGAGGCTACATCTTGCAAAATTAAAGCCTCCCCCTGAGACTCAACTGAAACCTCGGCTGGATCCACAGATTCCACCGTAGTTTCTAAAGAACCGGCGTCCGTAATGGACGACTCATCCTGCCTGGACTTTAAAGATTTCTCTTTGTGCTTCTTCGCGGTAGCGGGCGTCGGAGGATCCGACGGCATATTATAATTACACCGCTTACCGAAGACAAGCCTAGCGCAATCTAACCTACGTTTAATGGTGCGCTTATTAAACCTAGCACAAAAGCGACACCCGACTACGTCGTGCTCAGGTCCCAAACAAGGAATACAAAGAGAGTGGTAATCCCTATGCGGTATCTGTTTCCCACAAGAAATACAATTATTCACTTTTTCTGACATCCGGAATTAACTGAGGCAAGAAAAACAAAAATATTCCCCAACGGGGTACTTAGCCCAACTTGGTTTCAGTCTGAAACTCAGAATACGACAATTTCAGAACGCCGAACGGCACTTGCAAACGCTGCTTCTGCATCGGACCATGCGGCAAAAAAGACTGAGGATATGACGTCGGTCATGCGCTTTAATACCCTGACGCTCTGATGTCAGATCTGAGCGCCTATGACCGACGTCAGCCTAATACTTTGGTATTCGGGCCGACCGAGGACAGCGGACTACCCATATGTAAGGACTGCAGCAATGTGAGATGAAGAACATCTGGCAATTCAAAGCCCTGATGGCAAGAGTTGCAGATGTATATACCCTCTTACCCCATCTGTCTAAAGCTCTAGAATCCCTGTCTGAAGTTTCCCACAAGTTAAACAGTTATTCACTTTTTCTGACATCGGCTGAGGCAAGAAAGAGTCCCCAACGGGGTACTTAGCTTTTTAGAAGTCTTCGGTAGTAGTAGAAGTATTCGGTAGTAGTAATCTCTGGTTCTGACCGACCGCATGCGAACAGCTTCTGCTTCGGGCGCCACGCGGCAAGAAAGACTGAGGAAAATGGTGTCGGCTGATGCCTTTATACCCGAATAACTGCAGCAATGACGTCGGGTGAAGTGCGACACCAGCCGATGCCGGACCCAGACTTTGGAATCCGGCCGACCGAAGGGCTGTCTGACGACAGGACAACCCATTTGTAAGGACTGCAGATGCATCCTTGAAGGACATCTGGCAATTCAAAGCCCTGATGGCAAGAGTTGCAGATGTATATACCCTCTTACCCCATCTGTCTAAAGCTCTAGAATCCCTGTCTGAAGGAGTAGGGTTTTTGGCTGTAGTAGCCTTAATGCCTTTAGGTCCCTGGGAAATGGTCTCTGGATCCGCAGTAGGATTCTTAAAGAGAAATTTGTGAGAGTCAGGTACTCTGTATACCGGTCAGGTTTTCTAGGAGCTGCTGGTAAGGTGTCAGGAGTAAGACTGGACTCCCAAGAAGACATCATCTACAATATCCAGGACATGGGGGTATAGCTAGAGGCCTGTGCTGAGGCAAATCTAAAAATTCCATGAGTCTCTTTTTGGACTGAGGATAGTCCTTACATTCCCTGCAGAAATGCTCTCTTAAGGTATGCAAGGTTTTACCAAAAGAAAAAAACTCTGGAGGGGAGGCAGAGGGAATGGATCCCTCTGCATCTGAGTCCTCATAGGTAGATAAGGGTATGTCCTGGTAATCAGAAGGATCAGAGGCATCAGACTCCTGGTCTGTAGAATCAGAAGGAAATTCAATTCTTTGTCTTTTGGCAGGGGAAGGCTGGCTTCCCCTAATTAGAGTAATAAGGTCTTCAGCCATTCTAAGCGTTTGTTTTTGTGGCATGGGGGCTTGAGCATGCGCTTTGGACGTTGGTTTTCTAGACATAGTGCGAACACTGGGCCTGAGAAACTTGTTAGTTTTAGTTGGAAACGAAGTTGTCGGTTTAATATGAATATCGGTAGGTTGGAATACACCCTCAGAAGCCAGTGCCTGCACAGCGGCTCCAGACCCATCAAAGGTAGAGACATCTGCAGGTTCCATAGTCGAAGAAGCATCTCGCAGCATACCGGACTCCAAATGGGTCTCAGCAGAGGCCTGCGAATATATAGAAGCGGGCATCAGGGGCTGTAAAGGCACCTCACGGAGTACCGGTGGACTGGCGACTAGCTTAGCAGAAGTGTCGTCGGCAGTTTTTGACCTATGCGGTCTGTCTCTGTGCTTTTTCGGAAGATTGGTAGTCAGATGGTTTACCGAAGCCATTTTGGAATATGGAGAATAAGCGCAAAAGAATTTAGCTACAAAAATAGCCCGACGAATGGTTCGGGCATGAAACAAGGCACAAAACCGACAGTGAGGGACGTTGTGTTCTGGGCCTAAACAGGTGATGCAGTAAGAATGAAAATCTCTGTGAGGTATTTGGTTTCCACAGCCAAGACAATTGTTAATTTTTTCTGACATTGGTTAGAGCAAGAAAAAAGAATCCCCAACGGGGTACTTAGCTTTAGAAGACTTCACGCCTGAAATTCGAAAAAAACGAAAATTTCAGGTAGCGGCCGACCGGTACTTGCGAACTGCTTCTGCTTTGGGCTCCTTCTTGGCAAGAAAGACTGGAGTAATGGTGTCGGCTGGCTGTTTTATACCCCTGATGACTTGACGTCATTGAAGAGTCGACGGCAACCGATGCAGAAATCCCAAGACTCCGGTATTTGGGCTAACTGAGGGCTACCTGCAGGCAGATAACCCAAGTGTGATGACTGCAACAATGAAACACGAAGAAAGTACAGTTTTGTACCTACCATAAATGTAGATGTCCGATAGGCATGCATCTGCAGTCCTTACAAATAGGTTGTCCTGTCGTCAGGCAGCCCTTCGGTCGGCCGGATTCCAAAGTCTGGGTCTGGCCTCGGCTGATGTCGCACTTCACCCGACGTCATAGCTGCAGTTCTTCGGGTATAAAGGCATCAGCCGACGCCATTTTCCTCAGTGTTTCTTGCCCCAGATGCCAGGTGCCCTCCAGGAAGGCTAAATTTGGATAAATGCAAATGGTTCCAAACAGCAGAGAGCAAACAAAAAATAAGCATGTATGTACATATATACAAACAAATACACCATAATAGATTCCCCCAGCTAGCTACAAGATGGGCAAATACCCTAGGAGTACCACAGAGGGGAAGGAGGGTGGGTAATCCTGACTGCAGATGCATGCCTATCGGACATCTACATTTATGGTAGGTACAAAACTGTACTATGTCCTTCAAGGATGCATCTGCAGTCCTTATAAATGGGTAGAATACCATAGCCAAACTGGGGGAGGAGGAGAAATAAGATTATGGTGTAGTTAAGATCCCTTGCAAAACAGCAGTGGCAAAACCTGCTCGGGATCTGGAGTATAAGGGTAAATTATAATGCTTGGCAAATGTATGCACGGAGCTCCAAGTAGCAGCCTCTAAAATGTCTTTGGTAGCCACTCCTCGTAAAAGCTGTGGTAGTGGCTGTAGCCCTTGTAGAGTGAGGCCTGATGTTTTCTGGAGTTTTCTTCCCATGGTAGGAGTAACAAAATCTAATGCAATTTCCTATCCACTTAGAGATTGTCTGTTTTGAAATTGCTTTTCCTTCCATTCCTGTTGCATATGCTACCAGTAGCTGGTCAGTTTTCTATTGCTCTTGGTCCTGTCCAGGTAGTAACGTAATTGTCTATGTACATCCAAGGTATGCAATAGTCTTTCTCCCCTGTTCTGTGGGTTGGGGAAGAATGTAGGTAGGTGGATAGCTTGATTTAAAGATACCCTGGAGACCACCTTTGGCATAAAAGTAGGATTAGTTCTCATGGACACTCTATCTTGATGGAAGATCAGGAAGGGCTGTACTGCCATTAATGCCTGTAGTTCAGATACCCTTCTTGCTGAAGTGATTGCAAGCAGGAAAGCAGTTTTCCATGATAAGTACTGTAATTCTGCTGTTGCTGCCGGCTCGAAAGGAGGGAGTGTCAACTTTTCTAGCACAAAGTTCAAGTCCCATGCTGGCAATGGTGGTTTCCTAGGCGGTTTTACATTTTTAATTCCTCTCAGAAACTGCCTGAGCAGAGGATGTGAGAAGACTGGAGGATCCAAGTTGTATTCTGCTGAAATAGCTGATGCATGAATCTTAATGGAAGAATAGGACAGGCCATTGTGGAAGAGCTCTGCCAAGTATTCCAGGATGTTAGCTATGTTTACCAGTGACACATTCTCTCCTTTTGCAGTACTCCAAATGAGATATCTTTTCCATTTTGCTGAATAATTTTTTTCTTGTTGAGGGTCTGCGAGCCTCCAAGATAATGTCTTTAACCCTTTGAGATAAATCTGGGTTATTTGGTCTTATGCAATGTTCCAGGCAGCCAGCTGCAGTGTTTTCAGGTTTGGATGCAGGGTTTTGAAGTTGTTCTGTGTTAACAGCAAGGGAACTAGGGGCAGAGGCCATATTTGTTCCCGAGACATACTCCTCAGTAATGGGTACCAATGTTGCCTTGGCCAGTCTGGAGCTATCAGGATGATCCTTGGACGGTCTTCTTTGATCTTCAATAGGACCTTGTGCATCAAAGGAAGAGGTGGGAATGCATATGCTGTCAGGTTTTTCCAACTGAAAGATAGGGAGTCCACTTTCCAAGCAAGTGGGTGGTACGTCCTTGTGCAGAATTTTTTCAGTTGGTGATTGTGTGGGGATGTAAATAAGTCTATTTCTGGTAGTCCCCATTTCCCTGTAATGGTTTTGAAGATGTCCGGATGCAGCATCCATTCGTGGGCATCCGTGGTAGTTCTGCTTAGGATGTCTGCTAGTATATTTTCTTTTCCTGGCACAAAAATTGCTTGTAACTGAATGTTGAAGCTCAGGGCCACATTCAGAGGTCCATTGCCATCCGGCATAGAGGGTATGAATGTGTGCCTCCCTGTTTGTTGATGTACCACATAACTGTGGTGTTGTCCGTCCTTATCAACAGTTGACCCTGTCGAAGAAATGGTCTGAATGCCTGAATTGCCAGTTTTACTGCCAGCATTTCCTTTTGATTTATGTGTAGGTGCAGCTGGTCTTGAGTCCATAAGCCTTGTATGCACTTGTCCAGCATGTGTGCCCCCCAACCGAGGTCTGAGGCGTCTGTTGTGATGGTCTGGCTTGGTTGAGTGCTGTGGAAGGGCAGTCCTTTGTTTGATTGACAGGTCTGAGCCCACCATTGGAATTCTTGCTTCAGGCATGGAATTATTGGAATTTGGGTTTCTAGGCTGTGCTTGTGCTGAGACCATAAATTCCTTAGGTACCACTGTAACTTTCTCATATGTAGTCTGGCATGTGGAATCAATATTATGCAGGATGCCATGAAACCCAAGGCTTGCAGGACTTTTCTTGCTGTTAGCTGGTTCTGCTTTGTTAATGCCATGAAGTAGAGAGGGAGTTGCTCCTGTTTTTCTACTGTCAGGAATGCCATTTGTTTTGATGTGTCCAGATCTGCACCCAAGAAGGTTATCCTTTGGGATGGTATCAGCCTTGACTTTTTTATATTGACTGTGTATCCCAGGGCTTGTAGTAGATGAATGACCCTTTCCAAATCTTTTGTTAATTTGTTTTTGTTGTCCGCTTGTAACAGGCAGTCGTCCAGGTAAGGGTAAATTTGAATTCCCTGAAGCCTGCAATGAGCAATTACTGATGCCAGGCATTTCGTGAATACTCTGGGCGCAGTAGATAAGCCAAAGGGCAATGCTGAGAATTGATAATGCTCTGATCCTGCAAGAAATCTGAGGTATCTTCTGCAAATTGGTCGTATGGGGACGTGCAGGTATGCCTCCTTGAGATCTAGAGTTACCAGCCAAGACTCCTTGCCCAGCATGGGAAGAAGCTGCTGTAGGGTCAGCATTTTGAATTTTGGAACAATGAGGTATGTGTTTAAAGCGGACAGGTCGAGAATAGGTCTCCATTGGTTTTCTTTTCTTGGTACCAGGAAGAGTCTGGAGTAAAATCCTTGCCCTTGTTCCATAGATGGTACCCTTTCTACAGCTCTCATCCTTAGTAAGTGAGTTATTTGTTGTATAGCTTCTGTCTTCTGATTTGGAGGTAGGTTTGGCATTCCTCTCTTCCTTGGCAGAGTATGGAAGTGAAACCTGTAACCTTGGTCTATTGTCTGTAAAATCCATTTGTCTCTTGTGATGTAATGCCAGTTTACTGAAAATAAGGCTAGCTACCCGCCTAAGGATGCTTCTAGTTGTTCCCTGGTAGGCGGTGCCAGAGCCAAGTCACTGTGATTGTCCTGTGGAAGCGGTGGTGGCTGGATCTGTGGCTGTACCTCGCTGGTTGTTAGCCTGCCACTGACGTCCCCTGTAGGCACCTCTGGATTGACCCCTGCCTCTTGAGCGCCTATTTCTGCCTCTCGGAGCTCTGGAGGTGTCTGGAAAGGACCAATTCTTGGAAGGCCAGTTCCTGTTAAATCTTGGAGGCTGGACCTGCAAGAAATCCTTGACTGTCTGGACAGATTTTGCTTTCTCTTCCACCTTCTTCAGCACCTGCTGTGCAGGGGAGCCAAACAAATTGAGCTTATCCATGGGAGCATCTAGGAGCTTTGATTTAACATGGTCTGGTAAGGACTGCTCTTTTAACCATGCATGTCTTCTGATCACTGTGCCAGTCGGAAGCCTCCAGTGCATCATAGCCGCATTTTAAGGAATGATTACTGACCTGCTGAATGTTATGTACCATTTCCTGTACAGATTTTTTGTCTAATGGTTCATCCGAGGACAGTTTTTTAGTTAACTGGTCTAACATAAATTCCTGATACTGAATCATGTGGAATTGACAGTTCAAGGCCCTAGCTGAAAGAGTAGCAGAAGTGTAAACTTTTTTACCGCATCTCTCTAAGGCCCTAGATTCCCTTTCAGAGGGGAGGGGGTTTTTGGCAGAGGTAGCTGCTACAGCCTTGGGTCCCTGGGAGATAGTTTGGATCTGCAAAGGGGCCTTATACAAATGATAATGTGTCCGAACCCTGTAGTACCTATCGGGCTTAGCAGGGGCCGGAGGAAGAGAATCAGGAGCAGTACAAGCATCATTAAATGCATCATCCACAACAGTAAGTACTGGAGGAATGGCTAAAGGCCTATGCTGTGGCAAATGCAAAAAGGGTCTAAGCCTTTTCCTAGAGTCTGAAAAATCCTGGCCCTGCCATTGAAATTGTTCCCTCATACAATGCAAGGTTTCCCCAAAAGAAAATTCCTCAGGCGGAGAGGCAGAAGGAATGGACTCTTCTGCATCAGAGTCCTCATAAGGAGAAAAAGGGCCCTCTGGAGGGTTTGAATTATCTGATTCATCAGAGGAGTCATCTGAAGAAACTGGCTCAGGGGGCTCTACTCTAGTCCTCTTCTCTGGAGGTGGGTGAGAGGCCCTGTCTAGATGTGGTTGGGATCCCCGGATCAAAGAAATGAGATCCTCTGCTATACTAAGCATTTGTGAACTAGAGCTAGGCCTGTGAGAGGGGGTCTTAGCAGGCACAGTTTTGGTAGTTTTTGCTGCTTTAGCCCTGGCAAAGGCCTTAATCGACATGGATGCAGGTGGCCTAGCAGCTCCACGTGCAGGGGTAGAAATATCCAAAGGGATAGTGTCAGATAAATCCTGTGAACCTGCAAGAGCGGGTGGGATTTCAGTAGCAGATTCAGCCAAGCTGGATGAGGCCTCGGTAGGAGGCAAGCTTTCGGCCGAAGGAAGAACCGTGGACTCGGTTTCAGCCGAAACCGAGACACTCATGATTGGCTTAACGCGGTTTGGCCGAAACCGCGGACCGCGAGTGTCGGTCCATCTCCTTGCGCTTTTTAGAAATTTGCGTGTCGGAGTATCCGGCGGCATAATGTAAGCAAAAGCGGAGCCGAAAAACTCTCCAGCAAATTCCGACCGACGTCTAAGCGTCCGTCGGTTGAAAGAAGCACAGGCTAGACAAGCTGCTACGTCGTGGTCTGGGCCTAAGCAAGGTAAGCAGTAAGAGTGGAAATCTTTATGAGGTATTGGTTTCCCACAAGTTAAACAGTTATTCACTTTTTTTGACATCGGCTGAGGCAAGAAAGAGTCCCCAACGGGGTACTTAGCTTTTTAGAAGTCTTCGGTAGTAGTAATCTCTGGTTCTGACCGACCGGCACTTGCGAACAGCTTCTGCTTCGGGCGTTGGCTGATGCCTTTATACCCGAAGAACTGCAGCTATGACGTCGGGTGAAGTGCGACATCAGCCGAGGCCAGACCCAGACTTTGGAATCCGGCCGACCGAAGGGCTGCCTGACGACAGGACAACCCATTTGTAAGGACTGCAGATGCATCCTTGAAGGATATCATGTTGATAACATTCTAGTATGGGGTGCTATAAAGCAAGACCGTGGTAGTAGCTGGGCAGACTACGGTCACAAGATTTGAAGCTCAATAAGGATAAAGTATGAAACAGGTGTCACATCAGTGAAGTATACTGGTCACCTACCAGCTGCAAAATGATTACAGCCATATTCTGAAAGTGTGTGCCCAGTTAACATGAAATAACCTACTGATAAACCATGTGATTCTTGGGAATGGTATGATGCCTGTCAATGTTCATACCACACCTGTCCGACACAGAAGTGCCTCACAGAAAGTTGTTGGAGCATGAAACAAGTACAGTGTTAGGAAGAGGATTAAGTCAGAGAGTTTCGATTTACTTATGAAATTAATGACCAATGTACCTACGTTGAAGTCTTATAGTTTATACTTACTATCTGCTTTCCAAATTAATGAAATTCAGAAAGGGCTAGGAGAAGTTATATTACAGGAAGGCCAAACACCTCCATATGCATCAAGAACAAAGACTGATGCACAAATCAGGTGTATTCAAACTGGAATGATTCTGTAATGTCCAAATGTCAGAAATTCCTTCACTACAAATAGGGGAAATGCTTTAGAGTAAGATCATAAAACTTTACAAACCATTTTCAAGAAGTCTTTAATAAAACGTCTAGAGAGAATACAAAGAATGCTGCTGATGTTACAGAAGTACAGTTTAGAAGTACAATACGTTCCAAGAAAACTGATGCATACTACATTCCTTAAGCAATGCTTGCATCAGAAAATGCGAGTAAGGTTTATCGGAAGAAAATCTGAAGTTCTTGATTGTGACAACTACCAGCACCAGCTAACTGCAAGAATTGAAAGCCAGTAAAGATGGCTTAAACATGCAATTATGTGGTGCTGCTACAACAAGATGGATGGTAGGACACTGAGAAACATGTTCACTAAATAAATCAAGCCTTATTTTATATTTCAAAAAGAGCTAAGGATGTGTTTAACAGTAATAAAGTTAGTACTCGCACTCAACTGCCAAACCAAATGCCACTGAACCTGCACAAATATCATCAAGTTACGTCAAAGTGCAGAGACCGTTACAATGTACTGGACAAAAAGTCTAAGGAAAGAACAAATTATGCAGGACTGTGAGTGTGCGCTTCATGTTCAGAAATCAAAATCAGAAAGAGGAACTTGTTCCACAAATAAAATACAAGTAGCCTGGAGTGTGACCAATGAATGTGCAACTCTGATTCTTCAGTCTCTCTGCATTTAAGGCTCAAAAAGGAATGATCTCTGTGTGCAAACTTGTACAGTCACTGCCTCAGTGTACCATCCTAAACTGTTAACATCCATTCTACCTACCTTCTTCCACTGCAAATCTAGCTGGGACTTTTTCTTTATATGTGGCACTTACATGGGAACAAGCACAGGTCAGGTTACTTTCTATGATTATGATTCATAGATTGGTACTAGGCTAATTGTCCATGCGGGCCATTTTAAGCCTAGCCAATTACCCCATGTGAGAATCAAACCCAGTACCTTGTGTCTGCAAGGTAAACACCTTAACCATTCTGGATACAAAATGTCTGTTGACTAGGGAATGGGATGAGGTTATCTGTGCAGTGACTGAGACCTGGTTCAAGGCTCCAGAGAGCACCCCTGCAATACCAGGCTACAACTCTTACCACACTTTTTCGGACTCAAAACCAAGACCGAAACACTAAAGGTGGTGGAGTGTCCAAATTCACACCTCCAGGCTAGTTGCCCAACACAATGCATCTGAAATTCTCCAGGTGCAACTAACACTAGGTAAGACTGCAATCCAAATTGTAGCTTGCTACAGATGCCCCACCATGCCCCAAGATTCTCACTACACCTTTCTAAACATACTGGAAAATATTAAGATACAACCAAACACCCTAATAATGGGTGATTTCAACTACCCTGCCATTAACTGGTAAAACTACTCGGGTACTAACTCCTTTTCCCAACGGTTCTTGGAATTCATAAATTCCAACACCCTGGATCAACATTGTCCCACCAGGGGCTCCAATATCCTAGACCTGGTCATTACCAACATGGGAGATAGATGTTCCACACCAGTGGTCACCCCCTCCTTGGTCAGGTCTGACCATAAGCAAATCACCCTGGACAGCCACATCCCACCCCCACCCCCCAATAAGGAAACCTCCTTAAAAAACTTCTCCAAAGCCAACTTCATGCTACTGAAGTCAGAAGTGACAAACTTCACGACTGCAGAATCCTACACTAAGGCACTGTACGAGCACATCCACTCATGCATGAATCGTGCCATCCCAAATAGAACCAAGATGCTCTTCTCCAAAAAAAGGAAGCCAATCTGGTGGTCCCCTGCTATAAACAAACTATACAACAGAAGGAAGAAACTATTGCAGAAAAGAGGAAAATCCCAGGATGCAAAAAACTCCCTCACCAGCCTCAGTAAAAGGCTGAGATCCCTCATAAAATCCTCAAAAGCTAGTTACAAAAATAAAATTGCCAAAGATTCCAAAGACAACCACAAGGCATTCTATAGTTATGTCAAGAATCTAAATGGCAATGCTCAGATATGCCCTGAGCTACAACAGAATGGCATTAAATATACTGATCCCAAGGATATTGCCAATATCCTGGAAGATAGATTTAGTGCCAACTTCACCCACTCTCTCACCCCCTAAAGGGCCCATCTCAATACCAAAAGATTGCCAAATTCCAGTAATCATGGCCACACAGGTTCACACCGCACTCTCCAAAGCTAAGAATACAGCATCCATGGGACCAGATGACATCCCAGGCTGTGTACTACATGAACTACAAAATGAACTGGCACCTCACCTAAGTGTCATGTTTAATCATAGCCTCCCCTCAGGCTTTGTGCCCACTGAGTGGCACACAGCTACAGTTATCCCACTCCACAAGGGGGGGGGGGGATCCGCCTTGGATCCCGGGAACTACCGTCCCATCAGTCTGACAAGCCTGATCTGCAAGGGCATGGAACGCATTATCATGGAACTTATAAACAAAGACATTGGCAACCTTCAAACACTGGACCCTACCCAGTTTGGGTTTGTGAAGGGCCGATCTTGTCTCCTGAATCTGACGGACTTCTTCGAATCAGTCTCCAGAGCTGTGGACGAGGGTAAGGCGGTCCACACAGCCTATCTGGACCTCGCCAAGGCCTTCGACACCATCCCCCACTCCGGAATCATAGATAAATTTACTAAGCTGGGCATGAATCCCTACGTCACTCGATGGGTTGCCAACTGGCTTACTGACAGAGCCCAGACTGTAAAAGTAGCTGACTCCAAATCCAGCTGCAGACAAGTGGAGTACCTCAGGGTTCAGTCCTGGGACCACTCTTGTTTGACATCTACTTCTCTGAAGTACAGGCCAACACTAAGGGACTCTGGCTAACAAAGTTCGCAGATGACTGCAAACTGGGAGCCATTATTGAAGCCCCAAATTATGTGGATATTCTACAAAAGGGCCTTATAGAAACAGATGCCTGGTGCCAGAGCCATGAGCTCAAGCTTAATGCAAAGAAATGTATAGTTATCCCCTTTGGAAAAAAACATGCACCCATGAATTACCACATAGGTGGCAGGACACTAAACATCTAAAGTGTGATGAGAGACTTAGGGGCACAGGTGGACAGTGGTCTCACTTTTGATAACCACATCGCCACAACAGTCAGGAAATCCTTCTATGTGGCACACCTCATCACTAAGGGCATTTCATCCAGAAAAAAGGAGGTCATTGTCCCACTATACTCATCCCTCATTAGACCCATATAAAGTATAATGCCCAGTTTGGCATGTACCTCACAAGACATCTGCAACAGCTGGAAAGGCCACAGAAATACCTCACTGAAAGAATCACAGGCCTAAAGCAGATGCTATATGCTGTCCATCAAAAAAAAAAAAAAACTCCAGCTATACTCTGTGGTACATCGTCTACTCAGAGGTGATCTCTGCTTAACATACAAGGCCATGTCAAACCCTGTTGGACACACTCCACTTAAAGAAATCCCAATCCATCAGAGCCACACGCTTCAGGGATCTAAACCTTGTCATCACAATGAACAAAACATGCTGGAGGGATAGGTTCCTGACCCAGAGACTCCCCATACTCTGGAATAGACTGCCCATACATGTCAAGCAGAGCGCCTCATTGGCCCTCTTCAAAAGGAACCTTGATGGCTGGATGGGAGATAGGATCACGTCAGTCGCCTTGCTAGACAGGGGTCCAGAGAAGTAAATATTGTGGGAAGAAATATCCAGGGAATTGTTATGGCTAGGCTTGTATAGGCCCTAGGACAGATAGCCTAGTACCAACCTATGAACCTATAAACGTATTTTAGATCATTTCACTTGGTATAAGCAATGTGCAATGCATAACGGTCTGCTGTTTCAGTGTCCCTTTCTTAGCCGTAAACGAATACTGTAAAATTCCTTTGTTTAAAAGTGATGTAAATTTAAATTACACTACTCATGTTTGCATGCTCAAGGAAAATATAGTAAAAAGACAAAATTCCATGGTTTTCATCACCGCAAAGACAAACCGATCATCCAAATGTTAACTTAATAAAAACATAAAACAGATCTACACTACTGTTACAAATAACTTATCTTACTCTGAGACCAGATCCACTGTGTTTTAATAAAAAGATACAGGATTACCTTTTCCACTTCAGATTTTGCAGGTACAAAGTCCTCATCAATTGTTAAGCACTGAAGATACAGCTGTAACGCCTCATCTACACAATCCATGGCATGCATAATTTTAGCTTTCATAAAGATTACCTGAGGAAATAAAAAAAAAAAGTCATCAATTCCTAGGCTATGTACACAGTTACTTCTGACTGCTTACAGATTATCTTAAAGCTGTGATCTGTACTCTACTTAGATGTATACATAGTTTTGTAGAGGCAATATTTCTTGAGTCTGCAAAGAAATTAGCTGCATGCATCTAAACACCAACAATCCCTGAATTCACTCTTGTGGTTCTACAAAAATCTTTGTAAGGTCAGATACTGCTCTACTAAATAATTAGTTTTCCCTCAAACCTATATCTTTCAACCACAGACAGTGGTTCAAATGTAAGAAAGTGCAAAAGTAAGGGACAAGGAAAGGCAATCATTCACTCATCAAGCATGTGAAACACCCCCAAAAATATATCACTAAAGCATAAAAAGCAACTCACTGCAGAATACATAAATAAAACAAATGTAAATAACCTGAGCTTGGGCTTATGTAATAATGACCTTTCATTTGTTTGTCTCAAATATAATTTATCTTACATTATTGAGTAATACTTGTATATTGTTATGATAATCTTGCAATATAATGACTATAATTTTGTATACTCCTAAAATTTCAACGTACATCTCTCTCGTATTAGGTCAGGTTGTAACTGCCTCTATGCGTTCAATATGCATTCTACAAGCTGTATCTCATTGTAATAATCTCTGTGCCCAGAACATGGCTGTAAACGGTTTTATCACTGGCTCATCTACTTGGTTAAAATAAATAAAGGAGTTCACCTTATGAAATGAGCTGTCATGGGAAATCGTAAATTGGCCCCAGTGTCCCTTACAGACAGACGCCGTCAGTAATAAAAGTATTATCCTAACATCCCTCACCTACAAATCATTAATTACATCCCTACTAACATCCCCCAAAGACGCCTATGACAGTCGGAACCCAAATGGTTTGGGGTGCATGGCTAGGCTTGTAAGGACCCTAGTGATCATTAGCCTACCAACAACCTATGAACCTATGTGTGGTTATATGGTATACACCTGATTAACAGAACTTCTTTGAGCACAGTTTCTGGAAGCCAGTGTAGATTCTTGGATGTTACAAACTTATACACATCCCAAAAAACAACAACAAATGCAAGAGTATTCTCACATTCCTATATCATTATTTGCAGTCCTCTACCCCCACTCAGGATCAACTTAACCAAAACTTTGCAATGTTGGTATTAAACTCAACAGAATCTTGTAATTTCTCAAGACACATGACTATGCAAACCTTCATCAAAGCAGACTGTTTTCTACCATATACAACGGCTGCTGATCCCAAATACAGAACCCACTCTATTTTTAAATGTAGTTTTCATTGTGTAGTTTTCATTATAGCACACTTACTTAACAATAAAAGTGAAGTCTGAGACTGAAAATTCAAGGAGCAAGAGCTAGAAATCTTTTTATCAACCTATAAAAGCTAGCTGTTGGGCCAATTTGGTTATTTATGTACATATGTAATTATTTATTGACTTGTGTCTCATACATTTGAAAAATCAAGTGTCCCCTCCTTACTAGGTAAATCAATATTATAAAAAAAAAGAAGTTATGTACTCACCATAACGTTCGACCTGCATTGTTGTTAATCTGTCTTCAATGCTGTGGGTATAGGCACCAACATTGGTGCCAAGCCAGCCATATCCAAACTACGATGCTGAAACTGAGCTCCTCCCCTACCCATACTGCCCCCTCTCCTCCATCCCCAAAAGGTACCTTACCTAGACCATAAGCAACAGAGTGAATGACAACCACCTTTAAAAGATGAGGCATAGACAGAGAACAAAAAGCTTCCTTTGCCAGGCCGAGTACTCATGGAAAGGGGGAAGGAGGAAGGGAAGGTTGAAGACAAGTGAACAACAATGCAGATGGAACATTATTGTGAGTACATAAAGTCTTTTATCTGACATTGTTGTCTTCATTAGATCTTCAACCTGTGGGACAGAGACCCCAGCTACTTGAGCCATAGGTGGCCATAAGGAAGGATGGAGGAGGTAGATACAGCCCTGGTAGAATGGTTCTTCACTGCAGAAGTAAGAGGAACACTATGCCTCTGATCAATAAAGGCAGTACATTTGGCAATCCAATTAGCAATGGTTACCTTGGAAATGGGCAATCCCAATCTAAACTTAGAGTAGGATACAAATAACTGATTGAACTTCCTGAAAGATTTGGTTCTATCAAGATAGAAACTAAGCTGTCAGTGAATGTCAAGCATGTGCAATTGGTGTTTGTCTTTGTTTTGAAACTCTGGAAAGATCACAGGAAGATGGATAACCCGATTAATATTCTTCTGTGAAACGATCTTGTGCATAAAGGAAGGATTCAGCTTAAGCGAAACCCTGTCTTTGTGGAAAATGAGGTACAGGGGTTGAATACAAAGGGCATGTATCTCAGAGACCTGCTTAGATGAAGTTAGGGCTACCAATAAAGCCGTTTTCCATGACAGAAACTGAATATCCACCTTTGCAGAGGGCTCAAATGGAGATGACATCAGTGCCTTAAGTACAAAAGTTAGGTACCAAGGGGGAACCGGATCCTTAATGGGAGGCCGCAAAATAAATGTTCCTTTCAAAAAGGCCTTGCACAATCTAGAAGTGGCCAAAGAAGAATTCTTTAGTCCAACATGATAATGGGATATGGTAGCTACTTGGACTTTCACTGCAGAGGAACTGGTGCCTTGGTTGAAAATATAAGTCAAAGTCTAAAACTGAAGGAATAGATGCAGTAAAGGGATCCACCGAATTGTGGGAAGCCCAGATGGAAAACCTCTTCCAATTACTAGCACAGATATTCTTAGTGGACGACTTGTGAGCAGAAAGCAATATATACTTCAAAGGGGATGACAGCCTGGGAACTCTAGCCATCACTGGAATTTCAGAAGCCAAGCTGTGAGCTTCAGGCTGTCCAGATCCAAATGAAACTTGCCCTCCAGATTGCAAATCAGATGCAGACACTGATCCAGAATCCACGGAGGACTGACACCAAAGAAGGGGGAACCAAACCTGATGAGGCCAGAAGGGGGAAATGAGGACCACGCAGCACCTCGACCTCTGAACCTTCTGAAGAAATTCTGCCATAAGAGGAGGGGGGGATATGCACTGGGTGGGGCAAGCATGAACTACAAAGTCTCTGGGAGTCCTTCTTTTGGGAGGAATCATGGCGCAGAAGTCGTTGCACTTGGCATTGGAAGGTGAGGCGAAAAAAATTGCCGCTCAGTTGACCCAGTTTCTGGAAGATCATGTCCACCACTGACTGTTTCAGAGACCACTTGTGAGGAGACAGAATGGTTCTGCTGAGTTTGCCCGCAAGGATGTTAGAACACCCTGGAATGTGCGTTGCAACAAGAAAGCGGCCTAAGGAGATCGCCCATTCCCACAATCACATGGCCTCTCGACAAAGGGGGTGAGATCTGGTTCCTCCCTGTTTGCTGATGTACTAGACAACTGCCATGTTGTCTGTCTGTATTGCAATCTTTCCTTGGGGGAGAAAAGAATGCAGTGCCTGCAATGCCAGAAGCATTGCCCTCATCTCCAGATTGCCCTCATCTCCAGAATGCTGATGTGAAGACTGGTCTCTAACTCTGACCACGTCCCTTGAACAGTCCGTCCCAGCCAATGGCCCCCCTCACCAGAGCATGGAGACATCCATGGCCGCTAGAGAGGGAGCCACGAAAGACTGATCCTCTGCTAGATTCTGAAAGTTTAACCACCACATGAGAGAGGACTGGCAGTTTCTGGATAGCTGAATGGGATGCAACAGGGGCTGGTCCAAAAGCGATCACTGGACTGATAGGGTCCATTGGAGAACCCACATGTGTAGCCTTGCAAAGAGTAAAATGACAATGGTTGCTGCCATAGATACCAGAGATTGAAGGATTTGGGCCACTGAAGGTTGAGGCGACTCCAGAAGAATGCTCACTTGGACCTGAAGAGACTGAATCCTGTCCATGGTAAGAAAAACCTTGCTCAGAGAAGTATTCAACAGCACTCCAATTAACTCCAGGGAACAGGTGGATCATCCGGGAGAGACTTTTTTGCCTGTGAAGGATGAAGAAAGGGAATCAAGATACCCCCTGAATATTATCCTTAGCACCCATCGATCCAAAGTGATGGCCTTCCAGGCTGATGGATGCAGAGAAAAGTGGCCCCCGACTGCCTTCTGGGTAGGGCAGCCAGGCAATACTTCAGGGTCGCTGGAAGGGTCTGTCCAGGCAGGAGTCCCGAAACCCTTGTTCTCCTGAAGCCCTCCTGCCCCTAGGGTGGTGTCTAAAAGAAGCATTCCCCGATCTGCCTCTACGGGAAGAGTCAGCAGGTGCATCCTGATGGAAAGCCATGGATTTTCAGAACCACAGCCTCTTACTGCCTCTCTGACACCTGGAGTACGGGTCTTACTGTCCTTATCACACTGGGCCAAAGTCTCCTTCATGGATGGACCGAACAGGGAAGATCCATCAAAGGGGACATTCACTCCTTGAAGGGCTCAGAGAAATCACAAAGCCACATCAAGACATGATGCCTGGTAGCGATGCCTGAACCAGCTGCCCTAGAAGCGCCCTCTAAGGCATAGGAAAGGCGCCTCATAGAAGTGTTAGAAATAGCTTTGAGAGTGGCCAGTCTAGAGGAGATCATCTTCTCCTCTGCCGACATGGACTCCGGGGTAGATGCAGACAGCTCCTCGATGAGCAATCCCTGCAGTCTAGTAACATGCACCAAGTAATTCAGCGCCCTCAAAGAGAAGGTCACTGACGTATAAACACGCTTCCCCAGTCTATCGCTCTGGACTCCACTGACAGGAGGATGGACAGAGGAGCTCTCCTGGGCGAGCATTTTTGTGGTGGCTGCAACCACAAAAGTGTCAACAGGGACTGTCTTCTGCCAAAAATTCCTGTCTGGCAGGGGGCTTGGGTACTGGTTCCATCACGTCCGGTTCCTTCCATGCCCTGCGGGTGATCAGATCTACTAAAGGGTCCGCAGGGGGGGGGGTCACCCAGGAAGTATATGGGCCTGTGCCAAACGCCTCCAAGAACACTGATGTATCCGGAATGGGCTTTGGGGCAGACCATCCACCCTTCTGATGCAGAATTTCCATGATGTCCCCGAAGGAGACATCATCGGGTGGAGATCGGGGGGAGCCCTCACCTTCTTCCCAGTCATTGCCATCTGTGACAGACTCAGGGGTGGAGTCAATGTGCCTCCTTTTGCACACATGCTTTCAGTGGACCTCCTCAGGTACAGACTGTGGAGGGAACCGGAAGCCTGTGATTCCACAGGGAGAGAAACCTGAAGGGTAGGGTCAGGCTGTCTTTGAAGCAGAGGGCTGGAGACATTTGGTCCAGAGTCCAGCTGGAGCAGAAAAGGATCTGGAGGGGAAGGCATCGAGAATCTCAACATCGAAGACAAGGGGACCCTCTCCACCACATCGAATACCAGAGAATAGGAGATTGGCGCTGCACACATCTGCACCGAAACGTTGAATGCCAGCGGAGCCAAAGCCCCCAAACCTATAGGTGCCAATGGGGGAGTCGGTGCTGAGCTGTTCAGTGCCGAAGCTCTGAGGGGGAAGGAAAGCACCGAAACCCTCGATGCAGATGCCAAACTTTTGGAACCAGTGCAGAGCGAGCTACGACTCTAAGAGCCCTCCAGCACCGAAGAAAAAGGGGCAGAGGAACTCAAGACCATGATAGGCGAAGAACCCAACAACGTCGACGCCAACCCCACGACACTGGGAACTTTGGCGACCACAAGGCTCAAAGCCCCAGGGCTTGGGAAAGGAGAATGCCCTGAAAGGGGCAGGGAAGGACTCCCAGGATTTGAGCCCGCAAGTACCGTCTCATCAACCAATCCACTTCTCTCTCCGAGAAACTACGGGAAGACCTGGCATAGGAAGCCACGGAAGCAGGTTTGGAATGGTGCCTGGATGAGGCCAACTCCGGAGGCTCGGGCAAAACCTAGGCTGAGGGGAAGATAACTTAAGCCTGATCTTGGGAGAAGGTTCAACAGTAGCAGGGAAAGATTCAGTCATTCTCTGCTTCTCTGGGGGCTTGCTATTGCTTTTGGATTTCTCTCCCTCTTTCTCTCCTCTCTCTCTGCCTTCTTGTCCATGTTCTTGATTTTGCTCTCGGGCAACTTACCAGGAGGTTAAGTCCCTGCACCTGCACTAGCAGAACTGGGTAACAAACCCTTTAATATTAACTTATTTCTCCTCTTCACAAGGGTATGAGAGAAAAAACCTGCACAAATAGAACACCCAGTGTCTAGCTGAGAAACACCTGAACACACTACACACAATGTTTGACCATCTGAGTGTGGGAGTTTATGCCCACACCCAGCACATTTCTTAAATTCCACACCCTTCTCAAACTTGTCTGACTTGTCAGCCATGACCAAAAAGACAAGAAGGGGAACCTACTGAAGAGAACTACAAGAAAAACACTTTACGTAAAACACAAAGGGTAGGGGAAAGTAAAGTTATAGGAAAACTTTAGACAGTAGCTGAGCACCAAGAAATTCTAACACTAGATGAAAAAAACTCACAACAAGATGGAGCTCAGATGACTCGCTTGTAGCTGGAATGGCGGCAAATAAGATCTGGGGGTGGAGGAAAGGGGGCATTACAGGTAGGGGAGGAGCTCAGTTTGGCACCGTGGCTTGGATATGGCCGGCTCGGCACCAATGTCAGTACCTATATACCCACAGGTTGAAGATCAAATGAAGACAACAATATCAGATCAAATAGTACAAAATCCAATTAGGGATGTTAAAAACTTAAATACTATACTGAGAAACCTTAGGATCTATCTGCTCTCCAGCCATCCCTATACCTTCTGTAATTTAAAAGAAATAGTGACACTATCCATCCTCCATCCTAAGAGTAAAATCAAACTCAAATAAATCATTCATCCTAGACTTTACCAACAGAATACTGTAACATACTTATGAAAAAAGAATAGGATACCAACCTCAATGACCCAATTAAGTCTGCTCAGGATACTGTGAATGAGTTCTAGGATACTACTTACTCCTGCATTTGTACTTACTAGTATTCATGAACACACATTAGAAAGACAAATGTATAGCTGGACTTAACAAAAATGATGGAATTACAAAGTTCATTAAGATACATGACAAAAAAAGGAGATATTAGTCTTCAAAAGTTACCCTACTCATGAAAGCAGGTCTAGACTATATTTTCTTTTCTTCCCCACAGCTGACCATCAGTTCTAATTAGCTTCTCTCCTCATTTACCTGGTCTAACGAACTCACCTTAGTCTCCTCTCAGCACAAGACCCAGGTTCAGCACCAGTGAGGAGATCAAGGACATTGGTGAAGCATCATACTGCTGCTGGAGAGTGTGCCCTGACTCTAGTACCCTTGTGGCAGCCTTGTCAGTTTCGTAGTTAGTGCTCTTGATAGATGCATGTATGCTTCTGAGCATTAACAACCCTCCTGACCTAGAGGTTAACAACTTATACAGTACAGAGCTTGCCAGGCCTGCATGTTGCTTACTACAGGAAGCCTAGATTGCCACCCTACCCTGGATGGGCACATCAATATTAACCATCATACCCCTGTGGCCCATCTCCCTACTTCAATAAAGGCCATCTAAGACACAGTAAGGACTTATTCCTCTGTACCGTGGGTCCCGTAAAAAGTCTAAATTAGTAGGACATAAACTACTTACTTACGAAATCTTTTAGAACTACAAGCTCAGCTTGGTTTCAAAGACTAAAAGCAATAATAAGGTATTCTTAATTAGAACAGAAAACTGAAATGGAAAAACTGAGATATATTGTCTTTTCAATAAATAATGTTGTTTATCTGCCGTATTACTGAATATAGTTTTGCATTATATAGCCTCTGAACAAGCCACCTTAAATAGCTTCAAAAGTTATGATTCCTTACTAGAAAAAATAGAGCGCTGAAAAGTTTGTACTTTTTACAAAGACTCCAAGAGCTGACCTTATATTCTGTGTCTTACAGATAAAAGAAATGGATTACTTTGGCATATAAGGCAATGTCTGCGCTAGTTTTATATGAAGGCCAGAACTGCCAATTGACTTGCAATCACCTCTGCAGATGTAGCACAAGAGAGTTCCCTGGAATAAATGTGGAGGTGTGTATACTATAACTTTTTTGTAGTTATTAAATCAAGATGTCAATCAAAAAACAAACCAAAAAAAAAAATGCCCAAAGACTTTTTGCAAGTTCAGTTTATTGCCCTTTTCCTAGCAGTCTTCCATCTAATTATCTCGCATTATAGCTAATCCCTAACAGTTCTCTTTCCCAAATGAACTTGATTCCTTAATCTGTCCACTTTTTTTTGCCTAACTGGTTTCTTATTTGAAGTTATGGCCAGACCTTTAAATGTGAATTTTCTGTTTCCTGCTCAACTAATTAATTTTTACTGAATTACTAGTGGTTTTGCCTACTAGTTGTGAATTGTTCAGCCTAATCATGTCAGACTGGTCCATTTCTTTCACAAGCAGCAATTATTATTTTTAGAGCAATCCTTCATCACAGGCTGCCGAGTTTAGGTGTGGACCCGTTATTAATATAACTGCATTAAACTCAAAGCTCTTTCCTGACGCATCCTGTCATTTACATTTAATTATTAGTCATGCAGCTTACATTGCGGTTACTTCCATTCTGATCCTGCTTCCTATAAGCGAATGTTCCCAACTTCATCCTATTTTGGGCAAGGTATTTCAGATACTTTGCACTACTGCAGCTCTTAATGGTGTGACTTTTCGCAAAATGTATTAGTTCTTCTGCACCTCACTAATTATACAATATGGTGTGTGCTTTCACCATTTAGAGATGTCAGAGCCACTGTAGCTTTAAGCTTCCATTTAATTTGGTTAGCTGGCTTGTTCTCACATGAATCTCCAACTCCTTTGACACAGATACTACACAAATCTAAGTTAACTTTACTAGAACTGTGAAGATAGTCTCTACACAGCATGGTTTAGAATATATTAATTTTGTTTTATTCAGTTATAACTAACAGTTTCTTTACATTACGTAGACCATGTAAGAAACAAATCAGTTTGTGGTCTTTTGTTCTCCACTGACTTTTGGAGGGTCAAGGTGGCTTAAAAAGACTGTGGTTCTACCTGGCTAACCTTTTTGTGCCAAAAGAGTTTAAGTGGTTTACTAATTATACATTAACTGATCACGCATCTTACACATGGGGCTACTAGTAAGACTTAATAGGCCTGCTTCACAAAGACCAACTAAATAAAGCTGCTCTATACCAAATTTTCACTTTTGACATTTGTAAACCCTGCAACCTGCTGACTCAAACTTGCAGGATTACTCTAGTTGAGCTAGAAAACTAGAAAATAACACGTGTGTATGCACCATACTAGATTATTCCTGTTGCATTAAACTTGGCTATTTTTCTCCTGTGCTTAGAAGTACATGCACCTCCTGCTATCTTGTTTCAAAGAAGGACAGCACACCTAGCTTCCATACCCACCTGTCTGCTTCTCATACAATTAGTGAGCACAGTATCTGAGCCAGGATAACAGGACAAAAGCAATACTATACAAGGATGTATAAATATATGTATACTTACAAGGAACTCCAAAAGCAGCAGCTGGACAGAGTGGTTCTCCAGACACAGAGTAATAAATGTAGTGTAAACAGTCAACTGAGGGGTACTCTCTTACAGATCAACTGATACGGTGAGTATATCTATGGTTTCTGAGAAGTTCTCTGTGGTAGGTATAATCCTGGGAAGAATGCCAAACAGTATTAAATCTTCTGTGAGACAGGGACAGACAATGGCCAAAAGATGATGATTCAGAAAGTTCAGTCTTGAAGCACACAAGTGCAAAAAAAAGCCAGACTCCTGGAATTAAGATCTAAGTAGCAATATTTGCTAAAGACATAAAATGGCAATCAAACAGCCGTGTTAATATATGCAGTAGATTTTTGAAGCAAGCAATGGAAGTAGCCATGCCTCTACTAAAGTGGCCCTGGCAACTGCATTTTTCAATGGGTAAGTCATCACCTAATAGCAAAGACAGTTTAGTTAGCCATCAATTCAAAATTATATATTTAGCAACTACAAGTTCCTCCACTACTGGTGTATAGAAAACAGACAGTTGTTCTGTCTTCTGAAACTCGTACAAAAGATTCAGGTTCCATTTGAGCTACTGGTAGCTGTTCACAGTCTGAAGAGCTCCTTTACTCATGCCAACTGAATCTGGAAAGAAAATAGGGACAGAAGCAGACTTACTTAAATGACTAATGCAACTTTCTACAGGACAGAAGGGTTAATCTTAAGGCACACCCAATTCGTGTGAAAGAATAGATATAATCTTCGAAAAAAAAAAACAGCCCGATGCTTTGAAAGTCAATGTTTACTGGTGATAGCTAAACATATTTGTGAGTGTGTATACACATGTACACACACAAAGTTAAAAAAATAAACAAAAATCCACTGACAGACACTGCTGCTGAATTTTGCTGCTCAAACAAGATTTGTATATGCATAGACTGTGCAGCAGTTAGCACTGTCACCTCACAGCCAGAGGTTCCTCTGTTCAATTCTCGGCTGGAGCGCCTTCTCTGTGGAGTCTGCTTGTCCTCCCCTCGGTCGAGTAACATCTAAAGACATGCAGGTAGGTGCGTGCGTGAATGGGTGTGCCTTTTTTGAAGGTTGGGCATCGGGCTGGCAACATGGCACTATAAAAATCCATTGCTAATCATGGGTGGACCGTAGTTCCGCTGTGGCGACCCCTAACTTAGGGTAACTGCCCTTTTGAGCCATTTTAAGCTTAGCCAATTACCCCATGTGAGAATCAAACCCTGCACCTTGTGTCTGTAAGGTAAACACCTGGACTATTATGCTAACATCCCATCTCAAATGAAGGCTGTGGTAATCAAACCTTGTACAACAGGAAGCCATTCGTTAACAGCTCATAGCTTTAATCCTCTGCACTGCCTGCCTGCTTAAGTAAATTATCAGTCAGAAGTGGGATCTGAACCCATGCCTCCATCTGCAGACCAGAATTCCTATGACCCATGGAAGGAGTTTAACCCTAGAGTCTTGCACCTTAGATCACTCTGCCATCCTGACATTCATCAAGTGACAGGGATGTACGTCTGGCACTTGAAACTTGTCCAGATGCTAACACCTCCCTTACTTCCACAAATCATCTTCATATTTTTGAAGTGTTCCAGAATAGTGAAAACAATACACATTACTAAACAACATATACACTAAAAATTATGCCCCCAGGCCTTATCACCCAAGGACAGTCGGGACGGTTGTAGTGGACTGCACAGATCACGGAGCCCACTCATTATGTAACTAGATAACCTTATCTTACATGATCCAATCAGTCCACTTCAACCCACATGACACAGCTCCAAGTTAAACCTTGAGAGCGGCCTCAAGACAGGATATTCCTGAAAAAGACGAGCTCTGATGGCATACCTAGACCTTAAGATGAAGTCCAGCTTGCTGTGCTGCAAATGTGTGCAGAAAAGCCTACATCATGGCAGCAAATATTTACTGAGGTAACCACTGCTCTAGCAGAAAGCCTCTGAGTTAATCTGCAATTACTTTCAATATTCTGGTAAGAGAAAATATTGCAGTCTGTAAGCCACATGAACAATATAACCTTCTAAATCTTTCTGGCCAAACTGCTCTTTGCAAAGGGAAAAATAATCTTTTTAAAAGTATTTTGTTCTGTCCAAGTTAAAACAGAAAGTACAGTTTTGTACCTACCATAAATGTAGATGTTCGAGTGGTTATGCTGCTGCAGTCATAACACTTGGGTTATCCTGCCGTCAGGCGGTCCCGCAGTCAGCCTGAATTCCACAGCCTTGGTCCGGCGTCGGTTGTCGTCGCTTCTTCCCTGACGTCAGTGCGGCAGGGGTATATAAAAGAGGCAGCCGACGCCATTTTCTTCAGGTTTTCTTGCCCCAGATGTCAGGTGCCCCAAACTAAGAAGGCAAAATAAGAAGCTTGCAAAACATACCTTAGTGCAAAACAATGGTACTAGTTGTAAGCAAATACACCATATAGACATGCATCCCAAAGGTTGAAGTACATGGAGGTATAAGAAAAGCCTTGTTAGGTAGAGGGGATGGAGGGAACCTGGACTGCAGCAGGATAACCACTCGAACATCTACATTTATGGTAGGTACAAAAAGTACAGTTTTGTACCTACCATGTTCTGTATCCATCTGCTGAATGTCCTTACGCTTATGGGTAGTCCGCTGTCCTCGGTCCCTTGCCCCAGATGTCAGGAAGGCCAAGAAAGGCCACAGCCAAAAACAGAATACCTCCCCAAAACAAGCCCAACAACAACCATCACCTAAAGCATAGCACCATGTCAAACTACAGGAACATCTACATTTATGGTAGGTACAAAACTGTACTATGTTGTTCATCTCACATTGCTGCAGTCCTTACTTATGGGTAGAATCCCAGAAAGAAATACAAAACCCAATCCATTTAGAATTAGTTTGTTTGAAACAAACAACTGCTGAGACTGTCTGAACTCCTTGGTTCTGCTCAAATAATAAGCATAAAAGTAGGCAAATGAATAGTTGGGTTTAAGGCCACACTAGAAACCACGTTAGCCATATCCTTATGAAAAATCAGGAAAGGCTCCACTGCCATGAGGGCCTGTAATTCACAAACCCTTCTTGCTGAGGTAATGGCCAACAAAAAGCAGTTTTCCATGACAAAGTAGCTGCAGGCTCAAAAGGTTGTAGAGTAAGTTTTTCCAACACAAAATTGAGATCATCCCAAGCAGGAGGAGCTCTACTGGGGGTTATATATTTCTTGCCCTCTAAAAAATGCTTAAAACCAAGGATGAGAGAATAAAGGAGGGTCACAATCATAGTGAGCAGAAATGGCTGCAGCATGGACCTGAAAGACAAACCCTTGTCCAATAACTCAGTAAGATATTGAAGAGCAACACTTAAATCAGGTGTGGAGACATCAAAGTCCTTGTAAACTTTCCTGGTACTAGGCCTCCTGGCCTCCAAAATAACATTCAAAACTTGTTGTGGAAGCTGAGACCCTCCAGAGTCTAAAACAGAATATGCCAGGCTGTTAGATGCAGAGACTGAATCTTGACATTGATTGCCCTCTTGTTGATTGCCCTCTGACAAAAAAGGCAGTCAAGGAGGGGAGGAGCCATGGAGTTCTCGTACTAAACTCCTCAGTAGTGGGGGGTACCAGTGTTGTCGAGGCCAATCCGGTGCTATCAAAATCATGGTTGGCTTGTCTTGTCTGGCCTTCAAAAGTACCTTGGGAAGAAGAGGCAGAGGTGGAAAGGCATATGCATGCAGATTGTTCCAACTGAATGATGTCTGCTCAACACATCTGCTAAGGAGTTCTGTGCTCCTGGTAGAAACCTTGCCTGAAGATTGAGGTTGTTGATGTACCACATGACAGTAGTGTTGTCTGTTTGAATCAACACCTGCCCTGGGTGAAGTAAATCTTTGAAAAGCCATCAATACAAACTGGACTGCTAACATTTCCTTCAAGTTGATATGCAAATGTTGGAGTTTTGACAGCCACGTGTCTTGCACCCATTTTCCATTGAGGTGTGCTCCCTGACATTCCTGGCCCACCACAAAAACTCCTTCTGAATGCAAGGTATTATCTGAATGACAGTGTCTAGATCTTGGCAGTGCTGTGTCCATACATTTTGAGATACCATTGAAGCTTCCTCATATGCAATTTGGCATTGGGAAGCACTTTGCAGTCAGCCTGGACCGTAGAGACATTTGATGGAAATAAACAGTCTCACACCCAGAAAGCACATGTCCTGAGAGGGTACTAGACTGGACTCTTAACACTGCCACCACATACTGTAGATGATGAAGAGTTAGTTCCTTCTCTTGTGCATAAATCAGGCAATCGTCCAAATAAGGATAAATCTGTATTCAACATGAAGGTAAGCCTCTTTTTGAGATCAGAGTAACCATCCAGTGATCCTTTCCCAACAGGTCAGCATCTTGAACTTTGGAATGTCTAGGCCCCTTCTTCTGACAGAGACTGGCTGTGTATAGCTCCTATTTGAAGAAGTAAAGAAATTTGTTGGAAATACTTGTAACCTCGGTTTTTATATGTCCAATACCCATTTGTCCTGGGTGACTAAATGCGGAGCTGCCCAGCAAAGAGAATCTGGCAGCTGAAAATGCAGGTCATTGGGCCTGTTTACGAAAACTCCATTGTCTCGGCCTGACCTGTAACATCAAAACCACACATTGCAAAAGTGCTTTCCCACCTGTTCAGAAACATGCACTAAATCCTGCAATTCTTTACACTCTATGCCCTGCCAAAGCATCCACTTTAGATCTTAGCTGAGAAAGGAGGAAATTCTGATACTTCAACATATGAAACTGGCAGTTCAAAGCTCTCATTGCTAAAGTAGAAGAGGTATATACACCTTCTTACCCATATCCAAAGCTCTAGCTTCCTTATCCAGTGACTAATAGTTTCTGGGTCCGCCCCTAGACTCTTATAAAGATATTTATGAGCCTCAGGCACCCTGTAATACCTGTCGGTTTAACTGGAGCAGGAGGCACAGAATCTGAAAACATCTGAAACAACATCCAAAACCCGGAGGTATAGCTAAGGGTCTATGTTGTGAATCAGAGTAATCCTGTCCTTCCCACTTAATCATGGAATGCAGAGTTTCTGAAAATGAAAAATCCTCTGGAGGAGAAGCATCAGAATCAGAATAAGGAGGGAAATCTTGAATGTCTTCAGCAGAAGACTCTGAATCATCGAGGCCTGCTCCAAACTTTCCAACTCTGGCTCCATCCTGGGCCTCTTATCAGAGGGGCATAGAACCTCTAATTAAAGTAATCAAATCCTCTGCCATTTTAAGCATGTGCTTTTAGGCACAGACCCTGAGAACCCAGAACTGACACCAGAGGAAGGCAAAACAGACCTGCCCTTAGAAGGAGCCTTAGAAACAGTAACAGAAGGCCTAACCACCTTAGGCAATGAAGGGAGAATAGTAACTGAGAGGCCCCTTCAGCCTGACCTGTCTCCTGAGATGCCACATCATGTAAAATCAAAGTTTCCCCTCCCCTCTAACAGCCGGCGCCAGCCGGAACCACCTGTTCAGCTGCTGTAAAGATCCGATCCGGCGTCCGGAACGATCGAATCATCCTGCCTAGGCTTTGTCTTTTTGTCTCTTGCGCTTTACAGAAGCAGGCGAGGAACATCCACCCGGCATATTATAATTACACCTCTTGCAAAGACACTACCCATAAGTAAGGACTGCAGCAATGTGAGATGAAGAACATCTGTACTATGTTCACCGTGCTATGCTGCTGCAGTCATCATACTTGGGTACAGTCCCAAAGCTATGGTTGGGTGGTAGGAGCTAAACTGGGTTAGGTGCAGCTAAGATGCCCTGTAGAACTGCAGTGGCAAACCCAGCTCTGGATTTTGAGTATAGAGGAAGGTGGTAATGCTTAGTGAAGGTGTGCACTGAACTCCAGGTAGCTGCTTCCAGAATGTCCTTTGTTGGGACTCCTCGGAGGAAGGCTGCTGAGGTTGCTGTAGCCCTGGTAGAGTGAGACCTAATACTAGCAGGCACTGCTTTCCCGTGGTGCGAGTAGCAAAAGCGGATGCAATGTGCTATCCATTTGGAGATGGTCTGTTTTGAAATAGCCCTTCCTTCTGAGCCTGGTGCATAGGATACAAGGAGTTGGTTAGATTTTTTGAAGGCCTTTGTCTTGTCCAAATAGTAACGTAACTGTCTGTGAATGTCCAAAAAGTGAAGGAGTCTTTCTCCTTTATTCTGTGAGTTTGGATAAAAGGTGGGCAAGTGTATGGTCTGATTGAGAGCCACACTGGAGACTACCTTTGGCATGAAGGAAGGGTTGGTGCGTAAAGATACTCTGTCCTGATGGAAAATGAAAGGTTCCACTGTCATAAGTGCCTGCAATTCTGAGACTTTGCGTGCTGAGGTGAAGCCAGCAGCAGGGCTGTTTTCCATGACAAGTATTGAAGCGCTGCTGAAAAGGCTGGTTCAAAAGGAGGAAGTGTTAACTTTTCCAGAACAAAATTTAGATCCCAATTTGGAGTTGGTGGGTTTCTGGGGGGTCTTATATTTTTTGCCCCTCTGAGAAACTGCCTTAGCAAAGGATGAGAGAAAATGGGAGGAACAGTGTCATATTGAGCTGAAATGGCTGAAGCATGGATCTTTATGGATGAGAAAGAAAGGCCTTTGTGTAGCATCTCCGTTAGATATTGGAGTATGTGCGGAATATTTGGGATGTCAGGATTTAGGCTTCTGGCCTGGCTCCATACACAAAATCTTTTCCATTTGTCTGAGTAAGTTTTTCTTGTGCTGGGCCTCCTGGCCTCCAAAATGACATTCTGGACATCCTTTGAGAGAAGTGTTGTTTGATAATTTAAGGTATTTTCCATGCAGCTAGATTTAAGGTCCTTAGTTGACTGTGAAGGATCTGAGAGTTTTGTTGGGTTAACAGCAGAGGGAACTGAGGTAAGATCCATGGAGGGCTGTGAGTCAAGTTTCGTAGTAGGGGGTACCAGTGTTGACGTGGCCAGTCTGGAACAATGAGGATCATCTGTGGTCTCTCTGATCTGGCTTTCAGTAATACCTGGGTCAGTAGAGGCATTGGTGGGAAGGCGTAGACTGACAATGCTGTCTAACTGAATGATAGGGCATCCACTTTCCACGCCAGGGGATGATAAGCCCTTGTGCAAAATTTTTGTAGCTGGCAATTGTTGGTTGAGGCAAACAGATCTATGTCTGGTGGTCCACACCTTTGAGTTATCATTGAGAATACTTGTGGGTGTAGTTTCCACTCGTGAGGGTCTGTCAAATTTCTGCTCAATTTGTCTGCCAAAATGTTTTCTTTTCCTGGCAGGAATTGTGCTTGCAGTTGCATGTGGTAAGTTAATGCTGTGTTCCACAAATCCATTGCCTGTCTGCATAGTGGGTAGGAATGCGTTCCTCCTTGTTTGTTTATGTATCACATAACTGTGGTGTTGTCCATCCTTATTAGAAGTTGTCCTGGATGCAAGAGGTCCTTGAAGGCTGTTAGTGCATTTTTTACAGCTAGCATCTCCTTTTGATTGATGTGTAGTTGCCTTTGGTTTGCAGACCATTTGCCCTGTATGCATTGTCCTGCCATGTGTGCACCCCAGGCGTAGTCTGAGGAATCTGTTGTCAAGGTTTGGTTTGTTGGAGGTGAGACAAAAGGAAGGCCCTTGTTTGCTTGGCATGCTTGAGCCCACCATAGAAACCCTTTTTGAAAGCAGGGAACGAGAGTTACACTTGCTTCGAGGCTGTGCCTGTGTTGGGACCATACACTTTTTAGGTACCATTGTAGTTTTTTCATATGCAGCCTTGCATATGCAATTAGTTGAATGCAGGATGCCATGTACCCCAATGCCTGCAGGAATTTCCTTGCAGTGAGCTGTGTAGAAGTTGCCATTTTTTTGAAGTACTGAGACAGTTGTTTTTGCTTGTCTGGCATGAGGTAAGCCATCTGGGCCGTTGTATTCAAGCTGGCACCCAGGAAAATTATTTCTTGTGAGGGTATTAGTTTTGACTTCTTTTTGTTTACTGTGTACCCTAGGCAACTTAGCAACTTTGTTACAAATGCCAGATGCTGTAGTAGGATGTCTTTGCTGTCCGCTTGGATCAGGCAGTCATCCAGATATGGATAAATTTGTATTCCTCACTGTCTGCAGTATGCAATTACTGATGCCAGGCATTTCGTGAATACTCTGGGCGCAGTAGATAAGTAAAAGGGCAATGCAGAGAATTGATAATGCGTTGTGCCTGCCAAAAATCTGAGGTATCTTCTGCAATCTTGTCTGATAGGGACATGCAGGTATGCCTCTTGGAGGTCCAACATTACCAACCAAGATTCCTTGCCCAGCATGGGAAGAAGCTGCTGTAGTGTGAGCATTTTGAATTTGGGAATGCCCAGGTACATGTTTAGAACTGAAAGGTCTAAGATGGGTCTCCAGGCTTTGTCCTTTCTTGGTACTAGAAACAGTCTTGAGTAAAATCCTTGACCTTGCTCTTTTGCAGGTACCTTTTGAATTGCTTTCATGTTCATGAGAGCTGAAATTTGCTTTTGTGCCTCTGTCCATTGGTTTGTTGGCAGATTTGGCATGCCTCTCATCCGTGGTAAAGTGTGAAAATGAAATCTGTAGCCTTGGGTAATTATATCCAGAACCCATTTGTCCTTTGTTATGATGTGCCAATTTTGTGAGAAAAGAGCCAGTTTTCCTCCTAGAGGTGCTGCCTGGGCAATTTTGTTTGGCAGGCGAAGAGGAAAGTCATTGAGTTTGTTTTCTGAAGAGTTGAGATCGGTCATCTCCCCCCTCTTTGAGTTGTTGTTTGCCATTGTCTAGGCCTGAAGGTACCTTGTGTCTGGCCTCTGCCCCTAGGGCGTCTGTACCTGCCCTTTTGGGGTCTGTCTGAAGTAGGAAAGGACCAGTTTTTTGATGGCCAGTTTCTGCTGAAGCGAGGAGGTTGTACCTGTAAAAAATCTTTAACTGTTTGCATTGATTATGCCTTTTCTTCCATCTTCTTTAAAACTTCCTCTGCTTTGACACCAAATAACGCATCCTTTTGCAGTGGAGCATCCAGTAACTTTGCTTTGACATGTTCTGGTTGGGTCTGCTCTTTTAGCCAAGCATGTGTATGTATGACAGACCCTGTGACTGCTGCTCTACAGGAGGCCTCCAAAGAATCAAAACCACACTGCAAGGAATGTTTTCCCACTTGTTCTGCTGCATGCAACAAATCTTGCATCCCTTTGAAATCTAGTTGATCTGTTTGAGGAATCATTTTCTGTTTTAACTGAGTAAGCAAGTACTGCTGGTATTTAATCATGTGGAATTGGCAGTTTAATGCCCTCATGGCCAAAGTGGCAGAGGTATACACTTTTTCCCCCATCTTTCTAATGCCCTTAAATCTCTTTCTGCAGGTAGTGGATTCTTAGCAGTAGAGGCCTTAACCCCTTTGGGACCCTGGGAAAAGGTTTCTGGGTCTGCAGCAGGGCTTTTATATAAAAACTTGTGAGAGTCAAGGACTTGATAGTATCTGTCTGGTTTAGGTGGTGCTGGAGGTAAGAAATCTAGATTTAGACTGGATTCAGTGTAGACATCATCCAGAATGTCTAAAACAGGAGGAATGGCTAGGGGTCTATGTTGAGGTAGAAGAATAAACTCACAGAGTCTTTTCTTGGAGTCAGAGTAATCTTGTCCTTCCCAGTGGAAATGCTCTCTCATCATGTGCAGGGTTTCCCCAAAAGAGAAATCTTCAGGGGGGGAAACGGAGGGAATAGACTCCTCAGCATCTGAGTCTTCATAGAGAGGGAAGGGGTAATCCTGTTCCTCAGAGTCTGCTGAGGAAATGGATTCTTGGTCAGAAGGAGGTAAATCTTCCTCCAGTCTAGGCCTTTTGTCAGGAGGGGGCTGGGAACCTCTGATAAGTGTAATCAGGTCCTCCGCCATTTTGAGCATCTGTTTTTTAGGCATAGGGGCCTGTGTGGGAGTCTGTGGACCCGGTTTCTTAACCTTTGGAAGCTTAGCGTATGACTTAAGGGAGAGAATCGTCGGTTTAAAGACGCCTTCTGAAACCAAAGGCCTGTCCATAGTCTCCGGATCGCCGCCAGGGCTGGCGTCCGCGAGTTAAGGAGGAACCGGCTCCACTGGCCCAGTAGATTCTGACTGAGAAGTAGTCGTATTTTCTAAATTTGCGGTAGTCAGGGGCTGCGTAGGCACCTCACTGAATACCGAAGATCCGGCGGCAGGCCTAACAGAGACCTCGGTATCTGGTCTAGGTTGCCTGTCTTTGTCCTTGCGTTTTTTAAACATAGCGGTTGTCGGAGGTTCCAACGAGATAATGTAGTTGAATTTTCTGCCAAAATAATGTCGGGCGGTATCAGCCCGACGCTTAATAGTGCATTTATTGAACCTAGCGCAAAACCGTCAACCAGAAACGTCGTGGTCTGGGCCTAGGCAATGAACACAATAAGAAAGAAAATTCTTATGAGGTATTAGCTTCCCACAAGAAATACAATTATTAACTTTGTCTGACATCGGTCTGAGGCAAGAAAAGTTTCCCCAACGGGGTCGGCTGAAATTCTGTTCGAAAATCTCAGGAGCTGGCCGACCGGCACTTGCGAACTGCTTCTGGCAAAGCGCGGCAAGAAAGACTGAAGAAAATGGCATCGGCTGCCTCTTCTATACCCATGCCGCACTGATGTCAGGGAAGAAGCGATGACAAGCAACGCCGGACCAAGGCTTTGGAATTCAGGCCGACTGCGGGACTGCCTGACGGCAGGATAACCCAAGTGTGATGACTGCAGCAGCATAGCACGATGAACATCTATGTACATCCAAACAGTGTGACAAATATTCTCCTTTACATGCATGCACATACACTATCTTTACAGAAGCCAAAAAAATGAAAAGTACCACATTTTAAATGCCTTTATTAAATTATCATTAAAAACACAGTCAAACATATACTAATATACAAGAAAATAAACCATATCAACGTTTCCAGCTACATAAATCACACATGTTCCTTTTTTATAACTATCATTTAGTCCAACATTACATAAACTGGTCAATTATTCCTACTTTACACCTCACTACTTCTCCTCCCGAACATTATTCTGCATGCATTTTTCCCACAATTTCCATTTACTTCTATGTAATTTGCTCCTTCCATTTTCTAAAGATCCCAGTTCTAGTTCTTTTACCTCTGTTACAATATTCAGTACTTCAAACACAGTTGGTTTAGACTTCGATTACCATTTTCTAGTAATTTTTTTTTTTTGACAGTCACCAGAATTAAACTCAACAAGGCCTCACTATGCCTAGCCCATTCAGGTCTACTTGTCCGTGCTTAACTCATCAACACCAAGCCTAAGTAGAATTTCATATCTTCTGAAACCCACATATTTCTGGCTGGACATCTTTCGCCTGAGTGAAATTCCAGAGAATTAAGTTTTTGCAGTGTCCCTAAACATATATCGAAAACTATTACAAGTCACAGAAAGGTTAAAAATGCAGTGCAGCATGCAGCATACACCACAAACCAGATCTGCATTTTAAAGTGCCTGGAACCTTAATTTCAGGGTCTCCTCAAGGATATTTCAGTTTTGCCAACACTAATAAACTTAAAACACAATCAAAATATTTAAACATTTCCATTATTTTTGGTAATGATTTGTTAAGGGCGGCTGGTGACTTCAAATCACAGGGGGAGCTGCAGGAGACGCTGAATGGGTGGGGTCAAAGGGAAGGGGTGTGGTCAACCATAAAGGGGAGGAGCTATGCCCAAAACCACAAAAAAATAACTTTAATTATATACGCTGCCCTGGGTGGCAAACCATCATTATGAAAGTCCAATCAAGACAAAAATAAGTGTAGAAGAATAAAAATATTTCAATGCATTGGCTGCATGACAGCTTACTTAATATCTAGATGGAAACAAAAGGTTGTGAGGCATGAAAAAATAAATTACTTTTTAAATACATTACTGGAATGCCAGTCAAAATCAAGTATAAGAAAAACCAGAAGCACTCAACTCAAACCACTTCTCCTTGCACTGCAGTTCTAATTATAATATATTCAGCTTTATTAAAGTACCAAGCAACATGCTGAAAGTAGAAATCTATGTGATGCCCCACTTGTAAAAATGTTTCTTATCCAAAAAGACCTGCTGCCTGACAACTTGTTTCATGGGAAAACATGATAAAAGTAAAAAATGAAAAGCAAACAAGAAACAAGCTCAAGATACATTGCTTAAAGGATTACTGTACAGGTTATGGACCACACATGATTGGCATTCTGTTTAGTTTCTGGGTAAAGTCTGTAGAGATGACTGGAAGTCTCCAACAAGTGTAATGAGCTTTTTAAAATAATGGAATCCTGTCCTTTAATACCCAAGGCTTATACATTATCCAGTCAAGTATTCTCTGCATGGCAACAACAGAAAGGCTTTCAATGTTGGCAATTCTTTAACAGTATGCTTATTAAAGCTTACTTGCATCTTACGATGTCAGACAAGCTTACCTTATTGGTCATTAAAGCATTGCTACTTAAACACAGAGCAACAGGCACTTTGAGTAATAAGCATAAATCTGAGTAATAAGCATAAATCAACAGTACAAAAATATGACAGAAACCAGACCATTCTGCAAAATCAAGGACAGATGAAAAGCCACTGTAGTACTTATGCAGTGTGTCCTCCCCATCCAAGGTAGATACAACTACTCCTTGCCTTGCTTGGACACATCCAGAGTCACTACATGGGGAGTGGGGTGCAACAAGCATGTCACAATTTGAAGTCTCTCTGGCTGACTGTGATGGCCCTGACACATTTGTCATACCTCTCAACCTCAAGAGCAAGAAATCTGGACAAAGCCATACACAGAAGTGGGACAAAGGCACAACAATAAGGACAATTTTTAAATATTGCTCTAATAAACTTAGAAAGATAATAGAATAGGTCTTGCATTAGTATGAATTTTCTGAAGGGTATAAAATCTGAAACTCAAATGTCTGTCATTTTCTAACTTCAGTCTTTAGTGATTTGTCACTAATTTGCCAAAAACACAATTTTATGAAAAATGGACCAAAATGTGATGCAAAATATAAAATAGACACACAATACAGCTGCTACCTGTCAAAGAAGGACACTTTAATATTAGTACTGCTACCTTGAGCAGCTGACAAAATAAAAGAATCTACATGCATTTCAAGTAATCTATAACTTTGATTATTACAGTTATTTCTTAATTGTAAACCCTCCATGTTTTCTTCCAAAATTGCTATTTTATGGAGGGATTATTAGGGGAAGAGCAACATTTTGAGCCAAAATTGGGGACAGTTGAGAGGTTGGCTATGCCTAATTCTATAAAGCAATTTATTTGCATGTACCTCTCAACCTGTTAATGCAGTAAATCTGAACAAGGCCAAATATATTGGGGCACATATAAACAGTACTAAAAATTGCTCTTGTATAAATTGAGACAGTTGATAGAGCTCTTACTTTAACATGCATTTTTATGAAGGTTATGAAGTCTGAAACTTATTATTTAGTGACTTCTGGCAAATCATTTAGGAATTAAAACTACAAATTTTATGAACAACAAACCAAAAATAAGAAGCAAAAATCTATTCATTCTTTGAAAATCTGGACAGTTGGGAGGTATAGTTCAGCTGGGCCTGTGAGTTTGCTGCCCACACCTGACAAAATAATGGTTGAATGGAGCCTCTGCAGCCATTCCAATGAGCCATTACTTGGCTATTTCACTCCATTTACCATAAACACTAATGTGCATACTGCTTTACTTCAATGATGAGTTGGACTTCATTTGAAAGTTTTATTTTGTATTTTACAGCACAAACATTAAGTCATCTGTTAAACAAAGCAATGCAGTCTCACAATGAAAACTTAGCATTAAAACTTCTCTGCCCTTGAAACTCACATTCATTGAAACAGCATTGAAACCCACATTCAAAGAAAAAACATTTTGCCAGTGGCAGATAAAGATTAATTTTGGGCGGTTTTCGAATCATAGGCCCCTTGCATATGAAACATACATGTGCTCTTTGATACACCTTCCTCATTGTACTAAAATTATATTCCTTGTACAATACAGTACACTTGTTAGAGGGTGTTTTAAATTTGTTTTGAACATTTTTCCAGTAAGCAATGAAACAAAACATATGCACCCATAATGGCAAAACTGCCCAGTTGAGAACATTTATCATAAAAAAGTCTACTCAGACTTCCACAGTCCACCATTATTAGTAAATATACACAATTCTACAGTCCACCATTATTAGTAAATATGCACAATTCCACAGTCCACCATTATTAGTAAATATGCACAATTCTACAGTCCACCATTATCAGTAAATATGCACAATTCTACAGTGCACCTTTATCAGTAAATATGCACAATTCTACAGTCCATATTCAGTGAATTCAGTTCTTGCCATAGCTGTCAACCTTAGCACAAAAACCTGGACGAAGGCAATAATGGGGAATACAGTCCCAAAATAGGGACAAATTTAAAATATTCATATTATAAACTTAGAAAATTGCTAGAAAAAAGGTTGTGCTACTATGTATTCTGAAGAACATGAAGTTTGAAATTCAAATGCCGGTCAATTTTACTGCGGACAGAACAAAAACAATTTTTCAGCAGAGACGGGGATTAATACTGCGAACACGTCTTTGTAAAATGGCAGGGCACCAGAGCAAATCCACACAAACACAGGGAGGAGATGCAGACTCCACACAGAAGCCACCCCAACCAAGAATCAAACCAGAAAACCTATAGCTGTGAGGCAACAATACTACCACTGCACCATCAAATCTGCAAGGAACTAAACATTCAGAAACCTGAAGTCTGAAATTCAAATGCCGGTCAATTTTACTGCGGACAGAACAAAAACAATTTTCAGAGGCAGAGGGATTAATACTGCAGACGTCTTTGTAAAATGGCAGGGCACCAGAGCAAATCCACACAAACACAGGGAGAAGATGCAGACTCACACAGAAGCCACCCCAACCAAGAATCAAACCAGAAAACCTATAGCTGTGAGGCAACAATACTACCACTGCACCATCAAATCTGCAAGGAATTAAACATTCAGAAACCTGAAGTCTGAAATTCAAATGCCGGTCAATTTTACTGCGGACAGAACAAAAACAATTTTCAGCAGAGACGTAGGGATTAATACTGCAGACACGTCTTTGTAAAATGGCAGGGCACCAGAGCAAATCCACACAAATACAGGGAGGAGATGCAGACAGAAGCCACCCCAACCAAGAATCAAACCAGAAAACCTATAGCTGTGAGGCAACAATACTATCACTGCACCATCAATTATGCAAGGAATTAAACATTCAGAAACCTGCAGTCTGAAATTCAAATGCCTGTCAATTTTACTGCGGACAGAACAAAATAAGAAGTTATGTACCTACCATAACGTTCCATGTTAGTTGTCTTCTCTCGCCTTCTTTCTTGCTTGATGGGTTCGGAGCCGATCCTCGGCTCCGACTCGGCACTTGCTAAGCTCGAGAGTCACTTTTACCAGCTCGAGGCAGCCCCATATCCCATGATGCAAGGCGGTAAGTACCCAGATCTCGTTTGATGACAAAGGGCAATAGCACCAAGCATAAATACTTCCCAAAGGAAGAAAGAAAGCCTACAGGATGAAAGAAGGACCAGTTCTGAATGGTCTTCAGCATAACAATCTCTTGTAGAAAGGTCTGTCCAGGCCTGGGGAAGGAGGAGGGTCGCAAGAAAGAAGGCGAGAAGACAACTAACATGGAGCGTTATGGTAGGTACATAACTTCTTAATGTTAAGTTGTCAATCTCGCCTTCATTCTTGATGGGACGCGTCCTTAGCACCTCTATCCTGGGTGGCTCAATGGAACAGACTCTTGAGGACTGTAGAGCCAAAACTGGCACTATCCCTGGAGGCCAAGTCCAATTTGTAATGGGAAACAAAAGTATGAGGAGTGGCCCAAGTGGCCGCTGCACAAATAGTGTCTAAAGGAAGTCTAGCTTGAAAGGCTGTAGAAGTAGCTAAGCTCCTAGTTGAATGTGCTTTAGGTTTTGAGCACAGCTGTTTTCCCCTGAGCAGATAAATTTCAGAGATGACCGAAGAAAGCCATCTAGACAAGGTCACTTTAGAGACAGGAAGGCCTTTCTTGTTATCCGCATAGGAAACAAAAAGTTGATCAGATTTCCTAAAATTTTTAGTTCTGTCCAAATAATATCTGAGTTGGCGATGGACATCAAGATAATGTAGTTTTTGTTCGGCTCTGTCTGAATAGTTTGGGATTGATTCAAATTGGTCTTTGAGGCGACCTTAGGCAAAAAGGTCGGATTAGTTCTCAATGATACTCTGTCTTTGTGAAAAACCAAATAGGGGGTCGAACCGAGAGCATGAAGTTCAGACACCCTCCTGGCCGATGTAATAGCTACTAGGAATAAAGTTTTCCAAGAAAGAAATTTTAGGGAGCAAGAAACAGCTGGCTCGAAGGGGGGAAGAATCAAGGATGTCAGCACTAAATTTAGATCCCATTGAGGAGGAGGATTCCTGATTGGAGGCTTTAGCAGGAAAATTCCTTTCAAGAAAGCCCTACAAAGCCTATGGGACATAATATTGTGATCTGCAATCCTGACATGAAAGTTCGAGATAGCAGCCAATTGAACTCTGACTGTGGAAGAAGAGGAACCTGCATGAAAAATCTCTGCTAAGAAGTCCAGGACTGCCTGAACAGGGGCAGTGAAAGGATCAATATTCTTGGCATTAGCCCAATAAGAGAAACGTTTCCATTTGCTTGCATAAATCCTCCTGGTAGAGGATTTTAAAGAAGCTACTATGATGTCTCTAACAGGGTTAGAGATCAAAGGAAGCCTGGCTAAGGAAGGAAGTGGAGCAACCATGCTGTGAGGTTGAGAGACGGGATAGACCGGTGCAGCTGACCGGATTGGTGAATCAGTAGATCTGGCACTGGGTCCAGATGCCACGGCTGCACCAAAGGTGACGATGGAGGCAGGAACCAAACTTGTCGAGGCCAGTAAGGAGCAATGAGAATCAATTTGGCTCTCAAAATGGTTGCTTTCTGGATAACTTGAGGGATCAGAGGAAAGGGAGGAAAGGCATAAAGAAGTCCCTGGGGCCAATCCTGGGTCAGAGCGTCTCTGGGGGGATGGCCTGGAAGAGGGAAGAGAGAGAGAAGAAGTCTGGGCATTTGCTGTTTTGGGGAGTAGCAAAAAGATCGCAACATGGACGACCCCATTCCAGAAAAATCTCTTCCGCTATAGATTGCTTGAGAGACCACTCGTGAGGCATGAGAATAGCTCTGCTCAATCTGTCCGCTACAATGTTGGTTTTCCCAGGGATATGCGTTGCTACCAAAAACCGATGAGAGGAGATTGCCCATTGCCATAGTCTGAGTGCTTCTCGACACAAGGGGTAGGACTTGGTTCCGCCCTGTTTGTTGATATACCAAACTACAGACATGTTGTCTGTGTGGACTGCAATTGTCCCTCGGGAAGAAAGTCGTTGAGGGCTTGCAGCGTTAAAAGCACTGCTCTCATCTCCAGGACATTTATGTGCAGGTGGTACTCGAACGGCTGCCACGTCCCATGAACCATCCTGCCCTGATAATGACCCCCACCCGATCAGGGAGGCATCCGTGGTGACAGTGGCTACGGGATGGGGGTACAAAGTGTCTGCCTTGGTGAACCTGGGAGATGTGATCCACCAAGCAAGATGATCTTTGCAAGTCTGTGTCACCAGAATCTGGTGACGATTGAAGTTGTTACGACCACTGTGTGAACAGCATCCACTGAAGAAGGCGATGTAGAAGCGAGCCAGGGAAGAAGAGTAATGGCAGCCATGAGGCCTAATACCTTTAGAACCATTCTGGCCTGTACTCTCTTGTTGGCTAGAATGATCCTGACATGACTTTGAATATCTGAAACTCTTTGATCTGTAAGGGTAGCTGACATCCGAACAGTGTTTAAGTTTGCCTATGAAAGTAATAGACTGGCAGGGCGATAAGGATGACTTTTGAGTTGATCGAGATGCCCAAAAGAGTACAAAGCTTTATTGTGTAATCCCTGGCTTGAATAAGCTGATGCCTGGTGGTGGCTGAAAGGAGCCAGTCGTCGAGATACGGAAACACCTGGAATCCTTGACGTCTCAGGTGAGCCGTGACCACTGCCATGCATTTGGTGAACACTCTGGGGCTGTAGTGAGACCAAAGGGCAGGGCTCTGAACTGGAAATGACTGGACCCCAGCCGAAAGCGGAGAAATCTCCTGGAGGCGTCTGTGAATTTTGATGTGATAGTACGCATCCTGAAGATCTATTGAGCACATCCAGTTGTCCTTCTGTAAGAAGGGCAGAATTGACTGAAGAGTGACCATTCGGAATCTTGTCTTCCTCACAGACTTGTTGAGTCTGCTGAGATCCAATATTGGTCTCCAGTCTCCCATCTTTTGGGGACCAAAAGAACCTTGAGTAGATTCCGGGCTCTGAATGGTCTGTTGTAACTGGCTGAATGGCTCCTTTTTGCAGTAGTTTTGAGACTTCTAACTCTGCAATTTCCCTTAGACCGGGTGGTACATCTGGAAGGGAATTTGAGGGTAGAAAGGACTTTCCTCGAAAGGAATTATGTAACCCTTGGATATGATCGACTGTACCCATCTGTCTTGAGTGAGGGAGTGCCAGGCTTCTGGGTACACTGATAATCTTCCCCGACTGCCTCCAAGGAGGGACGGGCAACATCTCAGGGATGCTGAAAGGGCTTGTCAGAGAGAGGCTCTCTGTTTCCCTGGTTTTGGACCCCTCTGCCTCTAGAGGCGCCTGTTGTTGTTACCCCTCTGCCTCTAGGGGTAAACTGACCACGTGAATCGGTGACTCCTTGGGATTTGGAACCACATTTTGCCACCTTTCTGTCCTTTGGGGTAAGGTCTAGAAGGGGTGGAAAAACAGACTCCTACGGCAGAAAGAGTCTTGCCGTCCTGCTCACACCTGGTCAAAGTTTTTCACTTGAGGGCCAAACAAAGCTGACCCATCAAAGGGAATTTGTGAAGGACGCCTTAAAGGGATCTGCAAATCACATAGCCGCATCCAGGCTTGGCGTCTAAGAGCCACACCTGTACCTGCGGCCCTACTCGCTCCATCAGCAGCATATGATATTAGCCGCATGGAGGAGTTTGCAATGGAATTAAGGGTTCCTAGCTGCGCAATTTTTCCTGAGCCCCTGCAGCTGTAGGATCCTGTACAACATCACCTAGCTCCTTAGGATATCCCTTTGGAGTCTGGTGAAGTGACATAGGTAATTCAGCGAACGCATAGCAAAGGTCGCTGAGGAAAACATCCGCTTACCGTACCTATCCATGGTCCTAGAGTCCTTATTAGGAGGATGGGCAGTGCGGAAGGATCTGCAAGTTCCTTCTTGGTGGCAGCAGCCACCACCATGGCATCACGGGGACACCCTTAGTGAGGAATTGCTTATCACACGGGGCAGTAATAAATTTTGAAGGCCTCCTAGGGACTGGCTCTACAGAATCAGGAGCAGCCCACGCCTTTCGGGCAATAACCTGCATAAGGGGGTCAAAAGGCGGAGACATCCAGGAGGTGGAGGGCCGAGATCCAAACGCCTCTAGGTATACTGACTCATCCTCAGAGGGATTATTGGTGGGCCAGTTTCCCCTCTGTCTAAGGAGTTCTAGGATGTCTGAGAAGGAGACATCCTCAGAGGGGGATCTTGGGGATCCCTCTGACTCATCTAAGTCAGTATCTGAAGTGATAGACTCGGGGGAGTCTACATGTTTCCTCTTACAGGTCCTCTTCCTAGGAGGATCTCCCGAAACATCAGGAGAATCCTCGGAAGAGGGGGATATTCCCAATGGGGAAACCTGAGGCGGAGGATCTCTGGGTCCTGTAGCAAGAGAAGTGGCAGAGATGTCAACAGGCACTATAGAGGGAGGAGCTAAGGAACAGACTGCTGGCTGATACCCGTGGCCAGCACACTCTTCATCACCTCAGATGCTCCTCCCAGGAAGGTCCGAGAGAACCCGTTCCGAAGAGCTAGGAACTCCAGGGACCACCGAAAGGGAAGTCTCTGAGGCAGATGTCGGAGCAGAGCTCACCAAGGCCGAGGCTCCAAGGGGAAGAGCGGGTTCGGACAAGGGTCCGATGCCACTCACCCCCTCGGAGGAGCCCATGGGAGCCCGGCCAGCGAATCCCGCTAAGGAAGGTCTCAAGAGGAGATAAGAGTAGAGGCTGAAGGAACAGAAGGGGGTATCTGTCCCTCAGCTGTAGCAGTAACCATTCCCGAAGACTCCAACTCCAAGCTCTGGGGTAGAGTTGAAGGAGGAACTGCAATGGGGTGTGGACCAATAGCCGTCTGTTGAGACGGGCTATGTAACATTTGGGCCAGTGCCTGTGACTTAAGTAATCTACTGACCACTCTCTCTAAATCATGGTCAGAAAGCCTGGATGACCTTGAAGATCGGCTCCGATGGCTCCGTTCGAGAGGAGAGGTGAAGCCGGCCGAAAAGTATCGGCTCAAGGAAGGAGACCTAGACCTCTTCCTCAAAGGAGCCATCGAACCCAATGAAACTATTGAACCTGTCGGAGCCGACAACTTATCGGAGCCGACAGGTAGCTTCGATGCATCGGCTCCAGCCGGAGCAGATACAGCCACAAAGTAACGTGTCGGAGCCGACACGATGCCTGAGCACATGGTGGTCGGAACCGATCGAGCCGACACCGGTGGTCGAACCAGAATCGGCACCGATAGCCATCGGTGCGAAGGTTTAGTTAATCAGAATCGGCTGGCGGGCGATCTCGACTCAGAATGAGTCGGAGCCGAGCCGCAGGCTTGGACACAGAAGCCCGGGCCTTGGAAGACTTAGAAGTCTTGGATGGAGCCGACTTAGCCGGAGAGCCCTCCGGCTTAAGAAGGCCCTCAAAATCAGCTTATTTCTTTTCCTGCAGGACTCTCTGGCTGAAAGAATGACATATAGCACAGGAGTCCTGCAGGTGAAGAGGCCCCAGACAGTACAGGCAAGAAGTGTGACCGTCTGTCAGAGACATTTTCTGACAGCACGAGTCACACTTCTTAAAGCCTGAGACCCTTTCTTTAGACATGGTGTAACAACACACAGACACACACACCAGTCAAAGAAATTAAATTAAATATACCAAACGGTATAACTAGTAAACACACACACACACCCTAACAGGGGGGGGGATGGGATGGGCGAAAGTCTGACTAAAAAAAGTAAGAAGAGACAGAGAATTTCTGTCAGAAAAGGTTTAAAACTGATATAAAACTAACAATTAAGGGGTTTTTTTTTGTTAAAAGGGGCTAAAATAGCAAAGTAGCAAATCACTTACCAGGAGCTGGTAAAAGGAGGACCTCATCAGCGAAGCGGCAAACGAGATCTGGGTACTTACCGCCTTGCATCATGGGATATGGGGCTGCCTCGAGCTGGTAAAAGTGACTCTCGAGCTTAGCAAGTGCCGAGTCGGAGCCGAGGATCGGCTCCGAACCCATCAAGCAAGAATGAAGGCGAGATTGACAACTTAACATACAATTTTCAGCAGAGACGCAGGGATTAAAACTGCAGACACATCTTTGTAAAATGGCAGGGCACCAGAGCAAATCCACACAAACACAGGCAGGAGATGCAGACTCCACACAGAAGCCACCCCAACCAAGAATCAAACCAGAAAACCTATAGCTGTGAGGCAACAATACTACCACCGCACCATCAATTATGCAAGGAATTAAACATTCAGAAACCTGAAGTTTGAAATTCAAATGCCTGTCAATTTTACTGCGGACAGAACAAAACCAATTTTCAGCAGGGATTAAAACTGCAGACACGTCTTTGTAAAATGGCAGGGCACCAGAGCAAATCCACACAAACACACGGAGGAGATGCAGACTCCACACAGAAGCCACCCCAACCAAGAATCAAACCAGAAAACCTATAGCTGTGAGGCAACAATACTACCACTGCACCATCAAATATGCAAGGAATTAAACATTCAGAAAAGTACAGTTTTGTACCTACCATAAATGTAGATGTTCGAAGATCCACATTGCTGCAGTCCTGACACTTGGGTAGTCCGCTGTCCCAGTCGGCCCGAATACCAAAGTATAAGGCTGACGTCGGTCAAGGCGCATTAGTCTGACGTCAGGACGTCAGGGTACAAATGCGCATGACCGACGTCATTTCCTCAGTCTTTTCTTGCCCCAGATGTCAGAAGACCCTAAAAAGATAAGGCCAAACCAAAAAACAACAACACACCATACACCCTGTACCAAATATATGTACAATATATACAAAGTCAGAAAGGTACAATCCCACCCACACAACCACCCCTAAACACAGAGGGAAGGAGGGAGGGTTGGACTGCAGCAATGTGGATCTTGAACATCTACATTTATGGTAGGTACAAAACTGTACTATGTTCTTCATCTCACATTGCTGCAGTCCTGACACTTGGGTAGAATCCCAAAGCAGAGGTAAGGGAGGATGGCAAATCACAAAGAAGCAGGAGCTGACAACATGCCCTGTAAAATAGCAGTGGCAAAACCAGCCCTAGATTTAGAGTAGAGAGGAAGGTGGTAATGCTTAGAGAAGGTATGCACTGAACTCCAAGTAGCTGCCTCCAAAATATCCTTAGTTGCCACCCCTTAGAAATGCTGTTGAAGTGGCAGTAGCCCTAGTGGAATGAGGCCTAATCCCAGCTGGAATCTCCTTGCCATGATGGGAGTAACAGAAAGTAATGCAAAACCCAATCCACTTAGAAATAGTTTGTTTTGACACAGGCTTACCCTGAGAACTCAAAGCAAAAGAAACAAACAACTGCTGAGACTGCCTAAAATCCTTAGTCCTGCTTAAATAATAACGTAATTGCCTGTGTACATCTAAAGTGTGCAAAATCTTTTCCCCTTATTTTGGGGATTTGCATAAAAGGTAGGCAAATGAATAGTTTGGTTTAAAGCCACACTAGAAACCACTTTAGGCATAAAGGAAGGATTAGTATGCGAAAGATACCCTATCCCTATGAAAAATCAGGAAAGGCTCAACCGCCATAAGGGCCTGCAATTCAGACACCCTTCTTGCAGAGGTAATGGCTAACAAAAAGCAGTCTTCCATGACAAATATTTCAATTCAGCAGTAGCTGCAGGCTCAAAAGGTTGTAGAGCGAGTTTCTCCAACACAAAATTGAGGTCCCAAGCAGGAGTAGGAGCTCTACGTGGGGGTCTTATATTCTTTGCCCCTCTAAGAAATTGCTTGAACAAAGGATGAGAAAACAATGGTGGGTCACAATCATAGTGAGCTGAAATTGCTGCAGCATGAATCTTAATGGAAGAGAAAGACAAACCTTTGTCCAATAACTCAGTAAGATATTGAAGAGCCACACTCAAATTTGGCTCAGAAACATCCAAATCCTTTGCAGCACACCAAAATAAAAATCTCTTCCATTTTCCTGCGTACACTTTCCTTGTACTAGGTCTTCTGGCTTCCATAATCACATTCAAAACTTGTTGAGGAAGCTGAGACCTGCTATGGTTCAAAACAGAATATGCCAGGCTGTTAGATGAAGAGAGTGAAGCTTGACATTGAGTAGATGCCCGTCCTTCTGAGACAATAGGTGTGGAATCAAAGGTAAGGGCCATGGAGGCTTCTTTACCAGACTCCTCAGCAATGGGTACCAGTGCTGCCGAGGCCAATCTGGAGCTATTAAAATCATCCTTGGCTTGTCTTGTCTGACCTTTAGGAGTACCTTTGGGAGGAGAGGCAGAGGTGGAAAGGCATACACATGAAGATGTTTCCAACTGAAAGAAAGAGCATCCACTTTCCAGGCTGTGTGATGAAACCTTTTCGTGCAAAACTTTGGCAGCTGGTGGTTTAGTGGAGAAGCGAACAGATCTATGTCTGGAGTTCCCCATGACACTGTCAATGTCTGAAATACATGAAGATCCAGTTTCCACTCGTGGGGATCCATGATTTGCCTGCTTAACACATCTGCTAAGGAGTTCTGTGCTCCTGGCAGAAACCTTGCTTGAAGATTCAGTTGCAAGCTTAGCAGTCTCCCACAAAATCATTGCTTGCCTGCATAGAGGATAAGAATGAGTTCCCCTTGTTTGTTGATGTACCACATGACAGTTGTGTTGTCTGTTAGAATCAACACCTGCCCTGGAAGAAGTAAATCCTTGAAAGCCAGTAATGCAAACTGGACTGCTAACATCTCCTTCATGTTGATATGTAGATGCTGCAGTCTGGCAGGCCACTTGTCTTGTATCCACTTTCCATTCAGATGAGCTCCCCAAGCTGTGTCTGAGGCATCTGTCGTTAGAATCTGACTCGCCTCTGGCCGGGTCACAGAGAGTCCCTTGTTTAGGTGACATTCCTGAGCCCACCACAAAATTCCTTTTGAATGCAAGGTATTATTTGAATGACAGTGTCCAAATCCTGGCAGTGCTGTGTCCATACATTTTTGAGATACCATTGTAGCTTCCTCATATGCAGTTTGGCATTGGGAAGTACCAGAATACAAGATGCCATGAACCCTAAGGCTTGAAGGACTGTCCTTGCAGTCAGCCCGGACTGATGAGATAGTTGATGGAAGTAAAGAGAAAGATTCTTTTGTTTGTCCGGGGTTAAAAAGGCCATCTGGGTTGCTGTATTCAGTCTCACACCCAGAAAGCACATGTCTTGAGAGGGTACTAGACTGGACTTTATTTCGTTCACAGAATACCCTAGGCATCTTAGCACTGCTATCACATATTCCAAATGCTGAAGCACGTCCCTTCCTTGAGCCAGAATCAGGCAATCGTCCAAATAAGGATAGATTTGTATTCCTTTCAGCCTGAAGAAAGCTATCACTGGAGCCAGAACCTTTGTGAATACTCTGGGCACAGTAGATAAGCCAAAGGGCAATGCAGAGAACTGATAATGAGAATTCCCAGCTCGAAAACGCAGATACTTCCTGCAAGTTAGTCTGATAGGAACATGAAGGTAAGCTTCCTTGAGATCCAAAGTTACCATCCAGTGATCTTTGCCCAGCAGAGGTAAAAGCTGTTGTAACGTCAACATTTTGAACTTGGGAATGTCCAGATAAGTGTTGAGGATAGACAGATCCAAAATTGGTCTCCACGTGTTCCCCTTTTTTGGTACTAGGAACAGGCGAGAATAAAATCCTAGGCCCCTTTCTGGCACAGGAACCGGCTGAATGGCCCCTATTTGGAGCAACAGAGAAATTTGCTTGTGAGCCTCTTTCCTTTGTTGAGGAGGAATGTCTGGCATGCCTTTGAAGGGAGGCAAGGTATGGAAATAAAACCTGTAACCGTGGTGAATGATATCCAATACCCATCTGTCTTGGGTAATTAAACTCCAGTTTTCTTTGAAAAGTGCCAACCTTCCTCCCAAAGGTGCTGCCAGACGAGAAGATTCTGGCAGCTGAAAAGGCAGGTCATTGGGTCTGTTTACGAAAGGACTGACCCCTGCCCTCACCAGAAGACTGAGCAGGGGAACTTCGTGTTCTAGGCCTAAAAGAACCTTGAGCTCTGCCCCTACCACGTCTAGGCCTACCCCTAGACTGGGAATCATAAGCAGGATATGTCCACCCCTTGGTAGGCCAATTTCTACTAAACTTGGAGGCTGAACCTGCAAAAATCTTTAACAGTCTGCATAGACTTAGCCTTGTCTTCCATTTTCTTTAGAACTGCTTACACAGGCGAACCAAACAACACATCAGATTGTAAAGGAGCATCTAAAATCCTTGTCTTCACATGCTCAGCTAAATTCTGATCCCTCAACCAGGCGTGCCTGCGAAGAACCGAACCAGTGGCAGCCACCGTCGAAGAGGCCTGCACAGCATCAAAACCACATTGCAAAGAATGCTTACCCACCTGTTCAGAAACATGAACTAAATCCTGCAACTCTTTACACTCAATACCTTCCGCCAAAGCATCTACCTTAGACTTTAATTGTGAAAGGAGATAATTTTGGTATTTCAACATGTGAAACTGGCAATTCAAAGCTCTCGTGGCCAAAGTGGAAGAAGTATACACTTTCTTTCCCCATCTATCCAAAGCCCTTGCCTCTTTATCTGGAGGAACAGGATTTTTAACAACAGAAGCCTTAACACCTTTAGGCCCCTGTGAAACAGTTTCTGGGTCTGCCCTAGGACTCTTAAAAAGATACTTATGAGCTTCAGGCACCCTATAATATCTATCCGGTTTAACTGGAGCAGGAGGCAAAGAATCAGGGTTCAGAGAAGCCTCTGCAAAACATCCTCCACCACATCTAGAACAGGAGGTTTAGCTAACGGCCCATGCTGGGTTACAAACGAAACTTCCCTAAGCCTTTTCCTGGAATCAGAGAAATCCTGACCTTCCCATTTAAAATGCTCCCTCATGGAATGAAGAGTCTCTGAAAATGAAAAATCCTCAGGAGGAGAAGCAGAAGGAGTAGAATCATCTACATCAGAATCAGAGTAAGGGGAATACTCCTGCAAGTCTTCAGCCGAAGACTCAGAAGCATCCGAACACTGCTCAAAACTCCCAAGCTCAGGTTCCACCCTGGGCCTCTTATCAGGAGGGGGCATAGAATCTCTAATCATTGTAATCAAATCTTCTGCCATCTTAAGCATATGCTTCTTAGGTACAGACCCTGAAGAACTAGGGGTAACACCTGAAACAAAACCTGGCCTGCCCTGGGAGAAGCCTTGGAAACAGCAGCAGAGGGCCTAACCACCTTAGGAAGGGAGGGAAGAACAGCTACCTGAGAAGCCCCTTCCGCCTGGCCTACCTCCTGAGAGGTCACATCTTGCAGTAATAAGGTCTCTCCCTGGGATTCCAAAGAAATTTCTGGCTGAACCTCTGGCTCCACCGAGCCCTCTAAAGAACCGACGTCCGGTACGGACGGTTCTTCCAGCCTAGGCTTTGCTGTTTTGTCCTTGCGCTTTTTGGATGAAGCGGGCGTCGGAGCATCCGACGGCATTTTATAATTACACCGCTTCCCAAAAACTAACCTGGCACAATCTAATCTTCTCTTTATAGTGTGTCTGTTAAATCTAGCACAAGAGCGACAGCCAACAACGTCGTGCTCAGGCCCTAAGCAAGGTATACACAAGGTATGGTAATCCCTATGAGGTATCTGTTTCCCACAAGAAATACAGTTATTCACTTTTTCTGACATCCGGTAAAATACTGAGGCAAGAAAAAGCCAAAATATTCCCCAACGGGGTACTTAGCCAACTTGGATTCGGTCTGAAACTCCGACTTCGGAAAATCTCAGAACGCCAACCTGCACTTGCAAAACTGCTTCTGCATCGGACCATGCGGCAAAAAGACTGAGGAATGGCGTCGGACATGCGCATTTGTACCCTGACGCCCTGACGCCAGACTAATGCGCCTTGACCGACGTCAGCCTTATACTTTGGTATTCGGGCCGACTGGGACAGCGGACTACCCAAGTGTCAGGACTGCAGCAATGTGAGATGAAGAACATCCCTTAAGTCTGAAATTCAAATGCCTGTCAATTTTATTTAACATTTTTTAATCAGGACAGTCTGACTTGGAACAAATAAACAATTTTCAGCAGAGGCCCAGGAAGAAATAATGCAGACATGTCTTTGTAACATGGGAGGACACAAAAGCAAACCCACACAAACACAGGGAGAAGATACAGACCCCACAAAGAAGGAACCCCAGCCAAGAATCAAACCCAAGAACCTGCAGCTGTGAGGCAACAATGCTACTACTACACCATCAAATATCAAGCATTGCAACATTTACAAACCACAGATATTATGAGGAACAGATCAGATCGAATATGAGGCAAAAATCTGAAATTTTTTACAAATGGTGGTGGGTAGGGAACTCAAGTCTTTAACACCTGCATACAGGGTACAGGGTTCAAGCCTGAGGCATTCCCTACCACACCACCATAAGCACCTGGGGCATTTTCACACACACACACACACACACACACACACACACACACACAAGTAAAGCATAAGCACCATACACAAACTCCAGTAAAGCATAAGCACCATACACAAACTCCAGTAAAGCATAAGCACCATACACAAACTCCAGTAAAGCATAAGCACCATACACAAACTCCAGTAAAGCATAAGCACCATACACAAACTCCAGTAAAGCATAAGCACCGTACACAAACTCCAGTAAAGCATAAGCACCGTACACAAACTCCAGTAAAGCATAAGCACCGTACACAAACTCCAGTAAAGCATAAGCACCATACACACACAAATAAACATGCACCATACACACACAAATAAACATTGTAAATTAAAAAGCATAAGCACCATACACAAATAAACATTGTAAATTAAAAAGCATAAGCACCATACACAAATAAACATTGTAAATTAAAAGGCACCTTACCTGAATATATCCAGCTAACGTACATCCTTCCCGCGCAATACTGAAAGACCCGCGAGATCCTAATGCTCCTGCCCGACGAGATCCTAATGCTCCTTCCCGACGAGATCCCTAATGCTCTGTCCCGAGTCCCTGCTGCTGCTCTTGCAGTCCGGACGCGACCCATAATCCTGGCGAGTCTGTGCACTGTAAAAGTGCACAGGCGTCTCCTGTGTCCCCTATGGGGACGGCGGACTACCTTGAGCATGCGCATAGACCGACAGTAGTCGGGACTACTGCGCATGCACGGTCAGCAATTTCAAAAATAATTTTTTATTTTATTTTCTTTCTCTTTTTTATTTTTGAGGGGGCTGCAGTCCGGCAGCCCTATGCCACGAGCCGCCCCTGAGCAATTCAATGTTATTTGAAAAAGGTCTTTTAGGTTGTTCCCTTTTTCCTAAAAAATACAGGAGCTTCTCCAATTTTATTAACTGTATCTGGGAATTCATTTGAGATTTTCTAATTTTGTTTCATCAAATTCTTTAATACTCAACTCATCTAGAGAGGACTTCAATATCACAGCCATATTAGAATTAAAAGTATTGTTTAATTTTATGTTTAACTCCACTTCTGTTGATCTACATACATAAACTTATTGTTTCTGCCTCCTCTTATTTCCTTACGAGTATTTACCACCAAAGTCTTTTAGATAACCTCTACACAGAAATGTTTTGACTAATGTTGCATTTTCTTCTGTAAAAAAAAAAAATATATATATATCTTTGAGAGACGATTCACTATATTTTCCTTTCACTACATTTCTTTTAAGAATATTAGAATGCATGCTGCTGTATCTTAGAAATGTAATATTCAGTACTCTCAAATATTTTAGCAAGGAGAACACTCTCGGCCTTGTAAATGTATAAGTCTAAAAAATTAATGGAAGACAGATTAGTGTTAAATGCAAAACTGAAAAAGCTACTCACATTGTTCAAGCAGTGGATGAGAGAAGAGGGGTGGGGTTCTGTGTTATAATGAGCTGAGATGGCTGAGGCATGAATTTTGATGGAGGAGAAAGATAGGCCCTTACGAAGCATCTCAGTTAAGTATTGTAAAATCTGAGGTAAATTGGGCACTGTTGTGCTTATCCCTTGAGATTGGTTCCAGGCACAGAATCTTTTCCATTTTTCAGTGTAAGACTTTCTGGTACTAGGCCTCCTTGCCTCTAAAATGATATCCATCACTGGTTTAATGAGGGATGGTAAAGGAGAAATTATGTAATTAGCCAGGCTGCTAGAGTCAGCGTTTGAAGTTGAGGGTGCAGAATTTGGTTCTCCTGCTGAGACAATAGAGTAGGAGTCTGAGGCAGGTGCCATGGGGCCCACAGTGACATACTGCGCAAGAGGGGGTACACCAGTGTTGGTGTGGCCAGTCTCGTGCAATCAAAATCGTCCTTGGTTTGTCTTGTTTGATCTTTAGTAGTACTTTGGAGAGCAGAGGCAGAGGAGGAAAGGCATAAACCGATAGGTTTTTCCAGCTGAAGGACAGAGCATCCACTTTCCAAGCTTGTTTGTGGGGAGTCCTTGTACAGAATTTGTCCAACTGATAGTTTTGGGGGGGAGGCAAACAGGTCTATATCTGGGCTCCCCCATTTGCTTGTCAACATGTTGAAAATCCTTGGTTCCAGTTTCCACTCGTGTGGGTGCATGAGGTTTCGGCTTAGTTTGTCTGCCAGTGTATTTAGTTTTCCTGGCAGGAATTGAGCCTGTAAATGTACTTGATAGCTCAGGTCTGTGTTCCACAATGCCATGGCTAGTCTGCAGAGGGGGTAAGAATGTGTACCCCCCCCCCCGCTTGTTTATGTACCACATAACAGTGGTGTTGTCCGTCTTGATCATTCATTGCCCTGGAAGAATGTGGTCCTTGAAGGCTGTCAGAGCATTCTGTACAGCTAACATTTCTTTTTGCTTGATATGCAGGTGCATTTGACTTGGGTTCCATTTGCCATGAATGCACTTCCCTGCCAGGTGGGCCCTCCATGCATAGTCTGATGAGTCCGTTAAGGTTTGGGCGGCAGGGGGTAGTGTGAATGGTAGTCCCCTGTTTTGGTGGCAGGCCTCTGCCCATCAAAGAAACTCTACGCGTAGGCAAGGTACGATAGGAATTATTGCTTCTAGATCCTGTGAATGTTGACACCATAGGCTTTTGAGATACCATTGCAATTTCCTCATATGCAGCCTTGCATATGGAATTAGAAGAATGCATGAGGCCATGAACCCCAAGGCTTGCAGTATTTGCCTTGCAGATAACTATTTTTTGTGGCCACTTGTTTGAAGTAGGTTGTCAAATGAATCTGTTTCTCTGGCGTGAGGAAAGCCACCTGGGAAGTTGTAATCAAGCTTGCTCCCAGGAAAATAATTTGTTGACAGGGTACCAGGTGTGATTTCTTTTCATTTATGGTGTATCCCAGACAAGTTAGTACCCTTTGAACAAAGGCCAGATGATTCAAAAGTATGTCCTGGCTTTCTGCCTGAATTAGACAATCGTCCAGATATGGGTATATTTGAATATTTCTTTGCCTGCAGAATGCAATGACTGGAGCTAGGCACTTTGTGATTACCCTGGGCGCAGTAGATAAGCGAAAGGGCAGTGCAAAGAACTGACCGTGCATGTAGCCTGCTTTGAAGCATAGGTATTTTCTGCAAGACTCCCTGACAGGGATGTGCAGATATGCTTCTTTTAAGTCTAGTGTTGCCAACCATGCATCTTTGCCTAGCATAGGAGGCAGCTGGTGAAGAGTCAGCATCTTGAATTTTGGAATCACCAGAAAGGTATTTAGAGTAGAAAGGTCCAGGATAGGACGCCATGTATTGCCTTTTCTGGGTACCAGGAAAAGTCTCGAATAGAACCCTTGTTCCTTTTCCTCTTCTGGTACCAACTGAATAGCCCCCATGCTTAAGACAGAGTACTTGATTTTGGGCCCCTGCCCACTGACTTGGGGGTAGATCTGGCCACCCGCTTGGTGTTGGTAAGGTGTGGAAGTGAAATCTGTATCCTTGGGACACTACATTTAAAACCCATTTGTCCTGGGTAATGAGTTTATAGTTTTTGGCCTGCAGACGAAACATTCCGCCTAAAGGAACATTCAGTTGGGAAGTGCTTGCAAGTTTTAGAAGTAAGTCATTGATACTGTTTTCCATAGGGGAGAGTCTTACTACTCCTTGATTTGGGTGCGGAAACCCCCGACTGCTTAGTCTTGTGTGTCCCCTGGGACTGAAACCTGGGATTTCTGCTATGTCTGGGTTTGGCTTGAGAAGACCTTGAAGAGGCTGGAAAGGACCAATTCTTAGAAGGCCAGTGCCTACTAAATCTAGGAGGCTGAACTTGTAAGAAATATTTAACAGTTTGCATAGATTTAGCTTGATCTTCCATCTTTTTAAGAACTTCCTCAGCCTTGTTGCCAAACAGGCTGTCCTGATTTAAGGAAGCATCCAACAATTTAGCTTTAACGTGATCAGGTAAAGGTTGCTCCTTAAGCCAAGCATGCCTTCTGAGCACAGAATCAGTAACAGCAGCCCTGCAAGAGGCCTCTAAAGAATCAAATCCACATTGCAAAGTATGTTTTCCGACCTGTTCAGCAGAATGCATTAAATCCTGTAATTCTTTAGTTTCTGCACAGTCAGGAATCAATGTCATTTTCTGTTTCAGCAATTCAATAACATGTTGTTGACACTTTAACATATGAAACTGACAGTTTAAAGCCCTAATGGCCAAGATTGCAGAAGTGTAAACCTTCTTATCCCATCTATCTGGCGCCCTGGAGTCTCTATCAGAAGGGATAGGATTTTTAGCAGTAGAAGCCTTAATGCCCTTGGGTCCCTGTGAAATCGTCTCTGGATCTGCAATAGGATTTTTAAAAAGCAACTTGTGTGAATAAGAAACCCTGTAATATCTGTCAGGTTTTCTGGGAGCAGTAGGCAAGGAATCGGGGGCCAAACTAGATTCTGACAAAGCATCATCAACAATGTCCAGTACGGGAGGAAAAGCTAAAGGCCTATGCTGAGGCAGGAGAAAGAAATCCCCAAGCCTCTTTTTTGAATCAGAAAAGTCCTGGCTTTCGCACTGGAAATGCTCCCTTAGAGTATGTAAGGTTTCACCAAAGGAAAAATCCTCTGGACGGGAAGCAGAGGGAATAGAGTCCTCTGCATCAGAATCCTCATAAGTAGATAAGGGCAAACCCAGATCATCAGAAGAATCAAAATCCTGGTCAGAAGATTCATAAACAACTTCAGTCCTAGGTCTCTTAGAATGGGGAGGCTGGCTTCCCCTGATTAGAGATATAAGATCTTTATCTATTCTTATCATTTGTTTTTTTAGGCATAGAGGTCTGAGCATGAGGCCCGGGCGTCGTTTTTTTAGGCATGGTTCGAGATTTAGGCCTAAAAGAAGAAGGAGGCGTCGGTTTAATATGCAAGTCCATAGGCCTGAAAACACCCTCAGAAGCCAGTGCCTACACAGCGGCTCTGGACCCATCCAAGGTAGAGACATCAGCAGGTTCCATAGTTGAAGCATCTCACGGCATACCGGACTCCGAATGGGTCTCAGTAGAGGCCTGTGAATGAGACGTAGGGGGTATCAGGGGCTGCGAAAGCACCTCACTGAGTACTGGCGAACTGGTGACTGGCTTAGGAGAAGCGTCGTCGGCAGTTTTGGACCTCTGCGGCCTGTCTCTGTCTTTATCCTTGCGTTTTTTCAGAATCCCGGTAGTCAGATGGCTAACCGACCTTTCTGGATAATTAAACCAAGAACCAAAATATTTTGAGGTGAAAATATACCGACGACGGATAGTGCGCTGATTAAATAAAGCACAAAACCGACAGCACGGTATGTTGTGGTCAGGGCCTAGGCAAGGAATACAGTACGAATGAAAATCTTTATGAGGTATTTGCTTTCCACAAGTAATGCAATTATTAACTTTTACTGACATCGGTAAGGAGCAAGAAAAAGTTTCCCCAACAGGGTACTTAGCTTTAGTTGAAGACTTCAGTTCTGAAACTCGAAAACGAAAATTTCAGGAGTCCACCGACCGGCACTTGTGAACTGCTTCTGCTTCTGGCACCGCACAGCAAGAAAGACTGATGTAATAGCGTCGGCTGCATGTTTTATACCCCTGACGACCTAACATCATGGAAGAAGGGACAGCAACCGACGCAGGACCCAAGACTTTGTTAAATCAGGCCGACTGAGGGCTACTGCAAGCAGATAACCCAAAAGTGATGACTGCAACAGTGAAACACAAACATCTCCTGTAGTCACTTAGGAGTATTCTGATTGGCTTCCCTACTATTAACGTCTCGTGGATTCACTATTACTATGCTCTTCTCTGCAAACCTTTGGGACCTGCAAACAATGTTCTCAGTAGCAGTGTTAGCTTGTCAAAATTCCTCTGAATGGCATGTGGGTTCTTCCTTACCATTGCAGTGCTCTAAATCCCCAAGAAACTGGCCATCACTCCTGGCTGCTCTGTTGTTGAATATACAAACTTTGTTCTCATAATTCTTTCAATCACACTCTACTTTCTTAAAGCTTTTTCTTCCTTTGGATGTTAGTCTCTTGTATCAATTTATTTTGAACCAAGTCCAATTCAGTACTCAAGTTAAGTTTCAGTAGTCATACTTTTAAGCAGCAGATACTGTCCTTTAATTGGGCATTCAGCTGTTATTCATTACAAAACAATTACAGTACAACATAATTTAACATACTATAGTCCAGTCTTTTAACACAGTTCTTTCCATGCATCAATCCCACAATCTGGCAAGTTATTTCCTGACAGCATACAGAGTACACTCCAATCGCTAGGCACTCGCTTAACATTAATAACAAATCTTAAAAACAAAATGTCCCACTGCAAACATTTGAATTTTAAAAGACTTGTCTATCTTTGAAATATTTTACGAGGTCAATGTTGCCTTTACTTAACAGCTCCTATAAAAGCATCAAAGGGATTAACAGGCAATGCAAGACAATTAGATAACAGTTTATCCTGTGTACTGCTGGTGACTGCCACTGGGACATCAGAAGTAACAACGTCCGCTCTTGTTTACTAAACCTTCACCACTACCAAGCATGGGACCAGAAGAAATTGTAAATCCTGAAGGTAAAACACATATTCTGTATTGTTGTTGTTCTCCTTCATGAACCTACTTTGTGGCTCAACAGGTAACGCACACTTCTTTGGTGCAGGATGACCAGAAGGCTGTGGGTTCTTTTCCAACTCCATGTGAATGGATTACTAACACTGCAGTGCAGCACTAGGGGGTGTTGTACTCCTGACTGAGCAGTCTTTCAGGGGAGACATTAAAATGAGTACCTATTGGCTTGAATTGGTGGCAGCTCAGGTGTGTGTAAAAGATGCTAGGGTACCCATTGAAAACAGAACTGGAAATTCCTCAATGCCCTGGCCAACTTTCCCTTGGCAATAAAAACACCACCTCAGGTCTCCCACGAAAAGAGGTCACTAGCTTAGGTTCATAGGTATGTACTAGGCTAATGGCCCTGGAGCCGCCTTTACAAGCCTAGCCCATAGGACTACCCTGGCATCGTGCCACCCGTCCTTAGTTCCCAGTGCCTCTGTCGAGTAGAGTCAATGGAGTGATCCCCAGGGTGAATTTTCTATTTCCCATCTACTCATCAGAGTGCTCTGTTTGACATGTATGGGAAGTCTATTCCATAACATGGGCAGTCTCTGGGTTACGAACCTGTCCCTCCAGCACTTTCTGTTGATTGTGGTAATGAGGTTGAGGTCTCTGGAGAGTGTGGTGCACAGGGATTGGGATTTCTTTAGATGTAGCATTTCTAACAGAGCTGGGTCAGACATGGCAAGCAGAGATCGCCTCTAAATAGGCGATATGACACAGAGAATAGTTGGAGTTCGAGTTTGTCCATACAGGACAAGTGTTAAGGCCTAGGATCTTCTTCGTGAGGTACTTTTGCAGCCTCTCCAGTTGTTGCAGGTGTCGTGAGATACATGCCAAATGGGGCATTGTACTCTATGACTGATCTAATGAGGGAAGAGTAGAGGGAGACAACGACCTCTTTCTTCCTGGATGCAAAACCCTTAGTAATGAGATGTGCCACACAGAAGGAACTTTCTGACCACAGTGGCAATGTGGTGGTCAAAAGAGAAGTTGCTGTCAACCTGTGTTCCCAGATCTCTTATAACACCCTTCTCTGTTCAGTGGACTACCACCGATGTGGTAATTCATGGGAACCGGGTTTTTCCCAAAGGGGATGACTAAACATTTTTGGCATTGAGCTTAAGGCCATGGTTCTGACACCAGTCGTTGGTCTCAGTGGGGCCCTTCTTTTTTGAAATAAGTTTTATTAAAAGTCATTTTTGAAACATAAAATATGTTTAGTTCTCTTATAAGAATTGTATGTGTGAGGCCCTTCTGTAGGATGTCAACATCACTTGGGGAAGTTAATAATACCTCCCAACTTGCAATCGTCTGTGAACTTTGTCAACCAGAGTCTCTTCATGTTGGCCTGGACCAGAAAAGTAGACACCAAACAGGAGAGGACCAAGGACTGAACCCTGTGGGACTCCACTTGTGACTGGTTGGCAGTCTGACGTAGAACCCACAGTGTGAAAGTAGCTGACTCCATCTGTGAGTCAGTTTGTAACTCACCTAGTGATATAGGGGTCGATGCCTAGCTTAGTGAGTTTTTCTATGTTTCCAGAGTGGGGAATGGTATCAAAGGCCTTGGCCAGATCAAGGAAGGCTGTATGAACCACCATGCCTTCATCCACACCTCTGGTGACTGACTCGAAGTCGACCAAGTTGAGCAGGCATGATCTACCCTTCACAAAACCAAACTGTGTGGGATCCAGAGTTTGGAGATTCCCTATATCCTTGTTTATTAGGTCCATGATAATGCATTTCACAGCTTGCATATCAGACTCATTCAGGCTAATGGGGCGATAGTTCCCAGGGTCTGTAGTCATTCCTCCTTTGTGGAGACGGATGACTTTAGCAGTGCGCCATTTGGTGGGGAATTAGCCTGAGGTGGGGCTGTGACTGAACAGGGCACACAGGTGAGGTACTAGTTCACTCTGTAGTTCATGTAGAACACAGCCAGGGATACTGTCAGGTCCCATAGAAACCTTATTATTGGCCTTGGACTGTGCTGTTTTAACCTATGCAGCAGCAGTAATAATACTGGGTGCCTGGCAATCTACTGATATTGTGATTGGTCCTTGGGGGGGGGTAAAGTTGGCATTTAATCTGTCGGCCAGTATATCTGCAATATCTGTTGGCTCGGTATAGGAGGTATCATTGTGCAGTAGCTCAGAGCAAATCTGGGTATTGCTGTGGGGATTCTATACATAACTATAGAAGGCCTTGTGGTTGTCTTTACTATCTGCTGCAATTCTGTTTTCATAGCTAGCTTTACAGAATTTGATGAGGGATCTCAACTGTTTGTTGAAGCTGATAAGGGAGTTTTTCCAGTCTTGGGACTTCACCTTATTCCGTATCAATTTCCTCCTCCTGTTGTAGAGTTTGTTTATGGCAGGAGACCACCAGATTGGCTTCTTTTTTTTGGAGGAGAGCATCTTGGTTCCACTGGGTATGGTGAGATCCATGCATTTGTGTACGTGTTCAAACAGTGCCCTGGTGTACGACTTGGTGGTCATGCAACTATTCTCCATTTGCATGGGTGCCATGAAGTTAGCCACCTCTGTTTTTAGGAGCCCAAAGTTAGCTTTGGAGAAGTTTCTCATGGTGGTTACCTTTGCGGGGGTGTGGGAGGGATGTGGATTTCCAAGGTGATTAGTTTGTGGTCGGATGTAACCAGGGAGGATTTGACTACTGGTGTAGAGCAATGGTCGCCCATGTTAGTAATGACCAGGTCAGGGATGCTTTAGCATGTACCTAAGCAGACACTTATAATGGTTGGAACAACCACAAAGTTCCTCACCAGGAGAATCCAGGACATGAATAACCTGTCCTACACAGATTACCTTAAGGCCATATCTCTGTACTCAGTCTCTTACAGGTTACTGAGAGGCAATATATGCCTAGGATGTAAGGCACATTCAGATCCAGCTCTGACAGATCTCTTGCACATCTGCAAAACAAACAGCACCAGAAACACTAGATATGAGGATTTGAACTTTGCCTGTAAAATAAATATAACATGCCAAGAAATGAATGTGTCTCTCAAAGGATCCCCGAGCTATGGAACAGGCTCCCCTTCCATGTAAAGCAGCATTCATCCCTAACCCTACTCAACAAAATCTTGACAACTGGATGGAGAATCATAAATTCACCCCCAGCCTGTCTCCTGTGTCTCTGAGGGTCAAAAGTAGACAGCAAGTAAAATAATCCCCTACCAACATACCCCCCCCCCACAACCCTCCTTACTAACATACCATTCCAAAAAGATGCCGAAGGTACACTGTGACAAAACTGGGTTGGGTTGCATAGCTAGGCTTATAAAGACCCTGGTAGTCATTAGCTTAGTAAAAACCTATGAATCTGTCCCTTTTCAGATTGCTTTATAACCTTCTGCTAAGGTTATGTATCGGAGTGTTAACTGAGTAGGACTAACGTATAATTTCTAAACCATTTTCCCTATGGGAGGATCACCTTATCTCAATTAACTCTTGTCCATTTCCCCTCCCAAATAAATTATTTTGAATCATCCACAATTTCGCCTTTGCTTGATAAAAACATGCCTGATCTGCAAATAAATCTAAAGGGAGTAAAAACATTTTCACTGCTTGCAACTTACTAAACATATCCGTAATCCACAGCTTCCACTTTCTCAGTTTTTTTATCTTTTGTTTAGTCTCTTTCCACATACTCTCTGTTGCATAACCTTTTTTTTTTTTTAAATAAATACATCTAAATAGTTCACCTTATTGTGTCCCCATAAATATGGGTATTCCTGAATCAATACACGAGAGGATACATAGTACAGTCTGTTTTATGTTCACTGATTCTACACCCCAAAAAGATTACAACATTTCTCAAAGTTTCACAACACCAAAATGCCCCGTTCTGGATTTATCAAGAACAAAAATAACAGCTGCAAGTAAGGCTAATTTTACAACAGTAACATACTACTCATATCCATGAATCTGCAAGTTCACAGATTCAAAGGCATAGACTAACAACCACAAGGGCCTTTTAAAGCCTAGCCATGCATCCCAAACCTCTGACAAGTTCTGATACGCTTGAAAAGTGTACGCATGTGCCTAGGAAATTAACCATTTACAGGTTACGTCTGTCCATTAGAGACATGGGTGTCAAAACAGGGATGAATTTCCGGTTTCCCATCCAAATGTACAAATTGCATTTGAATTGGATTAGAGAGGAACTCTGTTTCACATGGACAGGGAGCCTGTTCCATAGACAGGGTAGTCTCTGGGATACATACCTATCTCTCCAGCAGGTCCTATTTACATCACAGGCAAGGTTTAAGTCTTTAGAACAGGTAATCCTGGTGCGGTTTGTTTTGTGGATAAGCAGGAAGTCCATCACGGTGGGGTCTGACAAAGCCCTGTACGCCATGCATAGATCTTCTCTCAAAAGTCTACAGGAGACAGAATACAAGGATAGGGCCTTGAGGCAGTTTGTACAGGACATATTACTTATGCCCGGTATTCTTTTAGTGAGGAACCTCTGTAGACATTCCAATTGTTGGATATGACTGGTTAGGTACATACCAAAGGGGCATTGTACTCAATGACAGGTCTGATGAATGACAAATACAGTGGAACAATGACATCCTTGGACTTGGATGCCATACCTTTGTTTGTAAATTGCACAACAAAGAATGATTTCCTCACTACTGTAGACACGCAACAGTCAAAGGCTAGATTACTATCTATGTGTGTCTCTAAGTCCCACACTACTAGGTCAACTCTAAGGGGTGTGGTGTCAATATGACAGTTACCAGGAAGTCCTTTACTTTCTTTGCCAATGACTCAAAATTTAAAGCAAATAAAGGGGAAAGAAGACACTCCTACCCGTTTCCTCGCTCAAACACAACTTACTGGAGATGATCCTCCTACCTACCTTAATTCTTGCTTCTGACATTTCATAAATCCTCTTAATTAATTAACCCTATTATTCTATCAGGGAGCCAAATACTCCCATTGCCCTACTATTTAAACCCCAGCTGACTCTACTGAATTCCTTCTCTGCATCAAGATCCATCACCAATAGAGACATTTGCTTACACTGCTCTCCCTTGTATTACCATTGTTTTATAAATGTTGTTAAATGTTTGCCTCCCGTCAATAAAACATACTGATCTACAGCTACCCAATTTTGACGAAACCTTTGACATTCTCTTCACTAATATGCACATAAACACTTTATAATCGTAGTTTAAAATTCAAATCAGTCTATATGAAGCTGGATCTAAAGGGTCTTTACCCTCTTTGAGTATGAGTCACCACAGTCTTTTTTCCAACATGCTGGTACTCTGCTCCCACTCCTTTGCAAATACTGAAACTTTCTTCCCTCCAAACTTCCATAGGAATGCCATCTGTTCCTGGAGACTTCCCTGTTGACAGACAATACATCACTATTTTTATCTCCTATCTTCCTATTTTAGATATTCACTCTTGAGCCTCATCTTCTTACACTGGCATAATTAACTATTCCATGAATACTTCCATTTGTGCTTCTTGTTTTCCACATTCCTCTGCTTTATACAAATTTACATAAAATTTCTGAAATGTTTCTAATGCCGGTATAGGTCTCTGGTTTTTTTTCTTATCATAGGCTTCGTAAATCTTGCAACATCCCTTTCTATTTTTTGTTGCCTCTGTCATTGTGCATAAAGTTTTTGTGCTCTCAAGTTGTGAAAAATAGTTGCTTAACATCGACCTTTATGAACCCACGCATATTATCCAAATATTCCCTTTTTCCCCTTAAGTACTGTGCAGTTGCTCCTTCTCCTGTTCTGCAAGAGTTCCCTTATTCTGCAATACTTTAACCTTTGTCAACCCCTCTAAATAATTTACCTTTTTCCCATAATTCGCTCTCTCTTATTCCTGACATGTTCCGAAATGCCATTTTCATTTTATTTGACTCACTAGCTACACCTTCTGAAGAATTTTTTTTTTTTAAATTAAATAACTTTTGAATCATTTCCATTAGCCATTCCTTAACTTCCTCTCCATTTATCAGGTAAACAGGAAAGTGCCAGTGTCTGATTTTTGCTTCATTGCCCTACATCTTTACCTTAGTTTTTATTTGTACATGATCTGAAAGTTACTGGTTATGTCAAAGCTTTCAATTAAATGCATACACTCATGTGAAATATAATGTCTATCCAGTTTAGCTCAGTTAATGTTACCTTGAGGAATGATTTTTACATTCTAAGCTCTTACTACTGAATTACATCTTCCATACGAAATACTCCCATATATTTCTACAGAAAAAATCACTCTTTTGTTATATTTTCTCTTTAGTTCACTTGATATATCACTACTGCATACAAAGTTCCCTGTTGAAAGTTGATAATTTCTCCCAAAATTATCTTCCTCTCCATAATAGCAAATTCAGGTGGAATATAAACACATGCCAGCGTAACCCTCCTCCCCTGCCAACAACCTCTTACTACCACAAACCTACTATCCTTGTCTTTTATTTCCTCTTCTATCACTACTGGAGTCCCATCCATCAACCAGCATTTCTCTCCCATTCCTTTCACCCTGATATTATGCAGAATGTCCACCATGAAATAAACAATCATGTGAATTTGATATCTAAATGTGTCTCCTGAAACACTGCTACTTGCATGCTTTACTTCTTAATTGAATTCAATACTCCACGTTTTTTGTCTATACTTGTAAGGCCATTTACATTCCACAACAATATTAAAAGAGCAACCATTATGACAGAAAGCTATTTCTTCCAAATGTTATGCATGACAGTTCTTTGGAATGTATTCTTCTAACCTTCAGCTTACGTGCGCATACTAATGCTTGGCAGGCTGCTCTCTCATCTACTTGCATTTTCAAATATTCATTTGAACCTACGTTACATTTTCAAGACTTTTGTTTTAATGAAGCACCCAAACACAAAAACTAAATAGGTTCTCACTTACATTGCTTGCTGTCTGTTCTTTTCTTATCTCTATTCCCCTCCCAGATAAGGAAAAAAACAGCTGCATGCTTTCAGTAAACATTAACTTTTTAGCCCTAAGAAAAATGCAATGGCTACTTTTAAATAAGTAAATTATGCACAGTTGTATTAAATGCATTAAACTTTAAGGCTGCTGGGGAAGTAACTACTTGTACAGCTTACTCACATCCCCTAGTTTCAGATTTCCTTTATTTTTCACTGAACTGCACCTCTCATAATTAAGTACTTGTACATGCACACTGCTCGTCTGCAAGTAAAATCAGCTGGTAATGACAGAAAAAGAAAAACAGCTAGTGACTTTGTTCCCTTTCATCATTCTGTCAAGCCTATTTACTTAAAATAAGTAGCACAATGGTGCAGGGGTTGTCGCTTGACAGCAAGAGGGTCTCCTATTCGATTCTCGGCTGGAGTGTCTTCTGTGCACAGTCTGCATGTCCTCCTTGCATTCGCGTGGGTTTCCTCCAGTTTCCTCCCACAATCCAAAGAGATGCATCTGGAGTGTTTCTCCCTGAGCCTCCGCTAAAAGAAGGCTCTGTCCTAGTCGGACTTTCTCAGTCAACAAATGTTAAATAAATAAATAAAATGTAAGCATCTTAAACCAATGACATTAGTCTAGATATTCACCCCTTTAAAACCAGAGAAAGTTATCTTAATTCTACATATAACGAAATGAATGCTCTTTTACATCTCCGAAGCCAGCAGCTCAAGATCACAGCATTATATTAACTTTAACTTACACTCTTTTTTCTCATACCTTTACTGAAATCACTTGTGACATGGGCACAATTACATTTATATAAAAGAAACCAAACTATATCAACATGCTCACAGTTACAAACATATATTTTTCTGTACAATAAAAATCAGTTCAGTATATTATACAAGTTGGCCAAGTCACACCTTCCCTTAAAACTCATTCCTCCCCAAAACATGTTTTCTGCATGTATTGTTCCCACAATTTCCATTTTTTAAGTGATTTGTTCACATCCTTTTCTAAAGATATCAATTCCAGTTCTTTTATCTCTGTTATAATACTCACTAATTCAAATATGATTGGTTTAGACTTTGACTTCTATTTTCTAGTAAATTGCTTTTTTGGCAGACACCAGACTTAAACTTAACAAGCCCTTACAATGGTTAAGAAATTCAGACCCTGTATCCCTTCTAAAAAATAAACAAACTAAAATAAAATACCTTCCTCAGCTACACCCATTTGCTCACACAGTATTTCTGATGGAGTACTCTGTATGGAATTTTTAAAGTCTGCCAACTCATTACACTTCCAAAACATATGTTCCCAGTTACCTCTTTCTTTCTCATCACACCGCCAACATTTACCATCTACCTGAGGAAAAAAATCTTTGGAGTCTGCTTGGGGTATAAAAAACCCATGTAATCACTTCACATCAAAAATTCTAAATTTTCTAGACTTTGTTGCATATTTGGGAGCCATATACATGTCCTCCCACTGTTTCTTTGTGACTTGCTTATCAATTCTTTCTTCCAAATCTTTTCTAACTATATCCGATTGATTCCTATAGTTATCGTGCAATATTTTAAATGCCCATGTAATCACCCATTTTAACAGCAGCTTCTGTTGTAGATTCAACTAAAACATCTTCCAGAACAGGTCTTTCACTTAGGATTTCTCTATCTTTTTACCATTGCCTATACTCCAATATCAACAATGACAAGGAAGGCAGTCTCTAGCCTGCAGTCCAAATTTTGAATGTTTGTATCCTACTATCCCTATTCATAAACAACAGCTTCCAGTTTCCAAGTTTTTGTACTCTCTTTTGTTTAGTCTCTTGCCAAATATATCCTTAGCTGCCATAGTAGAAGCATTTTTAATCCATACTCCTAAATACGTCATCTTACTGTATCCCTAGAATTCTGGGTATTGCTGAACCAATTTATGTGGGATTATATAATTTATGGCTATTAACCTTGGTTTCAGCTTTGTTAATTTTATACCCCCAAAGACTTTGAACAGTCTCAAAATGTAACCACCACCAAGGTGTCACTTTTTGGATTTATCAGGTGCAAAATAATATGGTCTGCAAATAAAGTCAAATTTTCTTAATTACCATGCCAATTATATCTTTGCATTTCCAAGACCTCAATTTTCTTTGACAATGGCTCTTAATATAAAGCAAATAAAGAAGACAGCCTGGCTATTGATCTGTTCATAGATTCACTATGAAACTATGAACTAAAGAGGACAGCCTAGCTGTTGGTCTGTTTAAACATAACTTATCAGAGAAAAATCCTCCCCTTTAATTCTTGCCTCTGATCCTTTACATATCCTGCTAATTAATCTACTATCTATCCGGGAATATAAATGCCGTCATTGCCCAACTAATAAAATTCCAGCTTATCCTAAAATACTTTCTCTACATCAAGACTCACCAACAGCAGTGGTATTTTCTAACATTTCTGCTTCCTTGTGGATCATCATTGTTCTAGTAATTCTATTAATGTTGCTAAATGTTTACCTCCCTCCACAAAACTACAGTGATCTATCAAATTTGGCAATACCTTTGCCACTGTTTTACTTAGTACAGATATAAACACCTTATGATCACGGTTTAAAATTGAAATGGGTCTCTATGAAGCTAGGTCTTGCTTCCAAATGTTGATGCTTCCCTTCTTTTTAAACTATTAAAGACATTTTTTGATTTTTATTACTTTCTTCTTTCTAACTTCCAAACTTCCACAGGAACACCATCTGTTCCTGGAGAAACTGCTGATGATGGGTTGTACATCATCGTTTTTATCTCATCTCCTTCTATCTTAGCTGTTGAGTTTCATCTACCTCTAACCTTAGCATAATTAAGTCTTCCAGAAATGTTTCTTTTTGTGCTTTATCTTGAGTTCCATATTTCTCCACTAGAGATTTCAGATATTTTCTGAAAATCAGTATAAATACCTCTACAGGCTCTCTGGTTATTTTTTTATAGACTCCCCTTTCTACTTTATGTTGCACAAGTTGTTGTGCTCTGGATTTATCAAAAAACATCAAAGGTAATCCAAAACCATGAGCCAAAACAAGATAACTTACTTTATTGCGTACAAGTATAAACTTTCACATTAAAAATCCTTCATTGGGCAAAATACTATGAACACTACGAACACCTCATTAATCAAATAAGAATCACATGACAAAAATAATGGACTACAATAACTTAAACAGTTACTTCATTCCATTATACATTTCTTTTATAAATGGTTTGATTCTAAGAAATTCATTAAGATCAGGGAACTGTTGCACTCTGAAATGAATGATCCACTTGCTCTCTTCATTTTCCATTAAAATTCTTGTCTCTCTCCCTCCAATATGTTCAGAAACTACATATAAAATTAAAAATTCAAATCAGTGCGTGTTATTAGTATCCCTGATGTGTTTAAATAAAGCACTCATTACAACAGATATCCTAATGTTCAATAAATGGCCAAATATTCTCTTCTTTACTTTTGGGTTAGTTTTACCAATATAAAATGCATTGCATTTATGACACTTGGCCATATAAACTATATTTTTAGTATTACATGTGCCATAAGCTCAAAGTGTAATTTTTTTATATATAGCATGTATTGCTGTTTTGTGCATATTTATACATTTACAGTACTGTTTTGTCTTTTTATTTTACTTTGTAAATTAATATACTTACAGCGCTGTTTTGCCTAATGAAGCATTTGTAATGTGAACGTTTATACTTGCAAGCAATAAAGTAAGTTATTTGGTTTTAGCTCATGGTTCTGGATTACCTTTGATATATTTTTGGTTCCTTGGTTTGGTGTAAGCAGATTTAACACAAAGCATACCTTTGGTCTTTCATTTATTAAAAAAAATAGCTGCTCAAGAGCAAGCTTTCTAAACTCATGCATATTATCCAGATACTCCCCTATTTTTACTTTAGCACTCTGCATTTGCACCTCTTCTTGTTCCTTGGGATTCCCCTTATTCTGCAATGCATTAACCCTCGTCAGCCCCTCTAAGCAATTCCTGTTGCTTCCTAATCATATCGCTTTCTCTTGTATTTCTACCCTATTTTTAAACTCAATTTTACCCACTCACTAGCTATCTGTATATTTCCTAATAATTCTCAAATAATTTTCACTACCCATTTGTTAAACTTCTCTCTTTTTAACAGGTAGGTAAGAAAGAACCAGTCTTTCATTTTTACTTCATTACCCTGCATTTTGATTTTTTTATTGGTGCCTGATCTCAGATATTGGATGCGTGTCAAAACTTTCAATTAAATGCATATGTGCCTGTGAAATATAACTTCTATCTAGTCCAGCCCAGTTATTGCACTTTGGTGAGTAATATGTACATTCTGTCAGAGTTCCTACTACTGAATTCATATCCTCCATACCAAATATTTTCATAACTTTCTTCAGAAATCTACTCTCTTTTGTTATATTTTCTATTCTAGGTCTCTGTGGTGCATCCTCAATATTATAAATCAAGTTCTGGCCCCCACACGCAAGTAATTTCTCCTTCTGAAAGCTAATTATTTCTCCCCAAATTTTCTTAAGCTGCATAATAATTTTGGTGGAATACAAACACATCAGTGTAATCATCCTCCCTTGCCAATAGCCCCTTATTACCACAAATCTACCATTATTGTTTTATTCCCCTATTCTATCACAATTGGAGCTCCTCTGGCAATTAGTATAATTACTGCCCTTTTTCCTTTGTCTCTGATATTCTGCTGAATATCAACTCAGAAATCCTTTCTTTGTCAAACTCAAATGCTCATTTATTTCCAAATGCAGCATGGCTATTTGCACTATGCATTTCTTATTATAATCCAACACTCTTCAGTTTTCTGTCTATGCCTGTAAGGCCATTTGAATACCAAAATAATATGGATAACATAACATGATAAAAGGATACTGTTCCCACCTATAATACATGATGTTTTTTTGAATGCGTGTTAAAATGTTGTGTTATATGTACACATTGTTTGGCAGGCTGATCTTTTACAGTTGTTTCTTCTCATCTCCAGTTGAACCTATGCCACATGTTTCAAGACATTTTATTTTAATGAAAACCCTCAAACAAAAACTGAATACATTTTCAAAACACCCCCATCCCTTGCTAACTTGCATTTAAAAAAAAAAAAGTTTAACCATCCAGAAAGGAGCTACTGCCATAAAGTGCATGCTACAGTCTGTGTTTCCACTTAGTTACACCAGTATGTTCTTTTCTTATTTCTATTCCCCTTCCTAGATGTAAAAAAATGTACCCTTTCATAAAACATTAACCTTTAACCCAAAGAAAAAAATGCACTGGCTATCTTTAAATAAAACTAAATTGTACACTGTTTTATTAAACACATCAAACTATTATGGCTGGTAGGGAGGTTGCTATCCCTTATTCACTTCTCATAATTTCAAACTATTTTTCACCAAACTGCTTCCCATTGTACCTTTGAATTTTGAATTTCCATCAGCAAAGAATGCTCAAAACTCTAACAATTAATGGTTTGCAGCTGCAGCTCGCTTATCTCTGTGTAAATAGTGAGAGATGAATCTTTGAAAATTTCATTCAGAACAGAATGTACAACTATCTGCTTTCAGCTGCAGACATAGACTCCCACCAAAAATTTCTAATGATAAATACAACTATCTTTGCAGATGTAAGGAAGTTAGCATTTTTCATGCCTTTCATCAATTTGTTTTAAGCCTACTTGCTTACAAAAAAAAAATTTATTTAAATTTTAAGCCAAGGGAATTAATCTAGATATTCAACATTGTAAAAATAAGGGACATAGCTTAATTCCAAATATAAAATAATCAGTGCACTTTTACGCCCCACCCAGCAGTCCAAGATCACAGCGTATTAATATTAGACTTGCTTTTGTCCAGTCTTTCTTCTATTATACTGTAAAGTCTGCATTTCTTAAAAGTAAAAAAAAATCTTGATTACTTTAATATATTAAACACACATACGTTACTGAAAAGAGCCCACCACATTTAAAATACCCGACTACACAAAACCGCTTATACACACACAACAGGCAGCTTACATCATGAAATGTTTTATGCAAGTACTAATAAATACAAAAATGTTTAACTTACATTTACCTTTTTCCCCTTTTAGTGCCCTTCTAAACATTAATGACAAAGTGGGGTATATGCTTTACAGTCTGGGGTATATGCTTTACAGTCTACCCATAACTTCAACAAAGTCAACAAAAGTCCAGTCTTTTTGCAGCACTTTTTCCTTGGAAAGCTATATTTCACAAATGTGGCTGAGGCTTTATCATCTCCCATTTATTCACTAATTTCAGTGTTGCTGGTTTCCTTCCTGTTCATCTCCATCTCCCAACATCAGATTTTGGTTCAAGTACAAGGTACTTCTGATTCTTCTAGTTAACTCCTGTGTTTGTTTTTTTTGTTTTTGTCTCTCAAGCATATTCCTTTGGATCACTGAAAGTTTCACTGGAAGAGTGTCTCTATGAGCTTTGTTGACAAAAGAATGAAAATCAGAGTCCCTTCTGTTTGCTGGCTCAATTTTGTTGAATAAACGTTTGTTATTTCTTCCTTAGCCTGTTCTGCATCTAAAAATGTCAGCTGGATACAGCAGCTTGAATCTCACACCTTTCTCTTGACATTCCCCGATTGCTGGGATATATTTGTTTATCTTCTGGCTGGTCTACAGTGACTAATTTTCCACAAACACTCTGCTTCCTCCAATTTTTTAATACTTCTCCTTTCTGCCATGATTTTGTCAGGATCAATTTATTCGGGTCTATATTACAAACCCAAAAAGGCTAAATCTCGAATGTATGTACATCAACACATAAAAGGTGAATGTACATACAAAGCGAAACACGGAAACGGCAAAAATCTCGAACATGCCTTTTAGCCAGCAGCATGATGGTGGGGATAAGGAAATATGTCCTTATTCCCACTGTAGTGCGGTCTCAAAGTTGGTATATTTAAGTAGGGTATGTGTGTGTGGGGGGGGGGGTAGCAGGGGGGCTTGCTCTCCTGCAAAAGCGTATTAAATTAAGGTTTTTTTTTTTTGATTACCTGTGTGGCACATTTTGATTATGTAACACGTTCGGCATTTTGATTTTCGCTGTTTACATGTTTCGCTTTGTATGTACATCGACCTTTATGTGTATATGTACATACATTCGAGATTTAGCCTTTTCGGGTTTGTAATATAGACCCAATTTATTCTGTAGGTATGACTGCATTTTTACTAATGCAGGTCTTGGCTGCTTTATCGTGTCCAGGTTTGGAGCATACACTTGATATGCCCTTTCAATTAACAACATCCTGCTGTGGAATACCAGTCTAATTGCTTTGTTGTGCTTTCATAAAATTCCTTCCTGTTCCACTGGTATAGCTGAAAATACCAGGGTTTCTCTGTGTGCTCTGTCTTCCAACTTTACTATTTTTTTTTTAAACAGCTCCTCTTGAGAAGTCTCGTACTTGGCCATCCTTTTCTTCATTTCAATCTCCGATTTTTGCAGTTTTATCAGTTGATCTAAATAGCCAATTTAAGTTTCTTCTATTTTCCAGCCTTTTGTTATGGGAGTTGATATTCTCCTTTAATGTTTTGTTCACTTTAATCATCTCTTGAATATATTTGATTTATTTTTCCTCTAAATTACTGGAAGCCATCTTCTGGAACAAAGCTGAAGCTTGAACTGCTTTTTACTGAACAGCTGAAGGATTCTTCACATCCAATGTTTTCTTCTCACCTCTTCTGGTTCATTTTCTTTCAGGTTCTCTAAACTTCCAGGCAGTGCACTTACTAAACAGTAAATGAATTTTACTCAAGCTAAGAATATCAGTGGCTCTTGTTTCTCAGTTTCTTTCTTCACAGTGACATAGCCAAAATTAAGCTATTCATCAGCATGCAGCCATCTTTAGAAGTCCCCTGGCCATTATCCCTTCTTATGAAATAATCAATGTGATTAAATTTTTAGTGAAGGCTAGATGATAAGACAATTTATTAAAACTAGGACACGTATCATTTCAACATATTTATTCATTTAGTTACCAAGTTGGATAGATTCCTGCTTGACTGTTTTCCATTCATTTGATTGGATATGTGGATATTAATTGTGACGTCTTTTTAATTATGACTTTCTATAAATGTATTTTACTACTTAAGCTTTTTTTAATATACCTGATATTTTAATTAGCCATATATAAATATTATTTTCTTATACGTCCAGCACAATTAGAACATTGATTGGTTACTATGCATCTCTGTAAATAATTTACTTGGTGACCAAGCATATTTTACATGTCATTTAAATTTGTGTCTTTGTTGATCTGTACAGTTCTGATGAAGTCTGTTTGATACTACTGCAGACAAAAGTACTTAACTGTATTTTTTTAAATAAATGTAATCATTTTTGACTATGTGGAGTCGTTGGTCCTATTTGACAGATAAAATGCACGCTCTTCACCTGGCTACTAATGGCTTTCGAATGTACTTCCTACCTTTTCTGGATACTAGTTTTTGTGGGCGGTTGGCGTTTCCACTATGGAGCAAATGGAAGGTAGTCAACCACTTATTTCCACACCTGATGCTTCTATTACAGAATTAGTTGGAGAACCATCTACAGTTAAAGGAGAGCTTACCCAGGTGGTTATCAGGCCTGGGATGACGTGTGGATTGGTCACAGCTTCTGTTATTGCTGGAAATGCTGGGTATAGTGAGCATCAAGCAGTACATTCCATCAGTGCAAACCATTAATGTGATGGAGTACCAGAAAAGTTACTAACACTTCAAATAATTCTAACTACTTTGCAGAAATGAATAATAATTCTTGGGCTGATAACTATGGCCTTAATTTTACTAACTGGATTTCTAAGAGTTTTTCTTTTTCTGCTGGGATGTCCAAGTTGGAAAATGTATTTTCATATTTTCATTGTTGCAAGATGCAATTAAGCAACTGGGAAAAAACATTTAAAACTACACTTGTTACAGTTGGATAATGAGTATGTGAATGCTTAAGACTTAAGATTGTTCACCAAGGTTTGAGGAGGTTCACATCTTACCTCATTCCCTCCAATGGAGCTCTGGAAGTTTGCACTGTAACTTCCAATGGGCAGAGCCTAAGCTTTTTGACAGAATCAAATTTTGTCCTCAAAGTTCCAACAAATGTTCATACCTCTGGAACCACAGCAGTTAAGAAGGAATGTAAATAGCAAACTCTTTAGCACAAACTGTTTTCATAGTGGCAGTATTCTTTAGGTTCTAAATCTTAATTTTTTTTTTTAATTTTGTAAGTCACAGTAAATAAAGATAAAGATGTGTTAATACAGAAATGTCCGGTTCGATTCTCAGCTAGAGCGTCTTCTGCATGGAGACATGCGTGAATGGGCTTACCTTCGTTGAAGGTTGTGCGTCAGGGCTGGCAACTTGGCACGTAAAAATCAACTGTCAACCATTAGCAGAACGGAGTTTCGCTGTGGCGACCCCCAACAGGAATGGGAAAAGCCAAAAGACACAACAACAAGTGATGGAATAGTAATTTGGTTGTGTTAATTAGAAATAGTTACAGTAGTTTAAGTACTACAATAAAGTGAAGTATTACAATGGGATAAGCACGTTAAGTTATTTAGTGCTTTAAAGGGAGACATAATAAGGTGACTGAGGATGTTAGGAGTAGCTATGTCCCAGGTGAGGAGCAGGGACAAAGCCAGGAGGCACAGAGGATGTTTTTTAGTAATGGTTTTGAAAAAATAAATGTACGACATAGACCTGACTGACACAGGCATTAGTTATACCTGCATTACTGGAATAGAGACTGACCCCAGCAGTCCCTAGTGGTTTGCCGATGGTAAGCAGTTGTTTATCATTTGACTGAAAAGGACAGCTTGGTATTCAGTATTTAAGTAAGGGGATAATTTCTGGTTAGGCAAATGAAATATAGATGATTTTGTTGGTTAAGATGAGATGGGTATAGTTTTTAGTGCTACATGTGGCCATGCCATCTGATCTGGCCCTGAGGGTGGAAACAAAGCCAGGCCAGAAGACCTTGGATCTGTGCAACCTGAGACAGGAAGCCAGGTGACAGAGCGGAGGTTCCAGGGAGAGATCCCAGACCTGAAGGAGTATCTGTGCTTGCAAAATGGGCCTCATAAGCTCCTCCAGCTCCAAAGCTTTATGACTACTCACCTATCATGATGACAGAGTGGATGAAGCCACCAATGAGGAATTAGAGGTTTAAGTGGAAAAGAACCTGCTAGTCAAAGCTGAGCATGAGAGAGTCAGACCCAGGGTGAGAAAGAAAAACACTCAGTTGAAACCTCCTTTTGAAGATTTGGAGTCCTTGGCGGAGCATTGCTGACCCTTACCTGACCTAAGGAGCAGAAAGGGAAGTGCCAGCCAGGAAAAAGCCCACCAGAATAAGCTTCACCCTCCTCCCTTTTAATGCCCTGACACCAAACCCCTCACAGATGATACATGGGGAATCCAGCCCCCAAACCATAAAAACACTTATTGTGGTCATCTTGCAAGCAGTACTTGTGCCCACAAGACAGACATTTTTTAAAACCCTTCGGATCCATGGCAGCAAATACTACTGGAACACACACCTACAAAGAGAGAAACACTAGACCTACACTAAACAAACTATACAAACCTACTTATTAGAAAATATATTACCGGTGAAAAAGCACAGTCTTAAGGTAAGAAAAGCCCGTCAGTAACTACACACCACAAAACAACCCTGAAAAACACCTAACTGCCTAGTCTAACACTACACTAGATTGCCCTAACATAATTCTAAGGGGTAGAGGATAGGCAGGACAAAAAACAGCATGAAAAAAGATGCACCAAAAACGGAGCCATGCTCAAGCTGCTATCTGGAATGATGGCAGACTTGATCTGGGGTATTGTCTAGGGAGCAGGGGAATGTGGTTAGGGGAGACGGAGCAGAGTGAATTAAAGTCTTGTGGAACTGACTAGCACAGGATACTAGTCATCTGATAACTTGTAGGTTGAAGCCAGACAGAGAAGACAATATCAGATCAATTATCAATAAAGGTCAAGTGAAACGGGACAAATTTACCTGTGGTCTCTTTCAAAGAGCTTTAATTTTCAGTACAATACCAGCTCTAATATGATAAAAACTATTATCAAGAACTGGAATATTTTCAGGACTAATGCTTCCTGTCCTGGAAATAGTGGGTGGTCAGCCACAGTTCATTTATAAAAACCACAGACAACTTAAAGATGATGTTTGAACAAGGCAATTTAACAGATGCACCTGCAGGGAAAAACAAGAAATCATTAAATGCCGTAACTGCATACAGTGTTCCTTTACATTTGAATGACTCACTGTTTATTTGGAAAACTGTCTAAACTCTAAGTTACTTTTCAGAAGAGGAATTTTGAAACTAATGGGATAGTGTATTGGCCGAGTGTACAACTTGCCCAGCTTTTTATGTAGGCAAGACTGAACATACCCAGTGGGGAAAAAAATTATGGACACATCTATGACATTATAAGAGTAAACGAGAACGATGCACTTTATAAGCATTCCCTTTCATGTCCAAATTACAAAATTAATAGTCTTGGTATAGTAGAAAAACTAACTCCTAACTCAAGGAGAGAAGCTTGGGATACAAGATTAGAATACAAAGCACTACTTTGGCAGTTAAAACTTAATGCCTCCAATAAGCCAGGCTTGAAAGAATGCATCTTTTAACCCCTTGCTGAGATTAAAGAGGGGCTAAATTGTTAGGACAGGATAACCCAATTTATTAACATCTTTTTCATATCTCATTTCATGTCATGAAAATTTATTAATGCCTCTCACATCTCATTTCCTTTTGATATATTTATTCATTTAGTTACTAAGAAAGCTGCGGTGGTGCAACGGTAGCGTTGCTGCCTCACAGCAAGAGGTTCTCCCATTCGATTCTCGGCTGGAGCGCCTTCTGTGTGAAGTCTGCATGTCCTCCCCGTGGTCGAGTGGCGTTCAAAAGACATGCGTAGAATGGGTGTGCCTTCGCTGAATGTTGGGCGTCGAGCTGGCACCTCGGCACCCCTAAAAAATCTACTGCCAATCATTAGTTGGCCGGAGTTCCGCTGTGGAGACCCCTAACCGGGAAAAGCCGAAAGAAGAACATTCATTTAGTTACTAACTTGGATAGATTCTGTGACTGTTTTCTACTCACCTGACTGAGCATATATGACATTACAGTTGTGATCTTTTTTCAGCTCTGAATTTTTGTGTGCGCATTTTTATTACTTAAGTTCTTTAAAACACCTGGTGATATTTTAATTAGGTGTGTTTAGTAGACAAGAGTTTATTTTTCTATGCTTCCAGACATACTTTTAGTACACTGACTGGTTATTATGCATGTATCTGTCTAAATAATTTATTGGTGAAGAAGTCCATTTGACTTATTTAAATGTATGTGTTTGTTGCTTCATACAGTTCTGATGAAGTCTGTTTGACTGCTGTGTTGAAAGTGCTTAACTGTAGATTTTTTCAATAAATGTAATCATTTTTGACTAAGTAGAATTGCTGGTCCTATTTGAGACACGAGTGCATGTACCGTCTTCTGGTTACCAGTGCCTTTTGCATGTACTTCCTCTTTTTTTTTTTTTTTTTTGGTCATCAATACAGAGCAAACAAGAAGGCGTCTACAAAGTAGGCTACAAAGAGTAGAGAAAAATCCCATAAGAAGAAGATGCCTGAAACACGATCCCCAACAAAAGTCCTCAAAGAATTTTGACCTGTGTTTAGAGAATATTGTAAACTATCAGAAACTTGATGAAAAACAAGAATCAGACAGGAACTCGTCTGAAGCATGAAAAATAAATAAAAAAAGTCTAGGACTGCTTCTCCCTGGTGGCTCACTGATCAGTCAAAGAGATATGCACATGAGAGGAGACACGCAGCATCATGGCAGTAAGGCAGGAATTACAATCTGGGAAAGTTTCAGATGCAAAACTCTCTGATTCCTACAGCTACTAGTCCAACAGGTCAAATTGGATGGATTAGATTAAGTAAAACTGCACCCTCTCTTTTCATGAACAGGCCAATCTTCAGGCTGTCCCACTCCAAGGCTGTAACTAGTCAAGATTCTCAAGTCCCTGGCTCCAGGAAAGGACCAGAAATGTGGTTCATGGAGTCTGTCAGCATAGTCAATTCTCAGGCAAACTCAAGAGAACTGATGCTCCCCCCCTCCCAAGACAGCCTTGGCAGGGGTTGATAGAGTCACCTTCCTGTAACACCAGGACAGCTGCAGACCAGGGAATCAATGGTTGGCTCCCTGGGTACTAGCCAGCTCTTGGCAGATTCTGCAACTGACCATGGGAAGGGTAAAGCTGGCACCATAAGATATCTTCCTATGCTGGTTGCTGGGGATGCACCTCTGGTAAGTCCCTCATTGTTTGTAGAGACAAAGGGCAAGTGTATCTTCTACCCCTAGCTAGTTTTTCAGAAAGCCAGTGATACGTGGAATCTGAATGTCCATCTCAGGGATACAATTACCTCCTTCTACTTTGCTCCAGTAGCTATACGAGATCACATGAGGGGCCTTCCTGCTGATCCTAGGCATCCTCTATCACTGGTTTATTATGAGACATTAAGATACAGCAAAAGTTTTTTTCCTCCTGTGTTGTCCAGTTGCCTGGTTGAAACACTAGCACTTATGTCAGTGCTCCTCTCCCAGACACTAAGGATAATGAGAGTGCAGATCCTGGCAACTGACTTAGTGCCACATGAACACTCTGATGGTTTACATTCTTTAGGTACAAAATATGCTAGGACTGAGAACCAAACCTTGAGAGTGGTTGAAAAGAACTGATATGTGTGCTCTCAAGTCTGGCCTGTCGCATTACAGCATGCACTGGAAAGGTGCATGCAGACCCCTACGGACAGGATGTGGTGAGAAAGACAGCTGAAAAAATAGAAAAACCTATCCAACTGTATTTCCCCACCCCCACAGGAATACCCATAGTATCAGACCCAATTCTTAACCTTACATAGTTCACTTGCAACCAGCTTCTTGCTGATCTTAGGGTACTGCCTACAGAACCACTTGCACAGTCCCCTTCCCTCGTTTCTTCTTTGGTGTAGGATAATATCCAGTTCCCCAAATCTGCACCTAATACAGCATTCCTCACTTTTTCTCTCTTCTGTGGATAACTTTTGACTAAAAATAAGGTCAAAACCAAAAAACAGCAAACACAACCAACCAAACCCCTGCACTAACTATATATTTATATATAATATATATACATAAAGCATTACAACCCACAACCCAACCAAACCGCCTCTAACTAGGGGAAGGAGGGAGGATGAACATCTACATTTATAGGGTACAAAAAACTGTGCTACTCTTCATCTCACATTGCTGCAGTCCTACTACTGGCAGAAATCCAAAGCAGAGGTAAAGGAGGATGGCCAACTACAAGGCAGCAGGAGCGCCAAAATGCCCGCCTCTGGCCGGGTGCAGAGGGAATTTGAATGACTTTCATCTAGATGAACCCAGTGCTATTCATACATTTAGAGATACCATTGGGACTTCCTCATATGCAGTTTGGCATTGGGAAGCACCAGAACTCTTTGATACCATGAACCTAAAAGCAGAAGGGGAAGCCTCCGAGTCAACCCGACACTGATGAGATAGTTGATGGAAGTAAGGGATAGACTCTTGTTTGTCGGGGTTAAATCTAGGGCATCTGCTGCTGTCACAAAGCCCAGAAAATGATGAAAAGGAGAGGGGGACTAGACTGGACTGGATTATTCAGAGATACCCTGGGCATCTTAGCACTGCTGTCACATTGATGAAGGCTCTTCTCTTCTCTTAGCTGGCTTGAGCCAGAATTAGGCGATGGGTCAGCCAAGGATAGATCTGTCGAAGAACACAGAGAAGAAAGCTATCCCCAGCTTGGAACTTTGTGCTGCACGGCGGCGCAGTAGATAACATGAGGGCAATGCAGATAACTGAAAGTGAAGTCAGCTCGGCGCAGATACTTCCTGCAACAGTCCTGATAAAAGGAATGTCGAGGCCTCCTTGAATGAATGATCTTTTGCCCAGCAGGCAGAAAAGCTTTGCTTCGCAACGTCAACATTTTTGGGAATGGAATGTCAAGTGTTGAGGATAGATAAGAGGACCGGAAAATTGGTCTCCATTCTTCTTTGTCTTAAGGAACAGGCGAGAATAAATCCTGAGCCCACGGAGACAGCGAAGGGACGGCTGTATAGCCTACTGGGAACAACAAAGAGAAACCTGTTTGTGGGCCTCTAGTCTTTGTGGAGGAGGAGGGTCTGGCATTGGCATGCCGCTGAAAGGGCAGGCCAAATAAAACCTGTGGCCGTGGTGAATGATATCCAATAATACCCTCTCCTGGGTAATTAAACTCCAATTTTCTTTGAAAGTGCCGGCCTTCCTCCCAAAGGTGCTGCCAGGCGAGCAGGCTCTGAGTGGCAGCCACCTAGGCGAGGCCTGTACAGCATCAAAAACCACAAGAATGCTTACCCACCTGTTCAGAAACAAACATGCACTAAATCTTGCATACAACTACAATCAATACCTACCTTAGAGCATCAACCTTAGACTTCAGCAGTGAAAGGAGAGATAATTTTATTTCGACATGTGAAACTGGCAATTCAGAGCCCTCATAGCAAAGAGGAAGAAGTATAGACTTTCTTCCCCATCTATCCCTCAAAAGATACTTATAATAATGTGGCTCCCGGCTTAGATAAGCAGGAAGGGTGAGAATAAGGTAAGGAGGAAGCTTCAGTAAAACATAGTCCACTCCACTACAGGAAACAGGAGGAGGTATAGGCCTATGTGGGTAAAAACAGAATTCCCAAGCCTTCCTGGAATCAGAGAGTCCTCTGACCTCCACTTAAAATGCTCCCTCATGGAATGTAGCAGAAGAATAGAATCCATCACACATCAGAATCAGAATAGAGGAGTACTGCAAGTCTCTTCACCCGAAGACTCTGAAACATCTGAAGCCTGCTCAAAACCCCCAGCTCAGGATCCACCCTAGGTCTCTTAGGAGGGAGCATAGAACCCCTAATCAAAGTAATCAAATCTTCTGCCATTTTAAGCATATGCATGAATCTGCTCGTTTTCAAATTTCCTATGCCTCTGTCTTTATCCCTCAATTTCTACATTGCCTTTGTTTCTGTTTCCACTCCTCATATACTTTTCCTCATATACTTTTCCCCTTAAGATGTCTAGTGTCACAACACTCTTAAAACCTGTCACCGCTCTATTCTTATAGTACCTCTTTCCTTATAGATTCATTCACCATAAACATTTCCCTATTCCACAAGGCATTTACCTCATACAATATCTGCTTCTCAGTAGACTCAACTCGGTATGCCCTCTTACCCTGCCATGCGATGGACACAAGGGTGAAAAATCCAAGTGCGTGTGTTAAACTGTGATCACATAACTCTGAATTCTAAATGGCAATCACTTCTCCCTCACATTTTTGTTATGAGGCCTCATATCTTACTTCTATACATTTCTCTCTAGAGATATACAGCAACAGCCTCTGCCATCCTTCCCCTCCCCCTTTACCCCAGGTCTCACCCACCTGCAATGCTCTGGTATAAAAATTATCCTCCTAAAACCTGAGTGTTTAGACAATAAAACCATCTGCTTAAAGCCTGGTTTATCGAAATTCTTCACATCACATGCTCTCAGTTCTTGCATAACTTGCAGATACAGCACACCAAGCAGACACATATGAGCTGTCTGCCTTCTTACTTTAGAAATTCCTCTGCTCTTATTTCTTTTCTTCCCTCTCTGCAGTATGGAAACACTTCAAAATGGCTTGCTGCCTAGGTGATAGTAGGTAAACATGCGGAACTATGCAGTGCATGAACCTATACCCCAGTACACTCCCCCTCTTCCTACATTTATTTTCCAAACTTACGCAATCAAGCTTCATACTTCTTCCTAACAGAAATCAAAACTACCTTAGCAAGACAAGTGTACCCTCATAACTGACTGCTAAACTACTCGGCCTGGCTTACCAGTGGATACCTATATATATATATATATATATATATATATATATATATATATATATATATATATGTATGTATATAAATAAACACAACTCTTTGATTGTGTTGTAGCCTATTTCCCCACTAGATGCCTCTCCAACATTACTCTCCTTAACAAGAGCCTGTGACCATTGCTCAGTTACGTGATGGTGGTCTTTCAAAATTTTAAAGTTTCTCAGTTCTCCCATTTCAGGCAGATCAATTTTGCCACTTATGCCTCTTCATGCTGGGCACCTTAGTTGGCTGATAACTCGCCAATGTATGCCTGTAACAATCCCAATGTATTAGTATTCTCTGTACAACTCTGCTTCGCGTCCAAGGCCTGACTGATCTCCCCTAGAACTATGGGATGAATTTCATACCAGCTTGTCTTTAGCTTAAATCTGGCTGTGGAACAAGATTTAGAAAGTATGGAAAGAAAACTATCCCTGCTGCACCTCCTTATTTTGGATGGAGGTTAGAAAGCCAATAAGCAAATCCAGTTCTTTGCCTCTTTTTCTCTCCATTCTAATTCTGACCGTTCCCCATCTGGCCTTGCTATGTTTTCTAAGACAACTTTCTGAATACTTCTCCTCTTGCAGTAATTTGCCCTACCACCTCACCCTATCTCCTCCTATTGAAAAAGAGAGACTGCTTCCCCAGCCATAATGAGCCTATGTTTTATCCACATTTCCTTTTCAAGTATTATCTCCACAAGAGAACTTTATTACTCACCAATCTATCTGAAAATGTGTACCAGCCTAAAAGCCAAAATACTTATCTTGGCTCAGAGTATCACCCTTACACCAGAAATTATTCCCTTGAAACATGCACTCATCCTTCCTATAATTAAAAAGTACAGCTGTGAAAATACACTCACAATAGCAATAAATATTCAAGAAGGATCACTGTTCCAGTAGCATTCTCAATATGTGAAAATTAGCTGCAAATGGACTTCTAGCCAGATGGCACAATACCCAAAGCTTTACAGCCATTCCAATGTAGGCTGGTTTCTCCATAAAACATGGAAGCATGTCAGTATTCTAAATAAATCAGGAAGTCAGCTCAAATGATCAGTTCTTTTTGCCAGTTAAGACATAGGGAGTATGGTGTATAAAGGCAGACCACCTCTTATCACCACACTTTATGTCCAGTTAAGAATACAAGATAGAAAAGATGTAAACACATCTCAAAAGCAGTCCCCAGCGCACTACCTAATCAGGTTTAGGCTGTTGAGCAGAGAAACAGAAGGGACAAGTAGACGAAATAGTGGAGAGAGGGACAAAGGATGTGACATAGTCCTGCAAAGATGGACCAGTTCTTATCAGATCATTCTTTCCACTTCAGCAATTAAAACATAAGAAAAAATATGGGGAAAGGAGGTAAGAGCTCGGACTGCAACAGTGATCCTACTCTTTTGTTACAGTAAGAGAAGTCACACAACTGTAACATGTCCTTCATATGGATCACTACTGCAACAGTGTTTATGACATATGAGAAGATTACTAAAGCAGTACTGAACAGTGAAGTGTAAAGCCAAGCTAAACATTGAGACAGTCCCATTCTGTACTTCAAATCAGCACAGATCAGGTACCAAGTAAACGTCCTGCAACGATTTCTATGTATACCCCATCGGGCATATGGACTGACTGCCAAGCTTACAAAGTTTGACGAAGTTCCAAATACAGAATCTAGTGACACCCATCAAATGCTCTGATTAGACACCTTCATGTAAACGGCTGCTGAGTGGCAGCTGCTCTAACAGAATAAATGCCAACATGCCCCCCCTCCCTTGACCTTCACAGCAGAACATGCACTTAGCCATTTAGAAACTGCTAGGTGACTGGTCTTCCCTGCTTCCCTTTGACAAAGGCCACAAGCAACAGTTCTGGTTGCCTAAATTTGATGGGTTTTATCTAAAAAAAAACAACCAAATTGTATGTGAATTTCTAACAGATGCAGAATTCTTCGGTCTACTTTCTGGAGTGCAGAAAAAGGACATGCACCTAAATGCTCTTGCTGACAAAAATCTCTGCGTTACCTCTGGCATGAAATAAGAGCTGCTTCTCAGAGTCAGCATGTCTCTGTGGGCTTGCAACTCTGAAATCCCCCTGGCTGTTCTTTCTTCCAAGAAAAAGTATTTGAGAGGAGCAGAGGCTGCTCACTAAAATGACTCCAATGTCAAATTTGGAAAAAAACAAACAGTGGCTACAACTGGTAGGACTACAAACTGTATAAAAAGACTTGCTTTTGAACTTTTTGGTTAAGGTCAAGCATAACTATGCTGTACTAAGAAAGGACAAAAAGAGTGCAAATATAGCAGACATATAGATAATTCCCCCTAAACCTCTCTCTCATCATAATCCTCCTATCATCTGAGTAGGTATCCTAGCAACACTGACAGCAACTACATCAAATCTGTCATGAGATTCCTATAAAGATACTATGAAGGCTATTAAACCCTGTAGAATTTGTTGTTTTTCTTGGGGCAGAAGTTGAGAGTTTAGCTCCAAGAAAACTGAATTAAAGGCATCTTTGAGTGCCATCATACATGTTGCATCAGACGTGGTCTCAAACTAAATGAAAAAATAAGTGCAGCACAGCAGCATTTCGCAGAAAAGTTGCTCGTACCTCATACCTTATAAATGGTACTCATTTTCAGACAGATAAGGTCATAACAGACCTAGGTACTTATGTGGATAATTCAGTCTCATTTGATCACCATGATTCCACCATGGTCAAGAAATAAATTGATATGGCTCAGTTAATTTTCAAGGAAAGATCTTCTAGATCTAAAGAAGTCATTCTATCACTGCACTCTTCCCTCTCCAAACCTGTTACTGAATACAATGCCTCATTTGCTATGTACAAATCCAAGATGTTCAAATGGAAAGGCCACAAAGATTTCTAACCAAGAAAACTGATGGTCTTAAATCCTTCAAATACCACAACAGATTACCACAACGCTCCTTATATTTAGCAACACAACAGCTACCAGCGAAAGTCAACTCAGGCCAACAAGATAAAAAAAGAATCAGTCGCTAGTTGCATTAAGAGTATCACTTCCCATACATCACACTTGGAGCACGGGCCGTTGAAGCAAAATCTTTAATTATACAAAACAAAGGTTAAGCGCTTTCATCTACTCACAGCAGACTTCATCAGAACACTATTTCCATCATTAACCCAAGTTAAATAACTGTTTCCTCCCAATCACATCAAGCAACCAATTAATCTCATACATATTCATGTTATTTTCAAAAGGTGGAATCTTAAAGGGACATCCTGTTTCAGAATCTGTTGTAAAAGGATTCATATAAAATTTCCTTTAGAACTTTAAACAACTGTTTAAAAATTTTTAAAAACACTAAAATAGAACAATAATAATCTATACAAAATGTTAAAACAATAAATATATATAGCTAAATTATAAAAACAATGTAAACTCAATATTTTATACTTCTAACAGAGGTTTTGTGGGTACATATTTGTTATATTTAGTAGCCTTCAGATTTGCTGAGAGGTGACCTTTGTCTTGCTTTTTGAGCCATGAAAGACCCATTCCTATTTGACTTCCTATTTATTTGCAAAGCCAGTGGCTCTACAAACACCCATACTAAGGAACTAACTCAGCATCCAGAAATGAACAAGATTTGCTGGAGGGATAGATTCTTAACTCAATGCAGTCTTAGTCTATGGAATAAGTTATCACTACAGGTCAAACAAAATGTTACTTTGGCTGCATTTAAGGGTACTCATGATGCCCAGATGGCTAGACACAAACTTACACCAGAACTACAATGCATGGCCTGCTTGATTTTGGAGATGAGCCCTATAAGTGCTTGAAAAGGGTGGCAAAACATTTAAGTACGACTGCTAGTCTGTATGGTTGACATCTTATGGTCCCAGTGATCATTTGCTTAGTATGTTCTAATGTTCAAACACTGGCAGTACAGCAATGGATTTAGGCATATCTAGGCCCAAGCAAATCCAGGTATCTCTTTTTCTTTGTCTCAGACATCTCTTTGTATTCCAATTTGAAAGGATTCTCCAGGGGGGATGATGGTACCCCCAAAGGAGACAAACCTGAGAAATTTTTTTCCATAATCCAAGTTGTATCTAATAGGAAACGATAGCTGGAAAGTACAGAGTAAGTCTTCCTCATCTTCTGAGGAAGAATCTGATTCTCTTGGCAGGGATGGTCCCTTTTTTTATGGGTAGAATACCCAAGACAGGAACACTGCACTGTGCTTGCTGTAAGTTATGCCATGCTACAAAAAGCTTTTCAGCCAATTTCTTAAAAGTCTTGGAAAGTAAGGCCTTGCTGAGCAAGTGGCACTCCAGGTGTCAAAGTCACTGGAGGTTGCAAGGTTTGTGATGCAGATATATGCTGCTTGTATGGACAGTTTGCAGGGTAAAAGTGGCAGAGGGCTAAGCCACGTGGGCCTTTTTGGAGGAGCAAACATGATCCACTAATCTGTTCCTAGAATGGGTATAATGTGCTACAAAAGTCAGGACAGCAAATTCCTTTCTACCGGAAGTAGCCACTATTTCTCCACAGTCAGTCACATTGGCAGAAGCACCCTCAACATCCAGCTTACCTGTGATGTGGTACAAGGAACAGGAGGGCATGCTGGAAGCTGTTTACATGCCTGCCTCTAAAGAGGATTCATGCAAAGGCCGAAAGGCAAAGAAAAATCCAGACCTAGGAGCCCCTTCAGTTACAGCATCCTTGAGCCTGTTAGCCATGACAGCAGCAGCCTTCTGCTCCTTAACAACAGCTTTCCCTCTCACCCAAAGATAAATTATTTGTGGTGATGACTCTTTTCATTACTCTACCTACGAAACAGACACTCACACTAACAGATGACTGTTCCAATTCTGACACTTGCATGAGGACTTCCAGTTTGATCTGCACCATCTAGGAATAGAAGACAGGATACTCTACTTCTACAGGTCTCACTAGTGCAACCTACACAAATACAGCAGTTTACCCAAAGGTGAGATCTGCACAAACAAAAAAAGTATATATAATCCTTATATATATATATATATATATATATATATATATATATATATATATATATATATATATGTATGTATGTATATATAATATATATATATATATATATATATCCTTTATACAGGAGCTGATGTTCACAACTGCAAAAGCTTTGATGCCTACAAGAATACAAGAAATAGAGAAGGTTTCCTTTAGCATCATTCTCCAGCAAAATGCAGTTCAGTAAACTAGTAATAGAAAATATTTATTCATTAGAGAACTTAAATTTCTGCAGACTGAAGATCTAGGCTACAATGGACTGTGAAACTATATATATATATATATATATATATATATATATATATATATAGAGATATAGATCTAGGACTGTTGAACGAAAAATCAACAGTCCGAATCCACCATCACCGAACACACTTTAACGAAAGCGCTTTCACCGAAAAAGCGCTTTCGTTAAAGTGTGTTAAAAAAAAAAAAAAACAAACATTACATTTACGTTTTTGCAGGGGGGCAAGCCCCCCCGCACCCCCTCTACTTTTATATTCTCACTCCGAGGTCACACTACAGTGGGGAAAAGGGAATTTTCTCTCATCCCCACTGTAGTGCGATCTCCACAACAGGCATACTTACGCGAAAGTGCTTCTTCGGTGAAAAGCACTTTCTCGTAAGTATGCCCGGCCGTTTTAGAGCTAGACCAATCTTTTATTCAATAAAATCAATGCTAAAACCTTGTATAAGCGCTTTCAGGCTAACATGCCCTTCATCACACAACATAAAAATACTGCAAAAAATTTTTTTTAAAAAACATTTCAGCCAGTCAGACTTCAGTATTTTACCCTCCTTTTCTTAAGGATAGGTTTTAAAGGTATAACAGCATTAATGCCTGGTGGCTTATCAGCCCCAAGCCTTATACTCCATCTAGTTTCTGCACATTCTGTTTCATTAAATAAATCTCCTCCTCTTACATTTGGTATGACCATCTGTATTGCCATAAATAAAAATTTGTGACCTAGATTCAATCTCAGAGATAGTGCATTATGCTCATTAAAATGCTTAACATCTGACGTATGTTGAAATATCCTTGTTTGAAACATAGTATTAGTCTTACCCACATAATATGATTCACAACTCTGACATACAGCTATGTAGATTAAATGCTTAGTTCTACAATCAGCGTACCCCTTACAAATATATTGTCTGCCCGTCCTTGGGTGTGTAAATATATGTGCAGAGTACAATATTTTTGTGTGTCAGGGTGATTATTATAGACAAGAGGGTGTTGCCATGGGCACACTCTGTGCGAACTCGTATGCCAACCTAGTGTTGGCATATTAGGAAGATAACACCGTATTTGATGTTGTACATACATGGAATGATAACCTGTGCTTTTATACCCGTTTCGTGGATGATATCTTTTCTGTGGGATGGCACGGAACAAGAAAGTACAGTTGTGTACACTTACCATAAATGTAGATGTTTGAGTGTCTTCACTATTGCAGTCATCACTGTAGGGTTCTTCCTGCTGGCAGGCAGCCCTCGGTCAGCCAAAATCCCAAAGTCTGGGTCCGGCGTCAGCTGTTCAGTCATGCTCCCTGACGTCAGAGCGCCAGGAGTACAAAGCTGCCAGCCAACGCCATGTTCTCCAGTTTTTCTTGCCCCAGATGTCAGGTGCCCAAAAGTGAAGGCTAATAGTAAAACAAAAATGTAACATACAACAAACCCCATACCATGTAGCAAATACACCTCAGAAGAAGGGTGAAGTAGGAAACCACATTAAAGTATAAGAGGGGACAGGAGGGTGGGTAACCCAGACTGCAACAGTGAAGACACTCGAACATCTACATTTATGGTAAGTGTACACAATTGTACTATGTTCATCATGTTTCACTGTTGCAGTCATCACTGTAGGGTTGAATCCCATAGCCGAGATAAAGGGTGGTGGTTATAGAGTAGAAGGGGTGGCTAGAAGGCCCTGCAAGACTGCAGAAGCAAAGCCTGCCCTAGACTTAGAGTAAAGAGGGAGATTATAGTGCTTAGAGAAAGTATGCACTGAACTCCAACTTGCAGCTTCCAAAATATCTTTGGCAGGTACTCCCCTGAGAAAGGCAGCTGAAGTAGCAGCAGCTCTGGTAGAGAGAGTCCTAATTTTTCCTGGGATTTACTTTCCATGTTGAGAGTAACAAAATCTGATTCCATGAGCAATCCATTTAGAAATGGTCTGTTTTGAAATAGCTTTGCCTTGGGAATTTGTTGCATAAGAAACAAACAGTTGCTGTGTTTTCCTGATATCCTTGGTTCTGTCCAGGTAAAAATGAAGTTGCCTGTGTACATCCAAGGAATGCAAGATCCTTTCCCCCTTATTTTGTGGATTAGTGAAAAAAGTTGGCAGGTGAATAGTTTGATTTAAAGCCACTTTGGAAACCACTTTAGGCATGAAAGTAGGATTAGTCCTTAAAGACACCCCATCTTGGTGAAAAATAATATAAGGTTCCACAGCCATGAGTGCTTGTAACTCCAAGACTCTCCTGGCTGAAGTCAAAGCCAGTAAGATAGCTGTCTTCCATGATACATACTTAATATCAGATGTGGCAGCAGGCTCAAAAGGAGGCAGAGTGAGTTTTTCCAGAACATAGTTGAGGTCCCAGGCAGGTATGGGGGGTGTCGTAGGGGGCCTTAAATTCTTTGCTCCTCTGAGATATTGTTTCAGAAGTGGATGTGAAAAGATTGGAGCATCTGTATTGTAATGTGCAGAGATAGCGGAGGCATGTATTTTTATGGAGGCGAAGGATAAACCTTTATGTAGCATGTCTGCCAGGTAAAGTAAAATCAGTGGGATATTAGGAATGAGAGGATCCGAATCCTGAGCATGTATACAGGTGCAAAATCTCTTCCATTTACCTGCATAAGATTTTCTAGTGCTAGGCCGTCTGGCTTCTAAGATGACATCCATGACCTGTTTGGGAAGGGTAGGATTAATCATAGACCCTGAATTAGTCAGGCTGCCAGGCTGAGAGTTTTGATATGAGAGTGCAGAACCTGGCCATGGTGTTGGGACAAAAGATTTGGAATCGGAGGTAAAATCCAAGGAGGCTCTTGGGATAGATTCATCAGTGTTGAGTACCAAAACTGACGAGGCCAATTTGGGGCCAGTAAAATCATCTTGGGTTTGTCCTGCTTGATCTTTAATAACACCCATAGAAGAGGAGATAGTGGAGGAAAGGCATACCCCGAGAGGTTTCTCCAACTGAATGAAAGTGCATCCTCTTTCCATGCTAGTTTGTGAAATGTCCTTGTGCGAAAAATCTGTAACTGGTGGTTGAGGGGGGAATGCAAATAGATCTATGTCCAGGCAGCCCCAGGCTTCTGTAATCATCTTGAATATTTGGGGGTCTAGCATCCACTCGTGTGGGTCTGCCAGGTTCCTGCTCAGGCTGTCTGCCAGAATATTTTGTTTCCCTGGCAGGAACTGAACTTGTAGATCCACTTTGCAAGCTAGAGCTGTGTTCCATAGAGACATGGCTAGTCTGCAAAGGGAGTAGGAGTGTGAACCCCCTTGCTTGTTTATGTACCACATAACTGTGGTGTTGTCTGTCCGTATCAGTAGTTGTCCTGGTTGTAGAAGATCCCTGAAAGCCAATAGGGTATTCTGTACAGCTAACATCTCTCTTAAATTGATATGGAGGTGCTTCTGATCCTCTGTCCAAAAACCTTGCAGGCCTTTCCCCTGCAAGTGGGCACCCCATGCGTAATCCGAAGCATCCGTGGTTAACACTTGGCTGGCTGGAGGCAGACTGAAGGCTTTCCCTTTGTTGTGAAGACATGCCATGGTCCACCAATGGAATTCCTTTTGTAGGCAAGGCAAGACAGCAATCTGTGTCTCCAGACTGTGGCAATGCTGGGACCATACACTTTTTAGGTACCATTGTATTTTTCTCATATGTAGTCCTGCATTTGGTATGAGAAGGATGCAGGAGGCCATGTAACCCAAAGCCTGCAGAAATTTCCTTGCAGTTAGCGGAGACATTAACGCCAAGGTTTTGAAAGTTGAAGCCAGCTTTAGTTGTTTTTCGGATGTCAGGAATGCCATCTGGGTTGTTGTGTTTAGAAGAGCACCCAGAAAAGTTATCTGTTGTGTGGGTGTCAAAATGTGACTTTATGTTCACAGTGAATCCCAGGTACTCGAGTAGATTTTGAACAAATTACAAGTGCTGGAGTAAGACATCCTTGCTGTCTGCTTGAATAAGGCAGTCGTCCAGATAAGGGTAAATTTGAATTCCCTTGAGTCTGCAATAAGCAACTACTAGTGCCAGGCACTTAGTGAAGACCCTGGGCGCAGCAGACAAGCCAAAGGGCAGCGCAGAGAATTGGTAATGTTTCAAGCTGGCCTTGAACCTGAGGTATTTTCTGCACTCCCAGAATTGGTAATGTTTCAAGCCGGCCTTGAACCCGAGGTATTTTCTGCACTCCTGTCTGACAAGGATGTATATAGGTAAGCCTACTTTAAATCCAATGTCACCATCCATGCATTTTTGCTCAACATTGGCAGGAGCTGCTGCAGAGTAAGCATCTTGAACTTTGGTATCTCCAGGAAAGTATTTAAGACTGACAGATCCAGGATGGGTCTCCATGAATTTTGTTTTCTGGGAACTAGAAAGAGCCTTGAGTAAAAGCCTTGCCCCGTTTCTGATTGTGGAACCAGTTCTATGGCCCTCATAGCCATGAGGGATCCCACCTGGTTTAATGCCTCTGCCCATTGGTGTTTTGGTAGGTCTGGCCATCCGTTTGGTCTTGGCAAGGCATGAAAGTGGAATTTGTAACCTCTTGAAACTACATCCAGAACCCACTTGTCTTGGGTTGAAACTACATCCAGAACCCACTTGTCTTGGGTTATGTAAGTCCAATTTTGTTGAAAAAGAGAGAGTTTTCCTCCTACAGGGGCTTGCAGGAGAGAAGTTCCTGGAGCCATGCAGGGGGAGTCATTGAGCCTGTTTTCTATAAGATTGAGGCCTGTCCTCTCCACCCCTGGGGGTGGAAGCACTCCACTGTCTAGGTCTGTAAGAGGTCTGTGCTTGGGTCCTCCCTCTGGAATGCCTATATCTACCCCTCTGAGGCCTGTCCGAGCTGGGAAAGGACCAATTTTTAGTTGGCCAATTTCTGCTAAACCTTGGGGGCTGAACTAGTAAGAAATGCTTAACCGTTTGCATGGATTTTGCCTTATCCTCCATTTTCTTTATCACCTCTTCAGCCTTAGACCCAAACAAAACATTATGCTGAACAGGAGTATCCAGTAACTTAGCTTTCACTTGATCACGCAAGTTTTGTTCCTTTAACCAAGCATGCCTTCTAATGACTGTGCCAGTGACAGCCGCCCTGCATGAAGCCTCCAAGGCATCAAAACCACAGTGTAAACCATGCTTCCCCACTTCCTCAGTAGCATGCATCAAATCATGTAATTCCTTATTATCTGCACATGCAGAAATGGTACCTAGCTTTTGTTTCATAACACACAGCAGGAATTGCTGATATTTTAGCATATGAAATTGACAATTTAAAGCCCTAGTAGCAGAAGTGTACACTTCTTTTGCCCCATCTCTCCAAAGCTCTAGAATCCTTATCTGTCGGAATAGGGTTTTTAGCAGAGGTGGCCTTAACACCCTTAGGACCCTGAGAAGTGGTTTCTGGGTCAGCAGTAGGATTTTTGTAAAGGAACTGGTGGGAGTCAGGGACACTGTAATATCCGTCAGGCTTAGCAGGGGCTGGAGGAAAGGAGTCAGGAGTTAAATTAGCCTCAGAAAAGGCATCATCCACAATATCCAAAATAGGAGGAATAGCCAGGGGTCTATGTTGAGGAAAAAGAAAGTACAGTTTTGTACCTACCATAAATGTAGATGTCCGATAGGTATGCATCTGCAGTCATCACATATGGGTTGTCCTGCCTCAGGCAGCCCTTCGGTCGGCCGGATTCCAAAGTCTGGGGCCGGCGTCGGCTGATACGCCTTCCCGGCGTCAGAGCGCCTGGGGTATAAAAGCGTCAGCCGACGCCATCTTCCTCACTTTTTCTTGCCCCAGATGCCAAGTGCCCTCTAAGGAAGGCTAAATTTGGAGAAATGCAATAAATTCCAAACATGCACAAAAATATATACATATATAAAAACAAATACACCATAATAGAGAACCCCAGCTAGCTATGAGAGGGGAATGTATCCAAGGAATACCACAGAGGGGAAGGAGGGAGGCTAAATCTGGCTGCAGATGCATACCCATCGGACATCTACATTTATGGTAGGTACAAAACTGTACTATGTCCTTCAAGGATGCATCTGCAGTCATCACATATGGGTAGAATACCATAGCCAATCTGGGGGTGGAGGATCTATGTAAAGGATGGTGTAGCTAAAATGCCCTGCAGGACTGCCGTAGCAAAGCCTGCTCTGGATCTGGAATATAAAGGGAAGTTGTAATGCTTGGAAAATGTATGCACGGAGCTCCATGTAGCAGCTTCTAAAATGTCCTTGGTAGCCACCCCTCTTAAGAAGGCTGTGGAGGTGGCTGTGGCTCTGGTCGAATGAGGTCTAATGTTAGCTGGCACAATTTCATGAAAGGAGTAACAGAAACGAATGCAATTCCCTATCCATTTTGAAATTGTCTGTTTTGAAATTGCTTTTCCTTGTGCACCAGCAGCATATGCTACAAACAACTGGTCAGTTTTTCTGTAATTTTTGTTCTGTCCAAGTAGTGCAACTGTCTGTGTATGTCCAGGGTGTGTGCAGAAGCTTTTCCCTTTGTTTTGTGGATTTGGAAAGAAGGTAGGCAGGTGAATAGCTTGGTTTAATGAGACCCTAGATACCACCTTAGGCATAAATGAAGGATTGGTTCTCAATGAGACTCTGTCTTGATGAAAAAATAAGAAATGGCTGTACTGCCATGAGGGCCTGTAACTCAGATACTCTTCTTGCTGCGGTTATGGCCAGAAGGAAGGCAGTCTTCCAAGAGAGGAACTGTAGTTCTGCAGATGCTGCTGGTTCAAAGGGAGGCAGTGTTAGTTTTTCCAACACAAAGTTAAGGTCCCAAGTAGGCAGTGGTGGTTTCCTTGGAGGATTGATGTTTTTAATTCCTCTTAGAAACTGTCTTAGCAGAGGATGAGAGAAGACAGGTGGGTCAGTATTGTATTCTGCTGAAATTGCTGAAGCATGAATTTTAATGGAAGAGTAAGACAGGCCATTGTGGAGCATTTCTGCTAAATATTCCAGGATATGCGCCATGTTCATAACTGTTGCATCTAGGCCCTTTGAGGTGCTCCAGGTGTGAAATCTTTTCCATTTTGCTGAGTATGCCTTTCGTGTGGAAGGCCTGCGAGCTTCCATGATGATATCCTTCACTCTCTTGGATAGCTTATCCTGGTGATGAGTCAAGGTATTTTCCAGGCAGCTAGCTGTAATGTTTTCAGGTTGGAATGCAGAGTTTTGTAATGGTGCTGTGTCAGGAGAAGCGGCCATTGTGGCAGAAGCCATGGTTTTGTCCGTGACATGCTCTTTAGCAATGGGTACCAGTGCTGTCTTGGTCAGTCCGGAGCTATCAGAATCACTCTTGGCTGCTCTGCCCTGATCTTCAGTAAGACCTTGGTCATTAATGGAAGAGGTGGGAATGCATACACTGTTAGAGCTCTCCAGCTGAAAGAGATGCCCACTTTCCATGCTTGTGGGTGGTATGTCCTTGTGCAGAATTTGTCCAGCTGATGATTGTGTGGGAGGCAAAGAGGTCTATGTCCGTCTCCCCATGATTGTGTTATCTGATGGAAGATGTCTGGGTGCAGCATCCATTCGTGTGCATCCATGATGTTCCTGCTTAAGCTGTCCGCCAGTATATTGTCCTTTCCTGGTACAAACTGGGATTGCAGCTGTATTTTGAGAGTCAGGTAAAGTTCTCATAGATTCATTGCCAGTCTGCAAAGAGGGTAGGAATGGGTGCCTCCTTGCTTGTTTATGTACCACATAACTGTAGTGTTGTCTGTCCTTATTAGCAGGTGGCCTTGATGTAGAAATAACTTGAAGGCCTCGATTGCATGTATCACTGCCAGCATTTCCTTTTGGTTTATGTGCATGCGTAGCTCTTTTTGTGACCATAGTCCTTGAATGCATCTTCCTTCCATGTCGCTCCCATCCGTGGTCTGAAGCGTCCGTTGTAATGGTTTGGCTAGCTATTGGTTTGCTGAAGGGCAAACCCTGTTTAACTTAGCTTGCTTGAGCCCACCACAGAAATTCCCTTTGAAGGCATGGGATGAGTGGTATCAAAGTTTCCAAGCTGTGACCGTGCTGAGTCCATAAACTCCTTAGGTACCATTGGAGTTTCCTCATATGTAGCCTTGCTTGAGGAATCAGAAGAATGCAAGAAGCCATGTAACCCAGGGCCTGCAGGATTTTTCTTGCAGTCAGCTGAGTTTGTCTTGACAGGTTTTTGAAGTAATCCAGTAGTTGGTTTTGTTTTTCTCCTGTGAGGAAAGCCATTTGGGTGGTTGTGTCTAGATCCGCACCCAGAAAAGTTATTCTTTGGGATGGTACAAGTCTTGACTTGTGAATGTTGACTGTATATCCCAAGGCCTGGAGAAGATAGATGGCATAATTCAGGTGTTTTACCAAAATTTGTTGGCTGTCCGCTTGTATAAGGCAGTCGTCCAGATATGGGTATATTTGCATCCCCTGAAGTCTGCAGTGTGCAATTACTGATGCCATGCATTTCGTGAATACTCTGGGTCGCAGTAGATAAGCCAAAGGGCAATGCTGAGAATTGATAATGCTCTGAACCTGCAAGAAATCTGAGGTGTCTTCTGCAGCTTTGTCTGATAGGGACATGCAGGTATGCCTCCTTGAGGTCCAGAGTTACCAGCCAAGACCCCTTGTCCAGCATGGAAAGGAGTTGCTGTAGAGTCAGCATTTTGAATTTTGGCACAATGAGATAAGTATTTAGTGCGGACAAGTCGAGAATAGGCCTCCATTGCTTTTCTTTTCTTGGAACCAAAAAAAAAGGGGAAGGGAAAGTTTTTTTTTTTGGAATTTTTTAAAATTTTTTTTTTTTTTTTTTTTCCCCCCCCCCCTTTTTTGGCCCTTTTTTTTTCTGAAAAAAAAAAAGGGGAAACCCTTTTTTCTTATTTTTGGGGGTTTTTCCATTTTCCAATTTTTAAATTGGAGGATTTTTTTTGTTTTCAAAGGCCTTTTTGGGCCCCCTTTTTTGAAAAATTTTTGGTTTTTCAGGTTTTTTAATATAAGGTTCCACAGCCATGAGTGCTTGTAACTCAGAGACTCCCCTGGCTGAAGTCAAAGCCAGTAAGATAGCTGTCTTCCATGATACATACTTAATATCAGATGTGGCAGCAGGCTCAAAAGGAGGCAGAGTGAGTTTTCCAGAACATAGTTGAGGTCCCAGGCAGGTATGGGGGGTGTCGTAGGGGGCCTTAAATTCTTTGCTCCTCTGAGATATTGTTTCAGAAGTGGATGTGAAAAGATTGGAGAATCTGTATTGTAATGTGCAGAGATAGCGGAGGCATGTATTTTTATGGAGGAGAAGGATAAACCTTTATGTAGCATGTCTGCCAGGTAAAGTAAAATCAGTGGGATATTAGGAATGAGAGGATCCGAATCCTGAGCATGTATCCAGGTGCAAAATCTCTTCCATTTACCTGCATAAGATTTTCTAGTGCTAGGCCGTCTGGCTTCTAAGATGACATCCATGACCTGTTTGGGAAGGGTAGGATTAATCATAGACCCTGAATTCGCCAGGCTGCCAGGCTGAGAGTTTTGATATGAGAGTGCAGAACCTGGCCCTGGTGTTGGGACAAAAGATTTGGAGTCTGAGGTAAAATCCAAGGAGGCTCTTGGGATAGATTCATCAGTGTTGAGTACTAAAACTGACGAGGCCAATTTGGGGCCAGTAAAATCATCTTGGGTTTGTCCTGCTTGATCTTTAATAACACCAGTGGAAGAAGAGATAGTGGAGGAAAGGCATACCCCGAGAGGTTTCTCCAACTGAATGAAAGTGCATCTTCTTTCCATGCTAGTTTGTGAAATGTCCTTGTGCGAAAAATCTGTAACTGGTGGTTGAGGGGGGAATGCAAATAGATCTATGTCCAGGCAGCCCCAGGCTTCTGTAATCATCTTGAATATTTGGGGGTCTAGCATCCACTCGTGTGGGTCTGACAGGTTCCTGCTCAGGCTGTCTGCCAGAATATTTTGTTTCCCTGGCAGGAACTGAGCTTGTAGATCCACTTTGCAAGCTAGAGCTGTGTTCCATAGAGACATGGCTAGTCTGCAAAGGGAGTAGGAGTGTGAACCCCCTTGCTTGTTTATGTACCACATAACTGTGGTGTTGTCTATCCGTATCAGTAGCTGTCCTGGTTGTAGAAGATCCCTGAAAGCCAAGAGGGCATTCTGTACAGCTAACATCTCTTTTAAATTGATATGGAGGTGCTTCTGATCCTCTGTCCAAAAACCTTGCAGGCCTTTCCCCTGCAAGTGGGCACCCCATGCGTAATCCGAGGCGTCCGTGGTTAACACTTGGCTGGCTGGAGGCAGACTGAAGGCTTTCCCTTTGTTGTGAAGACATGCCATGGTCCACCAATGGAATTCCTTTTGTAGGCAAGGCAAGACAGCAATCTGTGTCAGACTGTGGCAATGCTGGGACCATACACTTTTTAGGTACCATTGTATTTTTCTCATATGTAGTCTTGCATTTGGTACGAGAAGGATGCAGGAGGCCACGTAACCCAAAGCCTGCAGAAATTTCCTTGCAGTTAGCTGAGACATTAATGCTAAGGTTTTGAAAGTTGAAGCCAGCTTTAGTTGTTTTTCGGATGTCAGTAATGCCATCTGGGTTGTTGTGTTTAGAAGAGCACCCAGAAAAGTTATCTGTTGTGTGGGTGTCAAATTTGACTTTTTTATGTTCACAGTGAATCCCAGGTACTTGAGTAGATTTTGAACAAATTACAGGTGCTGGAGTAAGACATCCTTGCTGTCTGCTTGAATAAGGCAGTCGTCCAGATAAGGGTAAATTTGAATTCCCTTGAGTCTGCAATAAGCAACTACTAGTGCCAGGCACTTGGTGAAGACCCTGGGCGCAGTAGACAAGCCAAAGGGCAGCGCAGAGAATTGGTAATGTTTCAAGCCGGCCTTCAACCTGAGGTATTTTCTGCACTCCCAGAATTGGTAATGTTTCAAACCGGCCTTGAACCTGAGGTATTTTCTGCACTCCTGTCTGATAAGGATGTATAAAGGTAAGCCTCTTTTAAATCCAATGTCACCATCCATGCATTTCTGCTCAACATTGGCAGGAGCTGCTACAGAGTAAGCATCTTGAACTTTGGTATCTCCAGGAAAGTATTTAAGATGGACAGATCCAGGATGGGTCTCCATGAATTTTGTTTTCTGGGAACTAGAAAGAGCCTTGAGTAAAAGCCTTGCCCCGTTTCTGATTGTGGAACCAGTTCTATGGCCCTCATAGCCATGAGGGATCCCACCTGGTTTAATGCCTCTGCCCATTGGTGTTTTGGTAGGTCTGGTCATCCATTTGGTCTTGGCAAGGCATGAAAGTGGAATTTGTAACCTCTTGAAACTACATCCAGAACCACTTGTCTTGGGTTGAAACTACATCCAGAACCCACTTGTCTTAGGTTATGTAGTCCAATTTTGTTGAAAAAAAGAGAGAGTTTTCCTCCTAGAGGGGCTTCCAGGAGAGAAGTTCCTGGAGCCATGCAGGGGGAGTCATTGAGCCTGTTTTCTATAAAATTGAGGCCTGTCCTCTCCACCCCTGGGGGTGGAAGCACTCCACTGTCTAGGTCTCTAAGAGGTCTGTGCTTGCGTCCTCCCTCTGGAACGCCTATATCTACCCCTCTGAGGCCTGTCCGAGCTGGGAAAGGACCAATTTTTAGTTGGCCAATTTCTGCTAAATCTTGGGGGCTGAACTTGTAAGAAATCCTTAACCGTCTGCATGGATTTTGCCTTATCCTCTATTTTCTTTATCACCTCTTCAGCCTTAGACCCAAACAAAACATTATGCTGAACAGGAGTATCCAGTAACTTAGCTTTCACTTGATCACGCAAGTTTTGTTCCTTTAACCAAGCATGCCTTCTTAATGACTGTGCCAGTGGCAGCCGCCCTGCATGAAGCCTCCAAGGCATCAAAACCACAGTGTAAACCATGCTTCCCCACTTCCTCAGTAGCATGCATCAAATCATGTAATTCCTTATTATCTGCACATGCAGAAATGGTACCTAGCTTTTGTTTCATAACACACAGCAGGAATTGCTGATATTTTAGCATATTAAATTGACAATTTAAAGCCCTAGTAGCAGAAGTGTACACTTCTTTTGCCCCATCTCTCCAAAGCTCTAGAATCCTTATCTGTCGGAATAGGGTTTTTAGCAGAGGCGGCCTTAACACCCTTAGGACCCTGAGAAATGGTTTCTGGGTCAGCAGTAGGATTTTTGTAAAGGAACTGGTGGGAGTCAGGGACCCTGTAATATCTGTCAGGTTTAGCAGGGGCTGGAGGAAAGGAGTCAGGAGTTAAATTAGCCTCAGAAAAGGCATCATCCACAATATCCAAAATAGGAAGAATAGCCAGGGGTCTATGTTGAGGAAGAACCACGACAGTTATCCCACTCCACAAAGGGGGAGCCACGACGGACCCCGGGAACTACCGCCCCATTAGCCTGACGAACCTGGTCTGCAAGGCCATGGAACGTATCATTGTGGAACTCATAAACAAAGACATTGGTAATCTCCAAACTCTGGACCCTACTCAGTTTGGATTTGTAAAATGCAGATCATGTCTCCTAAACCTGATTGACTTCTTTGAAGCAGTCATCAAAGCCATAGATGAGGGTAAAATGGTTCACACAGCTTATCTAGATCTCAACAAGGCTTTTGACACCATCCCCCACTCTGGAATTATAGATAAACTCACTAAACTAGGTATAAATCCCCATGTCACAAGATGGGTTGCCAACTGGCTCACAGACAGAACCCACACTGTGAAAGTAGCGGATTCCAAATCTGACATCAGACCAGTGACAAGTGGAGTACCACAGGGTTCAGTCCTGGGTCCTCTCCTGTTTGGTATCTACTTCTCTGAAGTGCAGGCCAACACAGAAGGTCTTTGGCTAACAAAGTTTACAGATGACTGCAAACTAGGAGCCATAATCGAAACTCCTAATGATGTGGACAAACTACAAAAGGACCTCACTGAGACAGATACCTGGTGTCAAAGCCATGGCCTGAAGCTCAATGCCAAAAAGTTTATTGTCATCCCCTTTGGTAAAAACTCTGTGCCCATGAACTACCACATAACTGGTAGTCTGCTTAATGCTGAAAATGTGATGAGACCTTGGGACACGGGTGGACAGTAGTCTCTCCTTTGATAATCACATCGCCACAGTGGTCAGAAAATCCTTCTACGTGGCTCATCTCATCACAAAAGGATTCTCATCCAGAAAAAAAGAGGTCATTGTTCCCCTCTACTCATCACTCATTAGACCCATTATAGAGTACAACGCCCCTTTTGGTATGTACCTCACAAGACATCTACAACAACTGGAAAGACTACAGAAATACCTCACAAAGAGGATTACTGGCCTCAAACAGATGCCCTATGCAGACAGTCTCAAAAAACTACAGCTTTACTCCATCGCATATCGCCTACTCTGGGATGATCTCTGCCTAACATACAAAGCTATGTCAAACCCAGAGCTGTTGGACATGCTCCACTTAAAGAAATCCCAGTCTCACCGAGCTACACGCTCTAGAGACCTTAACCTTGTCACCACAATAAACAGAACATGCTGGAGGGATAGATTTCTGTCCCAGAGACTTCCCATACTCTGGAACAGACTACCTATCTATGTCAAACAGAGCTCCTCATTAGCACTCTTCAAGAAAAATCTTGATGATTGGATGGGAAATGGGAAATTCACCCCGGGGATCACTTCTGTGGCTCTGCTCGACGGGGGCACAAGAAAATAATTTTCTTGGGTGGCGAAAGCCAGGGTACATTTTTTGGCTAGGCTTGAATGGGCCCTAGGGCCAATAGCCTAGTACCTACCTATGAACCTATAAGAAGGAAATCCCTAAGCCTTCTCTTAGATTCAGAGTACTCCTGTCCTTCCTAGTGAAAATGTTCCCTCATGTCATGTAAATTTCCCCAAAAGAAAAATCCTCAGGGGGAGAAGCTGATGGAATGGATTCCTCAGCATCAGAATCCTCATAAGGAGGGAAATTGTATTCCTGTTCAGAGGAAGACACTGAAGAAATAGATGCCTGATCAGAGGATTCATAATCCAATTCTTGCCTTGGCCTTTTGTCTGGAGGGGGATGTGAACCCCTAATCATGGTTAGTAAGTCCTCCGCCATTGTAAATAGCTGTTTCTGAGATTTGGGTCCCGGATCAGAAGAGGCCTGGGCTGGTGTCTTAGATTTAGAAGGAGTCTTTGCCTTTGTCTTTGGCTTTGCCTTTATCAGAAGCTGAGTAGGCCTGAAAACCCCCTCGGAAGCCAGTACCTGCACAGTGGCTCCGGACCCATCCGAGGGAGCACTGTCCGAAGGTCCTGCAGCTGGAGTACTCAAAGGCCTAGTTGGCTCCTCGTGGGAGTCCGTTTCGGCAATCGGTTCTGAAATGGCCGACGACAGGGGCTGCGAAAGCGCCTCACTGACAACGGCCGAACCTGTAGCTGGCTCTGCTTGTAAAACGTCGTCTGATTTGGACCTCGGAGGTCTGTCCTTATCCTTGCGTCGTTTGTGAACTCAGGTAGTCGGAAGCGTGTCCGACGACATTTTATAATTAAATCGCCTGTCAAAGTAGTGAAAAGCAAAATCATACCTCCGCTTAATAGTACGTTGGTTAAATCTAGCACAAAACCGACAACTAGCTATGTCGTGGTCAGGGCCTAAACAAGGAATACAGTAGGAGTGGAAATCCTTATGAGGTATTTGCTTCCCACAAGAAATGCAATTATTAACTTTTTCTGACATCGGACTGGAGCAAGAAAAAAAGTTTCCCCAACGGGGTCCTTAGCTTTGTGAAGAAGAAGTAAGTCTTCGGAGTGAAGCACGAAAAAAATATCATGAGTCAGCCGACCAACACTTGCGAACTGCTTCCACCGCACGGCAAGAAAGCCTGGAGAACATGGCGTCGGCTGGCAGCTTTGTACTCCTGGCACTCTGACGTCAGGAAGCATGACTGAACAGCCGACGCAGGACCCAGACTTTGGGATTCTGGCCGACCGAGGGCTGCCTGCTGGCAGGAAGAACCCTACAGTGATGACTGCAACAGTGAAACACGATGAACATCTAAAAGCCTTTATAGATTATTTGGAAGCGAGTTCTGAGTTCTTCAGATTTTCAGTTAATTATTCTGAATTTGGGTTAGACGTTTTAGATGTTCGCCTAACCAGAAGAGAAGATGGTGGTCTGATGACATTGTTATATAGAAAAACGTGTTGGCACAATAGTTTGCTGCCTTTTGATAGTATGTATCCCCCTCATGCCTTTGACAATATTGTCAAAGGGCAGGTATGCAGGATCTCAAGATTATGTAGTGAGGATGTGAAATTTCATGCGGAGGATGAGAGCTTTTGGAATAATCTAATGATGAGGGTTTATAAACATGGTAGGTTAGAATCTTTGATAAATGATAGCAAGATCAAATGCAATTATACTGCCAGACCTTGGCTCAATAGAGTGAGTGGAACAGTTAATAAATGTACAATGGGTTATATTCCTTGAGGGTAAAGGTAAAGTTAATACGGTGCTTACATACAGCAGTGATCAGGGTAACATTTGTGAAATAATTAAGCATCATTGGCAAGTGTTACATACGGATCCGAAGTTGAGGGAAATATTAGACACTGTACCTAATTTTGTATTTAGGAGGAATAAGAACTTGAAAGATATGCTTTGCCATGAACCCAAGAGTTATGCTAAGGGGAATCCGTTGACAAGGAAGATGGGCACATATCCGTGCCACCAATGTAAAGCGTGTCGATACATTTTGCAGGCACATATGTTTACACACCCAAGGATGGGCAGACAATATATTTGTAAGGGGTACGCTGATTGTAGAACTAAGAATTTAATCTACATAGCTGTATGTCAGAGTTGTGAATCATATTATGCAAGACTAATACTAAGTTTAAAACACGGATATTTCAACATATGTCAGATATTAAGTATTTTAATGAGCATAATGCACTATCTCAACATGTGAGAATGAATCTGGGTCACAAATTTATATTTATGGCAATACAGATGGTCATACCAAATGTAACAGGAGGAGATTTATTTAATGATACGGAATGTGCAGAAACTAGATGGATTATAAGGCTTGGGGCTGATAAGCCACCAGGCATTAATGCTGTTATACCTTTAAAACCTATCCTTAAGAAAAGGAGGGTAAAATACTGAAGACTGATTGGCTGAAATGTTTTTTAAAAATGTTTTTTGCAGTATTTTTATGTTATCTGATGAAGGGCATGTTAGCCTGAAAGCACGTATACAAGGTTTTATCATTGGTTTTATTGAATAAAAGATTGGTCCAGCTCTACGTGGAGTCTCCTGCCTTATATATATATATATATATATATATATATATATATATATATATATATATATATATATATACACACATACACACACATATATATATATATATATATATATATATATATATATATACATATATATATATATATATATATATATATATATATATATATATATATACACACACACACACATATATATATATATATATATATATATATATATATATATATATATATGTGTGTGTGTGTGTGTGTGTATATATATATATACGTATGTTTTTGCAAAAATACAGCATGTATGTATTGCACAAAAGAAATGACGATAGCATAAACTGATAGCTCTTCTTATTTAGGTCGTATGCGTGTGCATGCATCAGAAAGGAGACAATTCTTGCTGGGACATCTCTAGAGCTCTTGGAGATGGGCCAGCTAGATATCAGTGTACAGCTAACTGCCACATATCACGAATAATACTGCAACAAAACGCTCCCTCTGCAACATCACACCAATCTCTGATTTGTCCACCCTTGCCAAACTGCTTGAAAAGTTAAGTCTATCAAGAATTCACGGAGTATATTTACAAATACTGGAATTCCTTCCAACTGGCTGCATGGTTTCTGCTCAGAGTATAGCACCTTCACAGTCACACATACTATCATAAATTTTACTTACATTAGCATGGGCAAGAGCTTCCTTACAGGGATGCACTCGGATGACCTACAGTCATTGCCATAGCAACCAACTGGCTGTGGCAGGGGCCTTGGCAAAGGGCCTCTGGGCATATTCATGAACAGTCAAATTGTCAGAATAGCCACAATCAAATTGAAGCTCCTCCAACACATGCACTTTGCAAGCACTGTCCCTGTAGGGTCAACTCTAAACCTACCACATAAACTCAAACCAATTATCATTCTGGCAAAGGAATTGAGAACTTGCTTTTAAAAATGTACTCATTCAACTCAGCTCAAACTCTTTCATCTTTCCCAGAAGACAGTCAGACAATTACACACAATACAAATTAACATTAAAAACATGCTCATAGGTTCATAGGTATCATAGGTTGGTACTGGGCTATCTGCCCGAAGGCATACATTAGCCCAGCCATGTTGTGCGGTATTCACCGCCCCTTTAGTAGTTCCCTAGACCCTTGTACTAGCAGCTAGTACCCTTGGCCCCTATCTAGTAGTGCTGTTGGTGTGATCCCCGGTGTGAACTTTGTTACCCATCCACTCATCGAGGTTCCTCTTGAAGAGTGACAGTGAGGGGCTCTGTGTTATGTATATCGGGACCCTGTTCCATAGTAAGGGAAGTCTCTGCGAAGGGAATCTATCCCTCCAGCATGTTCTATTCATTGTTGTGTTGAGGTTTATATCCCTAGAGCGTGTAGCGAGTAGATTTGGTTTTGCTAAGATGGAGCATGTTCAACAATTCTGGGTTGGACATGGCTCTGTACATTAGACAAAGATTGCCTCTGAGAAAGTGGTATGCAACAGAGAACAGTTTTAGCTTTTTCAATCATGCTGCATACGACAACTGTTTGAGGCCAGTAATCCTCTTGGTTAGGTACCTTTGTGGTCTCTCCAGCTGTTGGAGATGTCTAACCAGGTACATTCCAATTGGTGCATTGTACTCAATAATGGGTCTGATGAGGGAAGAGTACAGGGGCACCATTACATCCTTAGATCTTGATGCGAACCCTTTCGTGATCAGATGGGTCACATAGAAGGATTTTCTAACCACTTTGGCAACATGGTTATCAAAGGAAAGCTGACCATCTACTTGGGTCCCTAGATCCCTTATTTCTTCTTCAGATTTCAGGGGATTACCTCCTATGTTGTAGTTTGCGGGTACTCTGTTTTTTCCAAAGGGGTTAGTACACATTTTTTTTGCATTTAGCTTGAGACCATGGCTTTGACACCATGCATCAGTCTCATTTAGGCCCTTCTGGAGGATCTCCATGTCGGCCAGTGACTATTACAGCACCCAGTTTGCAGTCGTCCGCAAACTTAGTCATCCACAGCCCTTCCGTGCTTGCCTGTATTTCTGAGAAGTATATGCCAAACAGGAGGGGCCCCAGGACAGAGCCCTGAGGCACACCTCTCGTTACTGGTCTGGATTCGGACATAGATTCCGCTACTCTTACTTTAAGGGATCTATCGGAGAGCCAGTTTGCACTCCATCTTGTGAAGTAAGGGTTTATGCCCAGGCTAGTGAGCTTATCAATAATACCTGAATGGGGAATGGTGTCAAATGCTTTAGCAAGGTCAAGGTATTTTCCCCTTATCTATAGCCCGAGTAACTGTGTCAAAGAAATCCACCAGGTTCAGGAGGCATGATCTGCCCTTGACGAAGCCAAACTGTGTGGGGTCCAGCGACTGGAGGTTCCCAATCTCTCCATTTATGAGTTCCATAATATTCGCTCCATAGTCTTACAGATCAGACTGGTCAGGCTTATTGGTCAGTAGTTCCCAGGGTCAGTTGTGGACCCACCCTTGTGTAGTGGTACCACCGTTGCCGTGTGCCATTCTATGGGCACATATACTGTGGAGAGGCTGAGACTGAACAGGGTATTAAGATGCGGGGTTAATTCCTTTTGGAGCTCACGTATGACACAGCCTGGGACACCATCTGGTCCCATGGAGGCAGTGTTTCTAGCTTTAGATAGAGCTTTGTTAACCAACGTTATCAATAATAATTGGACTTCTACAATCCCCTGGAATGGTAATAGGCCCTGTAGGTGGTGAGGGGGGGAGAAATTTGCACTGAACCTGTCAGCCAAGATGTTGGCAATGTCAGAAGTGTATTTTGTTCCATTTTGTACTAGTTCAGAACAGACCTGAGCGTTGCTATTTAGGTTTTTGATGTAGCCATAGAAGGCTTTATGGTTATCCTTGGCACTCTTGGCAACTTTCTTTTCAAAATTAGCTTTAGTTGACTTGATGAGGGCCCTCAATTTCTTACTAATGCTGATCAGGGATGATTTTTCTACTTGAGATTTGGCCTTTTTTTGTATAAGTCTCCTCCTTTTAATGTAAAGTTTGCTTATGGCCGGGGTCCACCAGACTGGTTTCTTCTTGCTTGAGGAAGGAGTCTTGGTTTTATTTGGGATAGCACGGTCCATGCAATCCTGAAGATGCATATAGAGTGCCTTGGTGTAGGATTCCACATCCTGGATATCATTACCCTTCTGCAAGGGAATAGTGAAGCTTTCCACTTCGGATGCAAGTAGTTTGAAGTTTGCTTTGGAAAGGTTTTTGACTATGGTTTCTTTGACTGGGGGAGGTGGAGGGGTGAGGATGTCTAGGGTTATCAGTTTGTGGTCGGATCTGACCAAGGAGGGAGTGATAACGGGTGTGGTACAATGGGCGCCCATATTTGTGATGATTAAATCCAATATGTTGTCCCCTCTAGTGGGGGAACATACTAGTTTGTTCAAGGGCATTTGAATTTATAAATTCTATGAATCGCTGAGCATAGGAGTTGGAACATTGGTAGTTCGCCCAGTCTATACCAGGGGAGTTGAAATCACCCAAGATTATGGTATTGGGTAGGACCTTTAGATTTTCCAATGTCTCAAGGAATGCAGAGTGAGCATCTTGCGACATGGTGGGCGATCTATAACCGGCTATGACTTGAAATGTGGTTTTGCCTACTGATAGTTGCGCATGGATGATCTCTGGGGCATCATGCTGCGCTACTAACCTGGAGATATGGGTATCCTTGATGAATATGGATACACCTCCGCCCTTTGTACTGTGATCCAGTAACTGAGGCCGGAAGGTATGATATGAATTGTAACCTGGCAGTGCTGGGGTGCTCTCTTGAGCCTTGAACCAGGTTTCCGTCACTGCACAAACATCGATTTTCTCCATGCTGAGGAGAGACTCGAGTGTGTGCATTTTGAGGTTGAGACTTCTGGCGTTGAGTAGCATTACCCTTAGTTTTTGGTTTCCTGTGCTGGTTACGGTGGTGGTGGTTGGTTTGTCCTTTGAGCCTTGCCTAAAAAAGGCACTCATACCTCTTAAAACTAATAAATATTAACTAAAAAATGTATGCTTTTTCTTCCTTTTTAACATTACTTTATGACTGATAATGTCATTCAAACCCAGTGGAATATTTGCATATAACCTAATATGCCAAAGCTGAAAGTGAAACATGATCAAATTCTTAGCATAAAAAGGGGGGATTGGAAGATAACCATGCCACCAACTGTTTATTCCACAGACAGTGGAAGTATTAAAGATATCATAGGTATTAACTGGGATATTTTTTGGGCTAATCAAGACATATTGGGTGATAACATGTTTTACAAACAAAAGGGCAACAAATATGAAACAAATTTCTGAATCAAGAAGACAAAATTATATCTGGGGAGGTGGACACAAGTATATGAACTGCAGTGCACATTGGCTTATTTCTGGATTGTGCAGTTTTTATTGCAATGCGACAGAAGTTATGATTTATTGCTATTAGCTGCATCTGTCATGTTACCCACAGTGGTGGTGCTGCAGTAGCGTTATCGCCTCACAGTAAGACACTGTCCGGTTCGATTCTCAGCTAGAGCATCTTCTGCGTGGAGACGTGCATGAATGGGCGTACCTTCGTTGAAGGTTCTGCATCAGGGCTGGTAACTCAGCACGTAAAAATCAACTACCAACCATTAGCGGACCGGAGTTCTGCTGTGGCGACCCCTAACCGGGAAAAGCAGAAAGACACAACAAGCTGCATCTGTCATGTTGCAGTCTACAAAATCTGCCTTTAGCCTGAGTCATGGTTAAAAATTGTCTTTGAAACGGTTTATTTACCTGAACAGTAGTTAGTACCCAGGGTGTTTTACTTGTAATATTGGATATGTGGTTTATGGAGCAAAGTACAGTTGTGTCAACTTACCATAAATGTAGATGTTAGAGTGTATGCACTGTTGCAGTCATTACATTTGGGTTATCTTGCTGGCAGGTTGCCCTCAGCCGGCCTGAATTCCAAAGTCTTGGGTCCTGCGTCGGCTGCTGTCGCCCCTTCCTTGACGTCAGGTCGTCAGGGGTATAAAAGAAGCAGCTGAAGCCATTTTCTTCAGTTTTCCTTGCCCCAGATGTCAGGTGCCCCCAAAAAGGGTAGCCAGACTTTACATATATATATATATATATATATTTATATATTTTGAAATGCACCAATATAAATGTTATCTTCATCTATAAGCAAATACACCACATAGGTTGTATTAATCAGAGAAGGAAAAATAAGATCCAAAGAAAAAAGGGGGAAGGCGGGTGGGTAATCTGGACTGCAACAATGAATACACTCGAACATCTACATTTATGATAAGTGTACACAACTGTACCATGTTCTTCGTGTTTCACTGTTGCAGTCAGTACATTTGGGTCAAGTCCCAAAGCTACGGTTGGGAGGCTGGAGCTAGACCGCAGTAGGAGCAGCTATGAGGCCCTGCAGAACTGCAGTGGCAAAGCCTGCCCTGGATTTAGAGTAGAGTGGCAGATGATAATGCTTTGTAAAGGTGTGCACTGAACTCCAAGTGGCCGCCTCGAAAATGTCCCTGGTTGGCACTCCCCTGAGAAAGGCTGCTGAAGTGGCTGCCACTCTGGTGGAATGTGGCCTAATGCCCTTAGGCACTGGCTTGCCATGGTGTAAGTAGCAGAAACTAATGCAGTGGCCTAACCACTTAGAAATAGTCTGCTTTGAGATAGCCTTTCCTTGTGATCCTGCAGCATATGCCACTAGTAATGGCTGTTTTCCTGAAAACTTTGGTTCTGTCCAAGTAGAATCTAAGCCGACATCCAAAGATTGCAGAATTCTCTCCCCCTTGTTCTGTGGTTTTGGGTAAAAGGTTGGCAGATGAATAGTTTGGTTTAGAGCCACACTGGCCACCACTTTAGGCATAAATGTTGGATTTGTCCTCAGGGAGACCCTGTCTGGATGAAAAATGATAAAAGGTTCCACAGCCATGAGTGTCTGTAGCTCTGAAACTCGTCTTGCTGAAGTAATTGCTAGGAGCAGAGCGGATTTCCAAGATAAAACCTTTATATCAGCAGTAGCAGCTGGCTCAAAAGGAGGCAGGATGAGCTTTTCCAAGACATAGTTGAGGTCCCATGCAGGTATTGGTAATCTCCGTGGAGGCCTTACATTTTTGGCCCCTCTGAGGTACTGTTTTAATAAAGGATGAGAAAAAAGTGGTGGCTCTGCATTGTAATTAGCCGAAATGGCAAAGGCATGAATTTTAATTGATGAAAACGATAGGCCTTTGTCCAGCATCTCAGTTAAGTATTGCAAAATCTGAGGAATGTTTGGGACAGTTGTATCAGTTCCTTGTGCTTGGTTCCAAGCACAGAATCTCTTCCATTTTCCAGCATAAGACTTTCTAGTACTAGGCCTTCTGGCTTCCAGAATGACATCCATCACAGCTTTACTGAGGGGTGTTTTTTGTGTGACTACATTATCTGCCATGCTGCCAAGTTTAATATACTGATAGGTTTTCCTAGCTGAAAGAGAGGGCGTCAACTTTCCATGCTTGTCTGGGATAAGTCCTTGTGCAGAATATGTTTAGTTGGCAATTGTGAGGAGAGGCAAAAAAGATCTATGTCTGGGCATCCCCATTTCCTTGTTATCATGCTGAAGACTTGCGGATCCAGCTTCCATTCATGGGGATCCATGAGGTTTCTGCTTAGTTCGTCTGCCAGAGTATTTTCCTTTCCTGGCAGGAATTGTGCCTGCAAATGTATTTGGCAAGTCAAAGCTGTGTCCCACAAGGTCATGGCTAGTCTGAAAAGGGGGTAAGAATGTGTGCCCCCCTGCTTGTTTATATACCACATGATCGTGGTGTTGTCTGTCTTTATCAGTAGTTGTCCTGGATGAAGTACGTCCTTGAAGGCTGTCAGTGCATTTTGAACAGCTAGCATCTCTTTTTGATTGATATGTAGATGCATTTGTTTTGAAGACCATGTTCCCTGAATGCCTCTTCCTGCCATGTGGGCCACCCAGGCATAACCTGATGCATCCGTTGTTAGTATCTGCCTGGCTGGGGGTAATGTGAATGGCTGTCCCTTGTTCTGGTGACAAGCCTGTGCCCACCATCGAAACTCCTTTTGCAGGCAGGGAATGAGAGTAATGATAGTTTCCAGGCTGTGGCAATGTTGAGTCCGAACACTTTTTGGGTACCACTGAAGTTTCCTCATATGCAGTCTTGCAAATGGAATTAGTAGGATGCAGGATGCCATGAAGCCCAAAGCCTGCAGAATTTTTCTTGCAGATAACTGGGCTTTTGTTGCCAACATTTTGAAAAAGGTAGTCAGTTGCCTTTGTTTGTCTGGCGTGAGATAAGCCATCTGGGCAGTTGTATTTAAGCTTGCACCCAGGAATGTTATCTCTTGACAGGGTACTAGTTTTAATTTCTTTTTGTTGACTGTGTACCCTAAGAATGTTAGAAGTCTTTTCACAAACGCCATATGTTGAAGAAGAATGTCCTTGTTCTCTGCTTAAATGAGACAGTCATCCAAGTAAGTATATATTCGTATTCCTCTTTGTCTGCAGAATGCAATTACTGGTGCCAGGCACTTTGTAAAGACCCTGTGCGCTGTAGATAAGCCAAAGAGCAGTGCAGAGAATTGGTAATGCATTGAACCAGCCTTGAATCTGAGGTATCTTCTGCATGATTGTCTGATTGGAACATGCAGGTATGCCTCTTTTAGGTCTAAAGTCACAAGCCAAGCATTCTAGCCCAGCATGGGCAGAAGCTGCTGCAAAGTCAACATTTTGAATTTTGGAATATCCAGGAATGTGTTCAGAATAGATAGGTCCAGTATCGGCCTCCAGGCCTTGTCCTTTCTGGGTACCAAGAACAGTCTTGAGTAAAATCCTTGTCCCTGCTCTTGCTCTGGTACTTGTTGAATGGCCCACATGTCCATGAGGAATGAGACTTTGTGCCTCTGCCCAGTGATTTTTTGGCAGATCTGGCCAGCCGTTTGCCTTTGGCAGAGTATGGAAATGGAACTTGTAGCCTTGTGACACTATATTTAGAACCCACTTGTCCTGGGTTATAATGTGCCAATTTTGAGAAAAAAGTGCTAATTTTCCCTCTAAGGGTGCTGCCAGTAAGTGCTTGGTGCAGGAAGGGGGAAGTCACTGGGACCGTTTCCTGTATGTTTGTGATTTGTCTTCTCCAACTTTGGAGGTAGAAGCACCCCATTGCTTTGACCTGTATGAACCTTGCGTCTGGATCTGCCCCTTTGAGGTCTGTCTGACACAGGAAAGGACCAATTTTTTATAGGCCAGTGTCTACTAAACCTAGGTGGCTGTACTAGTAAAAAATCTTTAACAGTTTGCATAGATTTAGCTTTGTCCTCCATTTTCTTTAACACCTCTTCTGCCTTAACACCAAACAAAGTATCATGCTGTAAAGGTGCATCTAGTAATTTAACTTTAACATGATCTGGCAGGTTTTGTTCCTTTAACCAAGCATGTCTCCTAATTACAGAACCCATAACTGCGGCCCTGCAGGAGGCCTCCAAAGAATCAAAACCACACTGCAAAGTATGCTTTCCAACTTGTTCAGCCGCATGCAATAAATCCTGCATTTCCTTGTTTTCTGCACATTCAGAGTTTAACAACATTTTCTGTTTAAGCAATCCCATGACATGTTGCTGATATTTGAGCATATGAAACTGACAGTTTAAGGCCCTTATAGCCAAAGTTGCAGTTGCAGATGTGTAAACCTTTTTTCCCCATCTATCCAGTGCCCTTGAATCTCTGTAGGGGGTTGGGTTTTTTGCAGTGGAAGCCTCAACTCCCTTTGGACCCTGTGAAATAGTTTCTGGGTCAGCAGCAGAGTTTTTAAAAAGAAATTTGTGAGAGTCAGGAACCCTATAACATCTGTCAGGCTTAACAGGAGCTGGGGGTGAGGAGTCAGGGGTCAGACTAGACTCCGAAAACACATCATCTACAATGTCTAACACAGGTGGAATGGCTAGAGGCCTGTCCTGAGGTAGTAAAAGGAAATCTCTGAGCCTCTTTTTAGATTCTGAAAAATCTTGGCTCTCCCAGGGGAAATGCTCCCTCATGGTATGCAAGGTTTCTTCAAAAGAATAGTCCTCCGGAGGGGATGCTGAAGGTATAGATTCTTCATCATCAGAATCGTCATGGGGGGGGGGGGGGGATATTCCTGATCAGAAGAAATAGAGACCTGATCTGAAGATTCATAGTTAATCTCTTGCCTAGGCCTCTTATCAGGAGGGGGATGGAAATCCCTGATCAAGGTAATTAAGTCTTAGGCCATTTTGAGCATCTGTTTTTTGGGCATAGAGGCCTGTCCACTTGGCTCTTGAGCTTGTTTCCTTGCTTTAAAAGGTGAAGTCATTTTAATGTAAAGATGTTTATGTCTGAATACACCCTCAGAAGCCGGTGCCTGCTCAGCGGCTCCAGACCCAACTGAGGAATTAGCGTCTGAGGCTCTAATACCTTGAGTATCCAGCGGCATAGCCGACTCCATGTGGGAGTCGGTAGCGGCCTGCGACTCTAAAGTAGCGGGCGTCAGGGGCTGCAAAAGCTCCTCACCGAGAACCGGCGAACCAGTGACTGGCTTAGGAGAAGCTTTGTTGTCGGTTTTGGGCCTCGGTTGTTTTTCTTTTTCTTTGCGTTTTTTGTGAACTCCGGTAGTCGGATGGCTATCCGACAACATTTCAGGATAAATTAAACCGGCGTCCAAAAAAGTTTAATGCAAAATCATACCGATGCTTAACAGTGCGTTGGTTAAATCTAGCACAAAACCGACAACCAGTAACGTTGTGATCAGGGCTTAAGCAAGGAATACAGTAAGAATGAAAGTCCTTATGAGGTATTTGCTTTCCACAAGAAATACAATTATTAACTTACAATTATTAACTTTTTCTGACATCGATCTGGAGCAAGAAAAAAAGTTTCCCCAATGGGGTACTTAGCTTTATTAAAGACCTTGGATATGAAACTCAAACATGAAAATCTCAGGAGTCGGCCGACCGGCACTTGCGAACTGCTTCTGCTTCGGGCACCGCGTGGCAAGAAAGACTGAAGAAAATGGCATCGGCTGCTTCGTTTATACCCCTGACGACCTGACGTCAGGGAAGGGGCGATAGCAGCCGACAGAGGACCCAAGGCTTTGGAATTCAAGCCGGCTGAGGGCAACCTGGCAGCAGGATATTTCAAATGCAATGACTGCAACAGTGAAACACGAAGAACATCTTGTGTTTCTTGTGAAAGTCTTTATATAGAAAAAAACAAGCAAGAAGCTTGAACAAAGATTATGTAAATATATGCACGCTATCAAGGTTAAGAACAAATGCCCTTTTTAGGCATTCTCAGTTATGTCCTAATTTTAAAAGTTTGTATGTGATGTGATAGAAGTTGTTAAAGATGATCTTTATGTGGGTATTAGGGATGATGAATAAAACCACATATTGATAGTATGGCAGATCAGGTTATATGCAAATGTTCCACTGGGTCTGAATGACAGTATCCATTATAAAATGATATTAAAAAGGACGAATAGGCATTTTTTAAAAGAATACTTAAGGGGTATGCATGCGTTTTTAATGTAATCTACTGATATGTATTGTGTTATTTATTTGAGGGTAACAACTTATTTTGAGGTTACATTAAGGAGTGGTTAGTGTGTATAACTGTCTGATGAAGTCTTCAGAGATAGACATAAGCATTTGTGTGTTGAAAGAATAAGTAAGTTTTTAGCAGCAAGTTCTCGGTTCCTTCCTTGCCAGCATTTGAATTGGTTCAAGTTTTATACAATTGTTTTCCTCCAAGGAAGTAAAAACCAGGGCTTGTTTCGTTGTTCTGTAGCCTACCATATAAACTAGAATTACCCTCCTAGCAAAAACTGTCATCCCACCAATGCACTTCAAGCATGTGAGCTGATTTTACTCAGGTATAGGTTACAATACATTGTACAAGCTATCAACATAAACCTCTGGGGGACTTCTCATTCTGGGACATGTTTACAGGGGATGGGGCATGATGACCAGAAACTCTAAAACTCGTTCTACGACGTCTGGGAACACTTTATTCAGCCAAAGACTTCAGCATACTTTCTCTGACAATTAATAACATATACGATTACCTTTTCTCTTTTAGTTCCAACCCTTAAACATTTTGGCCGCTCCTAAGACCCCCCCTTTCCATTTACATACAGGTTCATATGGACTACTTTTGTGCACTGGTAAGACAGCAACTAAAACTGTGTACAAGGCAACTACATAGATCTAGAAAAATGACTGACAATAATGTAGCTATGCCAGATATACTTCCACTTACTTCCTTTCAGTATTGTTACAGTAACTATCATTTACAAGTTGCTTTCAGCAAACCTGAAAGTCAGCAGCAATGTCACCTCATTTTTCTAATATTTTTATGCAGCCCAAAAAAACTGCCTTCTCTTTGTCATATTCCTTCACAAACTAATCTTCAGTAATTATTGCTCATTCCTTGCCAACAATTCTCCTGGCCTTTTATTTTATGAAATACCTGAATGGCACAGCCATTGTATCATACCATCTCAACTACACTATGCCCTCTTCTGAAGGTGGGTTTACTGTTAAAAAGATCTACTTACTGGAATGCCTTGCCTCTTGACATTAGGAAAACTGTTTGATGCTTTCAGTTTCAAGATCAAATGTTGGCCTCTCTCTCACTGTGCTGCCTCAAGTACATCCATTACCTCTGAACCCGTGTTAGGTACAGACTTCCAACTGTTTTCACAATAGAAAATCACTGCCTGCACAGTTTATGTTTGTGTAACACAGGGGTGTCCAAACTTTTTTCACCAAGGGCCATATGCGGTAAAATACACAAACAGCCGGGCCACTCACTCGAGGTGAAGTATATATTGCCTCACCTGGTTTATTTAATTTTAAGTAAACTAAATCAATCAGCCTACAACACTGCTTTTCATGAATAGGATTTTTTTTTTAAAACAAAAAAGGTTGGCAGTTAATTCTCAAAACAGCTGCCTCTGATTGCTTCTGGATGGTGGTCCTTCTTTTCAGACCTGGAAGGGGTGGGGATATAAAATAAATTATATACTATATTTCAAGCTTGTTATGCAAATAAGTTTGGATTGTTAACAGATCAACTAATATTTGTTTTAAAAATGCTATTAACATAAAATGATTACATTTACTAAGTAATAGGGCTTAATAATAACACATGGAACGTGTAATTATATATTCTGAACTCGGGAACACGGTTGCGCTCAGTGGGAACAATGAAGTTGCGCTTTGGCCTGCAGGATTGCTGGCAGGTCCGGAATCAGTTTTGTGGTTGAGATGCGAAGGACGTCACAGAGATGGTCGTTGGTCATCTTGGTTCTCAATCTACTTTTGTTTAGCGTCAGAGAAAATGTTTGTTCACATATGTATGTTGAGCCGAACAGACTCATCATTCTTTTTGCGTGGCGTCTCATCAGAGGAAACTTGGCTTCTTCCAAGCTCCGGTAGAAGTCAGGTAAAGAGAGAAGCTGATGTTGATTCTTCAGAGAATCATCACACTGCATTTCTATAAGTTCTAATTGCAGACTCTTTTCCACGTCTTCTGCATTTATCATGAAGGGAGTCGCAAACAGCTTGATATCGTTCTCAATAGTAGAAAAATCTTGGAAGTGCTGAGAAAATTCTGTCAGGAGGAATGTGATCACAAACACTTTTTCCCCTTTTTACCAGAGAGATCGACCTTTGGAAATACAGATCTGATTTCTGACAGTGTGGGGAAGTGTGCGACATTGAAGGTGCGCAACTGTGCCTCAAACAGTCGGAGCTTCACACAGAACGCTTTCATGTGTGCGTGAAGCTGTGGTACGAGTTGGTCTTTACCTTGTAGGTTTTTGTTGAGTGTGTTGAGGTGTTCAGTGAGATCAACTAAAAATGCCAGGTCTGCCAACCATAGAGGGTCACTCAGCTCGTGAAGAGGTCGGTCCTTTTCTTTCAAAAACTGGTCGATCTCTGATCTCAGAGAATAAAACCGCCGAAGCACGGAGCCATGACTTAGCCAGCATACTTCTGAATGGTAGAGCAGGTCCCCATATTCAGCATCAACGTCACTTAAGAAAGTTTGAAATTCTCTGTGGTAGACAGCTTGTACTCTAATTGGGTTTACTGTTTTCACAACAGTGTTCATCACATCATTAAGCTGTACTGTCTTGGCACAGAGTTCTTCTTGGTGGATGATACAGTGCATTTTAACTGCCTCACCTCCGCTCTCCTGCACCTTGGTGCACACCACAGAGGCCATTCCTTTGCGCTCGCCTGTCATAGCTGGAGCTCCATCCGTTGTAACTCCACACAACTTGTCCCATTTAAGTCCTATCTTGTCAACTGCATTTGACACAGCTTCAAAAATGTCTTTACCCGTTGTTGTGGTATTTAGACTGCTGAGATCAAGCAGCTCCTCCGTAACGCAAAAGTTATTGTCAACACCCCGCAAAAAAATGAATAACTGTGCGGTATCTGTGGCGTCTGTGCTCTCATCACATGCAATGGAGTAGAAATCAAAAGCACGTTTTGTCTGATAGTTGATGATGTTTTACGTTGGCTGACAAGTCTTCGATTCGCCGCACAACTGTGTTCCTTGATAGGCTAACACTGTCGAATTTTTGACTTTTTTCTGGGCACATTATTCCTGCAACTTTAGTGAGTCAATGTTTTAAAAATTCACCATCTGAAAAAGCCATCCTATGCTGGGCAATGAGTTGAGCCACCTCACAGCTGGCTATTGTGGCATTTTCTTGAGTTTTTTTGGCACGGGAAAAATACTGTTGTTGAGCTAGCAAGCTAGTTGTCATCTGCTTAACCTTTTGTTCTCGTTCCACACCAGTGTAGGACATGTAGGTCTGATGTTTGGTTTCGTAGTGTCATCTTACATTGTACTCCTTCAACACTGCGACACTCTCATTACAAATCAAACACACACACTTCCCCTTGACTTCCATAAAGTAGTATTCATTTTCCCACCGTGTCTGAAATTTTCTACACTCACTTGCTATCTTGCGTTTCTTTGGTGTTGTCATTTTCAGTGCTCTGTGGCAAAATTTTTCTTTCCTTAATTTGGTTTTGTAGAGGAACTGCCTTGATCAACTCAGTAGCTCCACCCCTAGAGTTAAAACCAAGAAATCAACTAGTAAGCAACCACAAAGCACTGTATCGAGGAGAAACCAAGCACCGGACAGTTCTAGGATACACAAACAGTTTATTCAATCCACATAAAACATGAAATGCTTGACGAAACTCCGCTTTTTTCGTCTATGGATTCATTAAGTTTTTATTCATTGCTATGTTTGAATTTTAAGTATATAATGTTTTATCTTGATTCATTTTTGTATGTAACTTTGGCTTTTGTCCACTGGAGGGGAGTGTTGTATTAGTTTTGGGATAAATCAAGTTATGTACCCTTCCGTTTCTTCGTATGAGGTCGCATTCAATTGTTTACTCATTCATTTACTAATGCATATAGTTATTTGTGTGTTTACAGTTTTGTTGGCGATCACCAACATTATAGCATTCAGTTATGATTTGGGAGTTAAAAACACGTGTTCTTTTCAAATGCAAGGTCAGTGATTGTTGCGTACAATAGGTTTTAAACTTTGAGTTATTATTTTATTATGCCTTAGCCTAATTGCATATTCATGAGATGTAATGTTATTGGAGGGTTTGAATCTCCAAAGCTTATAAATATGTTGGGGTAATGTTATTCTCGTTGTCTGATGAAGTCTGTTGTATAGACGAAAAACACGGCGTTTCGTCAAGCGTTTCACGTTTTATCTGGATTGAATGAACTGTTTGTGTATCCTAGAGCTGTCCGGTGCTTGGTTTCTCCTCGATACAGTGCTTTGTGGTTGCTTACTATTTTTTTGTTTTTGCACTGTTCTTTACCTGTGGTTTAAAACCAAGAAATGCAATACCGCCAGGTTCATGTGCGGGCCATATTTTGGTAGATTTTTGGAATTTGCTGCGGGCCAATTAAAAATGGATCGCGGGCCGTAGTTGGCCCGCAGGCCGTTGTTTGGACACCCCTGGTGTAACAGTACTGATTAAAAGCTTATGGACTTGACTTTTTTATCTTGTGCAAACATGAAGCTATAGGGTGTGAGTGTAGCTGCCCACCTGTGAAAAAAATGCTTCCTATTGTTAACTTCATCTGGTTGACACTTCAACCAATTTTCTTGCAATGAAACACAAGGGAAGTGCTTTTCAATTGGATATGAAACAGCTGCTAATAACATTTTATGTGATTTGCAATCCTTTAAGCACCAAACGTCATGATTTTTTGTTATTAGCTGCATCTGTCATCTTGCATTCTACAATGTCTGCCTTTAGCCTGAGTCATGGTTAAAAATGGTCTTTGAAACTGTTTATTTACCTGACCAGTAGTTAGCACCATTGCATACATGGACAAAGCTCCTACTACGATCCAGTCAGCGCAGGTTTAATCACTGGCGCAGGTAGTACCAAAGCAGTGAGCAAGGATATGGGGATGGGAATAAGATGCTCATCTTTTGGGGGAAGAGGAGGAAGGTGCATCTGTCTCGGGGACAAGTGTCCTGCTAGGAGATGCACTGGCAAGGATTGGGCATCCTAGTGGGAGCATCAGCATCCTAAAGAGAGCTAGGGGCTGCGAGAGGAGAAAGTGGCTTGCTTGGATAAAGAGAACCCTCTTAATGGGCCCACTGTACACATAACATGGGAGTATTTGTGGATACTTTCAATGGGAGATTAGGCATACTCAGAATAAAAGATCTACTCAGGATGACAGCCCAGCACCATTTGACTTTCATGCTCACTGGAAGTGGCTAATGACCAGCTAGGGCAAGAAATAAGAGGATCCATGGGGAGCTGGAATGTGCTACATGGTTGGGCTGGGAGGACTAAAGAAATTTTACTTGCACAGTAAATATGTTAATACAGTTGACTGAATACTTGGGAATCACAAGGCAGTCTTAGGACTGGTGGGGTATTGTAACAGCTGTATTAACCCTTAATCTAGGGCTGAACAGGAAACGCATACTTGACTGGAAATTGGTTCAGGGTATATAGGTCTCTGAATAGCTTAGAAAAAGGGAAGTAATGTACTCTGCTAAGCGGCAGGTTCAAAAATGCTAACTAAACATCTACACAAAGACAAACTTAAGACTTTCTTATTTCACCAGTTCTCAAGAAATGCTTCTTTCATAAAAAACTAAAAAAGATCAGTAGCCTCAAAAAAATCTTAGTTATCAGGACAGACTGGCAGCCCTCTCTCTCTCTGCACTCAGTCTCTTACAGACTCCTCCATGGAAATTTGTGTCTAGCATTTAGAGGCATGAAAGATCATTACCTTCTTTGACCTTCTATTCCTTCAGTAAACAAATGGTACCTCAAATACCTGGCTAAAGCAACTAAATTTTCATCAGTAGATAAACAAGACACATTGGCATGAGAAATTCATATCCCAATGTATCCTTCAACTATAAAACAAACTTTCACTTCCAAGGCAAACCTAGATAATCAGATGGGCAACCTAAAATTCACCCTGGTTTACTTTGTCTTGACCTCCTCGAGGCTGTGGGGAACTCATATATATATATATATATATATATATATATATATATATATATATATATATATATATATATATATACATATATATAGATATATATAGATTTTTTTTTAACTAGGCTTGTAATGGTCGCCTGACAGACTGCTTAGTGCTTATCTGTGAACCTATTAAAATTTAAAAGAAACAGAATTTTTGTACTTTCCCTTAAAATTTTCCTAAGTTAAATGCATGAAATTTATGCAAATCAACATTTTACTTCATCCAAACAGTATCAAGATGCCTGACCAGCAAATGTCCCTTTTATTAGCTTACCTCAGAATAGCCGGGGAATTCTGACTGTAGTGAATCCAGCTCATCAGCTGCTGCCCTGAACCGTTTCAGACCAGCATATGCTTCAGCTCTGTTTATTCTCAATATCCAATCAGTGTGATCTGAAAAACACAAATTACCCAATTACTGACATAAACCATAATGCACAACAAATTACCAGCATACTTAGAAAAAATATATGTGCATCTACTCTTCTAAAGAAGTTAAGTTCCAAGTCATGCCCTATTTAGTAAAGGATACTTGGACATACTTGACAACTAACTGAAACTACTACAGTGCACACAAGCATGAGGACTACTGAAAAGAACTCGTAACAAAACTACAAAACAATTTAAAAGTGATTATTACACTTTACATTTTGCAGGTCTACAGGGATGCTGACAAAGTACAGTTTTGTACCTACCATAAATGTAGATGTTCGAAGATCCACATTGCTGCAGTCCTTACACTTGGGTAGTCCGCTGTCCTCGGTCGGCCCGAATATCAAAGTATAAGGCTGACGTCCGTCAAGGCGCATCTGACTGACATCAGGACGTCAGGGTACAAATGCGCATGACCGACGTCATATCCTCAGTCTTTTCTTGCCCCAGATGTCAGAAGACCCTAAAAATAAAGGTCAAAACCAAAAGACAGCAAACAAACAACCAACCATCCTAACACTAAAAATATGTACAATATATACAATATACATCATATTGACAACCCAACCCACACAACCGCCTCTAACTACAGAGGGGAAGGAGGGAGGGTAAATTGGACTGCGGCAATGTGGATCTTCGAACATCTACATTTATGGTAGGTACAAAACTGTACTATGTTCTTCATCTCACATTGCTGCAGTCCTTACACTTGGGTAGAATCCCAAAGCAGAGGTAAGGGAGGATGGCCAAACTATAAGGAAGCAGGAGCTGCCAAAATGCCCTGCAAAACAGCAGTGGCAAAACCAGCCCTGGATTTAGAGTAAAGTGGTAGGTGATAATGCCTAGAGAAAGTATGCACTGAACTCCAAGTAGCTGCCTCCAAAATATCCTTAGTTGCCACCCCCCTCAAAAAAGCTGTAGAAGTGGCAGTAGCCCTAGTGGAATGAGGCCTAATCCCAGCTGGAATCTCCTTGCCATGATGGGAATAACAGAAGGCAATGCAAAACCCAATCCACTTAAAAATAGTTTGTTTTGACACAGGCTTGCCCTGAGAACTCAAAGCAAAAGAAACAAATAACTGCTGAGACTGCCTGAACCCTTTAGTTCTGTCCAAATAATATCGCAACTGCCTGTGTACATCTAAAGTGTGCAAAATCTTTTCCCCTTTATTTTGGGGATTTGCATAAAAGTAGGCAAATGAATAGTTTGGTTTAAAGCCACACTAGAAACCACTTTAGGCATAAAGGAAGGATTAGTACGTAAAGATACCCTATCCTTATGGAAAATTAAGAAAGGCTCAACCGCCATAAGGGCCTGCAACTCAGAAACCCTTCTTGCAGAGGTAATAGCCAACAAAAAAGCAGTCTTCCATGATAAAAATTTTAATTCAGTAGTAGCTGCAGGCTCAAAAGGTTGTAGAGTGAGTTTCTCCAACACAAAATTGAGATCCCAAGCAGGAGTAGGAGCTCTTCGTGGGGGTCTTATATTCTTTGCCCCTCTAAGAAATTGCTTGAACAAAGGATGAGAAAACAATGGTGGGTCACAATCATAGTGAGCGAAATTGCTGCAGCATGAACCTTAATAGAAGAGAAGGACAAACCTTTGTCCAGTAACTCAGTAAGATATTGAAGAGCCACACTTAAATTAGGCTCAGAAACATCAAAATCCTTTGCTGCACTCCAAAATAAAAATCTCTTCCATTTATCTGCGTACACTTTCCTTGTACTAGGCCTTCTAGCTTCCAAAATAACATTCAAAACTTGCTGTGGAAGTGGAGGCCCACTATGGTTCAAAACAGAATATGCCAGGCTGTTAGGTGCAGAGAGTGAAGCTTGACATTGAGCAAATGACTGTCCTCCTGAGACAACAGGTGTGGAATCAAGGCAAAGGCCATGGAGGCTTCCACCAGGCTTCTCAGTAATGGGTACCAATGCTGTCGAGGCCAATCTGGAGCTATCAAAATCATCCTTGGCTTGTCTTGTCTGGCCTTTAGTAGTACCTTAGGGAGGAGAGGCAGAGGCGGAAAGGCATACACATGAAGATTGCTCCAATTGAAAGAAAGAGCATCCACTTTCCAAGCTGTGGGATGAAACCTTTTTGTGCAAAACTTTGGCAGCTGGTGGTTTAGTGGAGAAGCGAACAGATCTATGTCTGGAGTTCCCCATGACACTGTCAATTTCTGAAATACATGAGGATCCAATTTCCACTCGTGGGGATCCATAATTTGTCTGCTCAACACATCTGCTAAGGAGTTCTGTGCTCCGGCAGAAACCTTGCCTGAAGATTTAGCTGTAAACTGAGAGCAGTCTCCCACAAGATCATTGCTTGCCTGCATAGAGGATAAGAATGTGTTCCGCCTTGCTTGTTGATGTACCACATGACAGTTGTGTTGTCTGTTAGAATCAACACCTGCCCTGGAAGAAGTAAATCCTTGAAAGCTATTAATGCAAACTGGACTGCTAACATCTCTTTCAAGTTGATATGTAGATGTTGTAGTCTGGCAGGCCACTTGTCTTGTATCCACTTTCCATTCAGATGAGCTCCCCAAGCTTTGTCTGAGGCATCTGTCGTTAGAATCTGACTCGCCTCTGTCCGGGTCACAGAGAGTCCCTTGTTTAGGTGACATTCCTGAGCCCACCACAACAATTCCTTTTGAATGCAAGGTATTATTTGAATGACAGTGTCCAAATCCTGGCAGTGCTGTGTCCATACATTTTTGAGATACCATTGTAGCTTCCTCATATGCAGTTTGGCATTGGGAAGCACCAGAATACAAGATGCCATGAACCCCAAGGCTTGAAGGACTGTCCTTGCAGTCAGCCTGGACTGATGAGACAACTGATGAAAGTAAAGGGAAAGATTCTTTTGTTTGTCCGGGGTCAAAAGGCCATCTGGGATGCTGTATTCAGTCTCACACCCAGAAAGCACATGTCCTGAGAGGGTACTAGACTGGACTTTATTTCGTTCACAGAATACCCCAGGCATCTTAGCACTGCTATCACATAATCCAAATGATGAAGAAGCTCGTCCCTTCCTTGAGCCAGAATCAGGCAATCGTCCAAATAAGGATAGATCTGTATTCCTTTTAACCTGAGGAAAGCTATCACTGGAGCCAGAACTTTCGTGAACACTCTGGGCGCAGTAGATAAGCCAAAGGGCAATGCAGAGAACTGATAATGAGAAGTCCCAGCTCGAAAACGCAGATACTTCCTGCAACTCAGTCTGATAGGAACATGAAGATGAAACTCCTTGAGATCCAAAGTTACCATCCAATGATCTTTGCCCAGCAGAGGTAAAAGCTGCTGTAACGTCAACATTTTGAACTTGGGAATGTCCAGATAAGTGTTGAGGATAGATAAGTCCAAAATTGGTCTCCACGTGTTCCCTTTCTTTGGTACTAGGAACAGGCGAGAATAAAATCCTAGGCCCACTTCTGGCATAGGGACCGGCTGTATGGCCCCTATTTGGAGTAACAGAGAAATTTGCTTGTGAGCCTCTATTCTTTGTTGAGGAGGAACGTCTGGCATGCCTTTGAAAGGAGGCAAGGTATGGAAATAAAACCTGTAACCGTGGTGTATGATATCCAATACCCATCTGTCTTGGGTAATTAAACTCCAATTTTCTTTGAAAAGTGCCAACCTTCCTCCCAAAGGTGCTGCCAGACGAGAAGGCTCTGGCAGCTGAAAAGGTAGGTCATTGGGTCTGTTTACGAAAGGACTGACCCTGCCCTCACCCAAGACTGTGCAGGAGAACTCCCTGTTCTAGGCCTGAAAGAGCCCTGAGCTCTGCCCCTACCACGTCTAGATCTACCCCTAGACTGGGAATCATAAGAAGGATACGTCCACCCCTTAGTAGGCCAATTTCTACTAAACTTTGGAGGCTGAACCTGCAAAAATCTTTAACAGTCTGCATAGACTTAGCCTTGTCTTCCATTTTCTTTAAAACTGCCTCAACAGGAGAACCAAACAACACATCAGATTGTAAAGGAGCATCTAAAATCCTTGTTTTAACATGGTCAGATAAATTCTGATCCCTCAGCCAGGCGTGCCTGCGAAGAACTGACCCAGTGGCAGCCACCCTAGACGAGGCCTGTACAGCATCAAAACCACATTGCAAAGAATGCTTACCCACCTGTTCTGAAACATGTACTAAATCTTGTAACTCTTTACAATCAATACCTTCCGCCAGAGCATCAACCTTAGACTTCAATTGTGAAAGGAGATAGTTTTAGTATTTCAACATGTGAAACTGGAAATTCAAAGCCCTCATAGCTAGAGTGGAAGAAGTATAAACTTTCTTTCCCCATCTATCCAAGGCCCTGGCCTCTTTATCTGTAGGAACCGGATTCTTGACAACAGAAGCCTTAACACCTTTAGGCCCCTGACTAACAGTTTCTGTGTCTGCCCTAGGACTCTTAAAAAGATACTTATGAGCTTCAGGCACCCTGTAATACCTATCCGGTTTAACAGGAGCAGGAGGCAAAGAATCAGGATTAAGAGAAGCCTCTGTAAAAACATCTTCCACCACATCGAAAACAGGAGGTATAGCCAAAGGCCTATGCTGGGGTAAAAACAAAAATTCCCTAAGCCTTTTCCTGGAATCAGAGAAGTCCTGACCTTCCCACTTAAAATGCTCCCTCATGGAATGAAGAGTTTCTGAAAAAGAAAAATCCTCAGGAGGAGAAGCAGAAGGAGTAGAATCATCCACATCAGAATCAGAATAAGGAGAATACTCCTGCAAGTCTTCAGCCGAGACTCTGAAACATCGAAGCCTGCTCAAAACTCCCAAGCTCAGGCTCCACCCTAGGCCTCTTATCAGGAGGGGCAAAGATCCCTAATCAAAGTAATCAAATCTTCTGCCATTTTAAGCATATGCTTCTTGGGCACAGTTCCTGAAGAACTAGGGGTGACACCAACTGAAGCTAAACCTGGCCTGCCTCTGGGAGAAGCCTTGGAAACAGAAGGAGAGGGCCTAACCACCCTAGGAAGGGAGGGAGTACAGTAACCTGAGAAGCCCCTTCAGCCTGACCTGCCTCCTGAGAGGCCACATCCTGCAATAACAAAGTCTCTCCCTGGGATCCCAAAGAAACCTCGGTGGAACCACCGCTCCACCGACACCTCTAAAGAACCGGCGTCCGGGACGGTTCTTCTAACCTAGGCTTAACTGCTTTGTCCTTGCGCTTCTTCAAGAAGCGGGCGCCGGAGCATCTGGCGGCATTTTATAATTGCACCGCTTCAAGACTAACCTGGCACAATCTAACCTTCTCTTTATAGTGCGCTTATTGAATCTAGCACAAGAGCGACACCCAACAACGCCGTGCTCAGGCCCTAAACAAGGAATACACAAAGTATGATAATCTCTATGATATCTGTTTCCCACAAGAAATACAATTATTTACTTTTTCTGACATCCGGTAAATCACTGAGGCAAGAAAAACTAAAATATTCCCAACGGGTACTTAGCCAACTTTGACTCGGTCTGAAACTCAAATCGAAAAATTTCAGAACGCCAACCGGCACTTGCAATGCTGCTTCTGCATCGGACCATGCGGCAAAAAAGACTGAGGATATGACGTCGGTCATGCGCATTTGTACCCTGACGTCCTGATGTCAGTCAGATGCGCCTTGACCGACGTCAGCCTTATACTTTGATATTCGGGCCGACCGAGGACAGCGGTCTACCCAAGTGTAAGGACTGCAGCAATGTGAGATGAAGAACATCTAACCACAAAAAATGAGCAGGGCACCAGAACACTGCAACTACACAACTTTTACGTGCTGAACTGCAGACACTCTATGCTGTTACTACATATAAGCATCAATTAAGTAGAAATAAAAACTGCACCCTGCAGATAAATGTAACAGTTATGGACATTATTAACTTACATTTATCCTGCACTTTTTCAAAGCGTAATCTACTGCCTTTGCTTGTATACTGAGTGGTAGCTTCAAGGAACAAATCTGGTTAAATTAGCATCTTGCGAATTCTACAGCACACTTTCTTACAAAGAGATCAACACCTGTGAAAGATCACCACAGGTTCATAGAGTTGTTTTGCGGCTATATCCAAACAATGAGGAAATTACCTACATCTATTCTCCTCCTTACCCATATGGTCTGAGGTTAGCAGATTTCCTCAAAACAAGACAGTCTTCCTCCCAAGATACAAGTGGGAGAACAGAAGGCAGTTGGGCGAGGACTGCAGAGTCAGCCCTGACTGAGTATTCTCTGCGACTGGAAAGGAACCTTTTTCACCTTTCTCCTACTTTATTGTCTGCACTGGACTTTGCAATTCTCCATGTCTGTTCCTTTTCAAAGGCTCTTTTCAACCGGAACTGGACAGATCTACTGTGTGATCAGATAACCTGCTATATTATGGGATGCGGGTGTTGTTTCAATGATTCCAAAAAGTCTCCAACTTTTCCTTCCAGCTTCTTAAGTATGTTTTTGGAAAGGGGGTCGAGCAAAGTAGCTATCATACTGAATGTTTAATAACTGCATCTTCACATCCTTTGGTAAAGACCAACAGGTTTAGCCAGGTATATCAGGGTATTAGGGTGCCAGTGGATGTCTGCATACAGCAGGTAGCTATAAAATCGTATTTATGGCATTCTTTCCAACCTTAAAGGCAACAGTCTGAATTGGTTTACAGACTCTCTGAAGAGATCATTACTGATTTCATTAGCCATATTGTCTATTTGTTGAAGAATTACATATGCACGCACACACACATTATATTTATATATATATATATATATATATATATATATATATATATATATATATATATATGTGGGTGTGTGTGTGTGTGTGTGTATATATATATATATATATATATATATATATATATATATATATATATATATAGATAGATATAGATATATATATATATATATATATATATAGAGTACAGTTTTCTACCTACCATAAATGTAGATGTCCGATAGGCATGCATCTGCGGTCCTTACAAATGGGTTGTCCTGTCGTCAGGCAGCCCTTCGGTCGGCCGGATTCCAAAGTCTGGGTCTGGCCTCGGCTGGTGTCGCACTTCACCCGACGTCATAGCTGCAGTTATTCGGGTATAAAGGCATCAGCCGACACCATTTTCCTCAGTGTTTCTTGTCCCAGATGCCAGGTGCCCTCCAGGAAGGCTAAATTTGGATAAATACAAATGGTTCCAAATAGTAAAGAGCAAACAAAAAATAAGCATGTATGTACATATATATATATATACACAAACAAATATACCATAATAGATTCCCCCAGCTAGCTACAAGATGGGCAAATACCCTAGGAGTACCACAGAGGGGAAGGAGGGTGGGTAATCCTGACTGCAGATGCATGCCTATCGGACATCTACATTTATGGTAGGTACAAAACTGTACTATGTCCTTCAAGGATGCATCTGCAGTCCTTACAAATGGGTAGAATACCATAGCCAAACTGGGGGAGGAGGAGAAATAAGATTATGGTGTAGTTAGGATCCCTTGCAAAACAGCAGTGGCAAAACCTGCTCGGGATCTGGAGTATAAAGGTAAATTATAATGCTTGGCAAATGTATGCACGGAGCTCCAAGTAGCAGCCTCTAAAATGTCTTTGGTAGCCACTCCTCGTAGAAAAGCTGTGGTAGTGGCTGTAGCCCTTGCAGAGTGAGGCCTGATGTTTTCTGGAGTTTTCTTCCCATGGTAGGAGTAACAAAATCTAATGCAATTTCCTATCCACTTAGAGATTGTCTGTTTTGAAATTGCTTTTCCTTCCATTCCTGTTGCATATGCTACCAGGAGCTGGTCAGTTTTTCTATTGCCCTTGGTCCTGTCCAGGTAGTAGCGTAATTGTCTATGTACATCCAAGGTATGCAACAGTCTTTCTCCCCTGTTCTGTGGGTTGGGGAAGAATGTAGGTAGGTGGATAGCCTGATTTAAAGATACTCTGGAGACCACCTTTGGCATAAAAGTAGGATTTGTTCTCATGGACACTATCTTGATGGAAGATCAGGAAGGGCTGTACTGCCATTAATGCCTGTAGCTCAGATACCCTTCTTGCTGAAGTGATTGCAAGCAGGAAAGCAGTTTTCCATGATAAGTATTGTAATTCTGCTGTTGCTGCTGGTTCGAAAGGAGGGAGTGTCAACTTTTCTAGCACAAAGTTCAAGTCCCATGCTGGCAATGGTGGCTTCCTTGGTGGTTTTACATTTTTAATTCCTCTCAGAAACTGCCTGAGCAGAGGATGTGAGAAGACTGGAGGATCCAAGTCGTATTCTGCTGAAATAGCTGATGCATGAATCTTAATGGAAGAATAGGACAGGCTGTTGTGGAAGAGCTCTGCCAAGTATTCCAGGATGTTGGCTATGTTTACCAGTGACACATTTTCTCCTTTTGCAGTACTCCAAATGTGATATCTTTTCCATTTTGCTGAATAATTTTTCCTTGTTGAGGGTCTGTGAGCCTCCAAGATAATGTCTTTAACCCTTTGGGATAAATTTGGGTTATTTGGTCTTATGTAATGTTCCAGGCAGTCAGCTGCAGTGTTTTCAGGTTTGGATGCAGGGTGTTGTAGTTGTTCTGTGTCAACAGTAAGGGAACTAGGGGTAGAGGCCATATTTGTTCCCGAGACATGCTCCTCAGTAATGGGTACCAATGTTGTCTTGGCCAGTCTGGAGCTATCAGGATGATCCTTGGACGTTCCTCTTTGATCTTCAATAGCACCTTGTGCATCAAAGGAAGAGGTGGGAATGCATATGCTGTCAGGTTTTTCCAACTGAAAGATAGGGAGTCCACTTTCCAAGCAAGTGGGAGGTACGTCCTTGTGCAGAATTTCTTCAGTTGGTGATTGCGTGGGGATGCAAATAAGTCTATTTCTGGTAGTCCCCATTTTCTTGTAATGGTTTTGAAGATGTCCGGATGCAGCATCCATTCGTGGGCATCCGTGGTAGTTCTGCTTAGTATGTCTGCTAGAATGTTTTCTTTTCCTGGTACAAAAATTGCTTGTAACTGAATGTTGTAGCTCAGGGCCACATTCCAGAGGTCCACTGCCATCCGGCATAGAGGGTACGAATGTGTGCCTCCCTGTTTGTTGATGTACCACATAACTGTGGTGTTGTCTGTCCTTATCAACAGTTGACCTTGTCGAAGAAATGGTCTGAATGTCTGAATTGTCAGTTTTACTGCCAGCATTTCCTTTTAATTTATGTGTAGGTGCAGCTGGTCTTGAGTCCATAAGCCTTGTATGCACTTGTCCAGCATGTGGGCCCCCCAACCGAGGTCTGAGGCGTCCGTTGTGATGGTCTGGCCTGGTTGAGTGTTGTGGAAGGGCAGCCCTTTGTTTGATTGACAGGCCTGAGCCCACCATTGGAATTCTTGTTTCAAACATGGAATTATAGGAATCTGGGTTTCTAGGCTGTGCTTGTGCTGAGACCATAAATTCCTTAGGTACCACTGTAACTTTCTCATGTGCAGTCTGGCATGTGGAACTAATATTATGCAGGATGCCATGAAACCCAAGGCTTGCAGGACTTTTCTTGCTGTTAGCTGGTTCTGCTTTGTTAATTCCAAGAAGTAGAGAGGTAGTTGCTCCTGTTTTTCTACTGTTAGGAATGCCATTTGTTTTGATGTGTCCAGTTCTGCGCCCAAAAAGGTTATCCTTTGGGATGGTATCAGCCTTGACTTTTTTATATTGACTGTGTATTCCAGGGCTTGCAGTATATAAATGACCCTTTTCAAGTCTTCTGTTAGCTTGTTGTTGTTGTCCGCTTGTATCAGGCAGTCGTCCAGGTAAGGGTAGATTTGGATTCCCTGAAGCCTGCAATGAGCAATTACTGATGCCAGGCATTTCGTGAACACTCTGGGCGCAGTAGATAAGCCAAAGGGCAATGCTGAGAATTGATAATGCTCTGATCCTGCAAGAAATCTGAGGTATCTTCTGCAATTTGGTCGAATGGGGACGTGCAGGTACGCCTCCTTGAGATCTAGAGTTACCAGCCAAGACTCCTTGCCCAACATGGGAAGAAGCTGCTGTAGGGTCAGCATTTTGAATTTTGGAACAATGAGGAATGTGTTTAAAGCGGACAGGTAGAGAATAGGTCTCCATTTGTATTCTTTTCTTGGTACCAGGAAGAGTCTGGAGTAAAATCCCTGTCTTCGCTCCATAGATGGTACCTTTCCTACAGCTCTCATCCTTAGCAATTGAGTTATTTGTTTTAGAGCTTCTGTCTTTTGGTTTGGAGGTAGGTTTGGCATTCCTCTCTTCCTTGGTAGAGTATGGAAGTGAAACCTGTAACCTTGGTCTATTGCCTGCAAAATCCACTTGTCTCTTGTGATGAAATGCCAGTTTTCTGAAAATAAGGCTAGCTTCCCGCCTAAGGGTGCTTCTAGTTGTTCCCTGGTAGGCGGTGCCAGAGCCAAGTCACTGTGATTGTCCTGTAGTAGTGGTGGTGGCTGTGTCTGTGGCTGTACCTCGCTGGTTGTTACCCTGCCACTGGCGTCCCCTGTAGGCACCCCTGGATTGACTTCTGCCTCTTGAATGCCTATTTCTGCCTCTCTGAGCTCTGGAGGAGTCTGGAAAGGACCAATTCTTGGAGGGCCAATTCCTGCTAAACCTTGGAGGTTGGACCTGTAAGAAATCTTTCACTGTCTGGACAGATTTTGCCTTCTCTTCCATCTTCTTCAGCACCTGTTGTGCAGGAGAGCCAAACAAATTGATCTTGTCCATGGGAGCATCTAGTAGCTTTGATTTGACATGGTCTGGTAAGGCCTGCTCTTTTAACCATGCATGCCTTCTGATAACTGTGCCAGTCATGGCTGACCTAAAGGAAACCTCCAGTGCATCATAGCCGCATTTTAAGGAATGGTTACTGACTTGCTGAATGTTATGTACCATTTCCTGAACAGATTTTTTGTCTAATGGTTCATCCGAGGACAGCTTTTTGTTTAACTGGTCTAGCATAAATTCTTGATACTGGATCATGTGGAATTGACAGTTCAAGGCCCTAGCTGAAAGAGAAGCAGAAGTGTAAACTTTTTTACCCCATCTCTCTAAGGACCTGGATTCCCTTTCAGAGGGGAGGGGGGTTTTGGCAGAGGTAGCTGCTACAGCCTTAGGTCCCTGGGAGATAGTCTCGGGATCTGCAAAAGGAGCCTTATACAAATGATAATGCGTGTCCGGGACCCTGTAGTACCTATCGGGCTTAGCAGGGGCCGGAGGTAGTGAATCAGGAGCAGTACAAGCATCATTAAATGCATCATCTACAACAGAGAACTGGAGGGATGGCTAAAGGTCTATGTTGTGGTAAATGCAGAAAAGTTCTAAGCCTTTTTCTGGAGTCTGAAAAAATGCATCATCTACAACAGAGAGAACTGGAGGGATGGCTAAAGGTCTATGTTGTGGTAAATGCAGAAAAGTTCTAAGCCTTTTTCTGGAGTCTGAAAAATCCTGGCCCTGCCACTGAAATTGTTCCCTCATAGCATGCAAGGTTTCCCCAAAGGAAAATTCCTCAGGCGGAGAGGCAGAAGGAATGGACTCTTCCGCATCAGAGTCTTCATAAGGGGAGAAAGGGCCCTCTGGAGGGTCTGTATTATCTGACTCATCAGAGGAATCATCTGTAGAAACTGGCTCAGGGGGCTCTGCTCTAGGCCTCTTCTCTGGAGGTGGGTGAGAGGCCCTGTCTGGGTGAGGTTGGGATCCCCGGATTAAAGACATGAGATCCTCTGCTAGACTAAGCATTTGTGAACTAGAGCTAGGCCTGTGAGAGGGGGTCTTGGCAGGCACAGATTTAGTAGATTTAGCTGCTTTAGCCCTGGCAAAGGCCTTAATAGACATGGCTGCAGGTGGCCTAGCAGCTCCACGTGCAGGAGTTGAAATATCCAAGGGGATAGTGTCAGATAATTCCTGAGAAACTGCAAGAGCAGGTGGGATTTCAGAAGCCGATTCCACCAGGTTGGAAGAGGCCTCGGTTGGAGGTAAGTTTTCGGCTGAAGGAAGAACCGCGAGCTCGGTTTCAGCTGAAACCGAGACACCCACGGTTGGTTTAACCGCGGTTTCGGCCGAAACTGCGGACCGCGAGTGTCTGTCCTTTTCCTTGCGTTTTTTAGATATTTGCATAGTCGGAGGATCCGACGGCATAATGTAAGCAAAATCGGAGCCGAAAAACTCCTCAGCAAATTCCGACCGACATCTAAGCGTCCGCCGGTTAAAAGAAGCACAGGCTAGACAAGCTGCTACGTCGTGGTCTGGGCCTAAACAAGGTAAGCAGTAAGAGTGGAAATCTTTATGAGGTATTTGTTTCCCACAAGTTAAACAGTTATTCACTTTTTCTGACATCGGCTGAGGCAAGAAAGAGTCCCCAGCGGGTACTTAGCTTTAGAAGTCTTCTGGTAGTAGTAGAAGTATTCGGTAGTAGTAATCTCTGGTTCTGACCGACCGGCACTTGCGAACAGCTTCTGCTTCGGGCGCCACGCGGCAAGAAAGACTGAGGAAAATGGCGTCGGCTGATGCCTTTATACCCGAATAACTGCAGCTATGACGTCGGGTGAAGTGCGACACCAGCCGAGGCCAGACCCAGACTTTGGAATCCGGCCGACCGAAGGGCTGCCTGACGACAGGACAACCCATTTGTAAGGACTGCAGATGCATCCTTGAAGGACATACACACACACGCGTGTATGTATGTTACTTAATAAACATGTTGGAGTGGAGGTTTTGGAGCCAAAAAGAAAAGACAAACGATACCCAACTGCCCACAAACTCTTGTTAGTCCAGTGGCAGTTGTGAAGATAGGTGAAGGCCACCAGCCTAGCCGTTGTAAACAATTCTGTCATTTGTAAATATTAATATAAGTGACATGCTTGTTTTTTTAAATATAAAAATAAATTGGGGTAAATGTTGAACTTCCAAAATGTAACCACATTGCACTCTGCTGGAGGAAAGCTGATAAGTCAAGCATTGTCTAATTGTTTTGATCTCAGGGCTCGAAGCCATGGTGTCTTAACCAGAGACCAGCAGATTCTTTCTTTTGTTTTGGGACTAGAGTTAATGGCTAGAATTTACATGTACAATTTATTTTATTGCTGTGGCTTCCCGACCAGCTGCAAGATCAAAAGGGCAATTACCCTCCGAGTTTCTGTTAGCCTGGGAAAACCAGAGAATTGTTAAGAATGATGTAATGTGAAGCAGCACTGTGTTATCAATTTAGAGAGAGAGAATCAGACAGCATTTGTCTGGAGAACATCCAACATCACCAGCACTGTCTTGCTCTATATGCAAGTTTATTTTAGAACTGGGTTTTCTCTTAGATATAGCTAGGAACTATAAAGATTAGGTTAGTTTTTCTGTATTTATGTCAGAACTTTTCTACTGTATTATTTTAAGTATTGCTCTGTGATCTCTGAACTCTTGATTTGACTGTTTTGTGTAAAGATAATTTAAGCTCTAGAGTACATTGCATGTATATAGTGACACTGTCCAAGTCACTCCAAATAAGCCTTGACTGTTCAGTTACACTTACCATTTGGATAAGAATATTTCACAGTATAACTGAACATCCTTTTCTAAGGGCCTTTTGGTAGCTGATAAATATTAGTAGGTGGTGGCAGGTGGTACTACCGTACAGTCTGGGGAAAAAGGGGCACAGCTGGAGAACCTGTGCCAGCCTTTCCCAGGTGTATCTGTGTGGTTGTATATCTCAAAGTGTGTGTGTGTGTGTGTGTGTGTGTGTGTGTGTTTGTTTGTGTGCGTCAGCTACTTGTGCAGGGACAAGAAGCACTGGTTGGACAGAGAGGGTGCCAGAGGTTTTAGCTTGCCCACCAGGCTGAGAGCTGGACCATATAGCTGTGCCAGTGGGGAGTCTTATTGGGGACCTGGAGAGAAAGGGAGAAACCAGCCCCAGACTGACTGCAATCTCTGTGTGCTCTTAAGGGAAATTGCACTTTACTGTGTGTGTATTTATTATCCTTTCCCTATATGGACGCCCCTCACTGGCGTTAGTGGTGAGGATTGAGGCTCCTTGATTGCTGGGTCAGTGCATGGGTGTCACGGCAGTAACACCAGCACAGTATTCTAAAAGCATTGAGTTTGTGTCCCAAATGAGGGCTAATATTTTCCTTTCATGTCAATGATTTAGATCTCTGACTAGCATTTCATTACAACCACAGATGCCCCAGGAGATGTTACCCAAAGGTTTGAAAAGTATAAGCATATCAGTGATACAGTTGCGTGGGTCAAGATGTTAGAAGAGCATATCAAGAAACTAATTAAGTCATCATAATGTAAATGAAATAGGAATATGAAATAAGACTGAGGAGTCTGAAATACATTGGTCATATTCTAACAATACAGGCTGTAAACTGAAACAGAAAAAGACAGCAGCTGTGAAATGCTAAATTCAGAAGCAATAGCATTACGGTACTTTATACGAATGATGCACTACACTGCAAAAGTTCACCCAATACATCTACAATAACATGCATCTAAGAAATATGTTTGAGCAAGGTGTAGCCAGGAATAGGCCTATGAGCAAGAAATCAGTTTAAAAAAAAAGTTAAAACTATTTACGGATGCACACGTGTAAAATTTTTATGGTGTAAAAAAGCCATCTACGGTGGATATAAAAACACCCCTGTTAAAATGCCAGGTTTTTGTGATATAAAAAATGAGAGCACAATAAATAAATTTCAAAACTTTTTCCACCTTTAATGTGACCTATAACCTGTATAATTCAATTAAAAACAAACAAATCTGTTAGTGGAAAAAATATAAAAAAATAAAAAACGTACAATAAGCTGGTTGCATAAGTGTGCATATCCTTAAACTAATACTTTTTGAAGTACCTTTTGATTTAATTACAGGATTCAGACTTCTTGGGCAGGAGTCTATCAGCATGGCACATCTTGACTTGGCAATATTTGCCCACTCTTCCTTGCAAAAGCGCTCAAAATCTGTCAGATTGTGAGGGCATCTCTTGTGCACAGCCCACAGATTTTCTATTGAATTTAGGTCTGGGCTCTGGCCGGGCCATTCTTCTGCTGATTTGGATGTATGCTTTTGGTCATTGTCTTCTTGAAATGTGGAATTCCTCTTCAGCTTTCTAGCAGACTTCTGAAGGTTTTGGGCCAGAAGTGACTGGTATTTGCAACTGTTCATAATTCCCACCACCTTGACTAAAGCCCCAGTTCTAGCAGAAGAAAAGCAACCACAAAGCATGATACTGCCAACTACAATGCTTCACGTGGGGATGGTGTTATTTTTGCACCAAACGTACCTTTTGGAATTGTGGCCAAAAAGTTCAATCTTGGTCTCATCAGACCATAACACATTTTCCCACATGCTTTTGGGAAACGTGATGTATTGTTTTGCAAAATTTAGCCAGGCCTGGATGCTTTTGTGTGTAAGAAAAAGCTTCCATCTTGCAACCCTATCCCATAGCCCAGACATATGGAGAATACAGGAGAGTGTGGTCACCTGTAGTACATAACCAGTACTTGCCAGAAATTCCTGCAATTCCTTCAGTGTTGCTGTAGGTTTCTTGGCAGCCTCCCTGACCAGTTTTCGTCTTATCTTTTCATAAATTTTGGAGGGATGTCCAGTTCTTTGCAACGTCATTGTTGTCCCCATATTTTCTCCACTTTTTGATGACTGTCTTCACTGTGTTCCATAGTATATCCAATGCTGTGGAAAATTTTTTGTACCCTTTCTCCTGACCGATACCTTTCAACAATGAGATCTCTTTGATGTTTTGTAAGCTCTCTGTGAGCCATGGCTTTTGCTGTAGCAGGCAACTGAGTAAATGTCAGGAAAATCCTACTAGGACAGCTGAACTTTATTTGGTGTTAATCGGTCTCTTTAACTGATGGCAGTTGTGTACCCCAGACGACAATGTTGAAATTAAATCAAAAGGTGCTTTAACAAACTATTAACTTAAGGGTGTGCACACTTATGCAGCCAGCTTATTGTACGCTTTTTATTTTTTATATTTTTTCCCTTAACAGATTTGTTTTTCAATTGAATTGTACAGGTTATAGGTCACATTAAAGGTGGGAAAAGTTTTGAAATGATTTAGTGCAATCTCATTTTTTATATCACAAAAACCTGGCATTTTAACAGGGATGTGTACACTTTTTATATCCACTGTATGCTTCAAGTAGACGCAGATCAGAAGGGTAAAGGAGATGTAATTCTGCAAGAGTGTAGACCAAAATGCTGTGACCAATGAGGAAGACAATCTCCAACAGCAAAGGCAATGTTATTAATACTGCATGGATGCATAAAAGACTCTACGACAAAGTCTAGGGTACAGCTGTTCATGTGAAAGCAGACCACAAACCCAAGTGAAGCATTTCCAGCAATTTTGGGGAAGGCACCTATTGCAGGGAACATTACTATGTATAAATCAGACAGTAAATACAGACCAGGCAAATAAGTACATGGAACAGATAAGCGTAGTACAGCATATTTAGCAGAGAAACTAGAACTGTTAAAAGAACTAGACTAAACATTTATCACAGACAATAAAAAGTTAAAGAATTACAAAGGTGTATTAAAATAGAAATGCAGCTACTGAAAGAAGTTACAAAGGGAGGCTGATTTGCGCTAAAATTGTCTGCGAAAAAGAAGTGGTCTTATTTTTTCTTTTGAGGAACAATTAAATTATGTCCTAGGCTTAATGCTTAAAGCTTATATAGTAACAATTCCCAATCAACTGAGAAAATGTTTTTTAAAGGATACATAAATCACATTTCTATACAATACAGAAAGAAAGGAAGATTATCCAACACTAACTGTACAGAGTCAAACTAAACATTTAACTGCACTGAAAGTTTTTTGTCGGTCCAATGGCAGTGACACCAGCAGATAATACAGTGGCAAGGTATCTGCACAGCATTCCATAGCAAAAAAGAAAATAAATTCCATCATAACAAATATCAGATTGTCTGTGGAATTGAGTGGGTACAAACTTTCTTCAATTAAAGGAAGAGATGCATCTCGCATGTGCAGATTATTATTCCAAGTTCCCTAAAATAATCAAAGTGACACATCTGTACCTGTCATTACAGCATTAAAAAAATGATTTGCCATTTTTGGTAATGGTCCTCAACAGACAAGTCAGGAATTCAAAAGACTGGTGCACACGTGGAAACTATGTAACGAACAGTCTTATACTACCTGCAAACTTATTATCAAGTGGACAGAAAGTACATTTGCGTAAGTATACTTACCATAAAGTACAGTTTTGTACCTACCATAAATGTAGATGTCCGATAGGCATGCATCTGCAGTCCTTACAAATGGGTTGTCCTGTCGTCAGGCAGCCCTTCGGTCGGCCGGATTCCAAAGTCTGGGTCTGGCCTCGGCTGGTGTCGCACTTCACCCGACGTCACAGCTGCAGTTCTTCGGGTATAAAGGCATCAGCCGACGCCATATTCCTCAGTGTTTCTTGCCCCAGATGCCAGGTGCCCTCTAGGAAGGCTAAATTTGGATAAATGCAAATGGTTCCAAATAGTAGAGAGCAAACATAAAATAAGCATGTATGTACATATATACAAACAAATACACCATAATAGATTCCCCCAGCCAGCTACAAGATGGGCAAATACCCTAGGAGTACCACAGAGGGGAAGGAGGGTGGGTAATCCTGACTGCAGATGCATGCCTATCGGACATCTACATTTATGGTAGGTACAAAACTGTACTATGTCCTTCAAGGATGCATCTGCAGTCCTTACAAATGGGTAGAATACCATAGCCAAACTGGGGGAGGAGGAGAAATAAGATTATGGTGTAGTTAAGATCCCTTGCAAAACAGCAGTGGCATAACCTGCTCGGGATCTGGAGTATAAAGGTAAATTATAATGCTTGGCAAATGTATGCACGGAGCTCCAAGTAGCAGCCTCTAAAATGTCTTTGGTAGCCACTCCTCGTAGAAAAGCTGTGGTAGTGGCTGTAGCCCTTGTAGAGTGAGGCCTGATGTTTTCTGGAGTTTTCTTCCCATGGTAGGAGTAACAAAATCTAATGCAATTTCCTATCCACTTAGAGATTGTCTGTTTTGAAATTGCTTTTCCTTCCATTCCTGTTGCATATGCTACCAGTAGCTGGTCAGTTTTTCTATTGCTCTTGGTCCTGTCCAGGTAGTAGTGTAATTGTCTATGCACATCCAAGGTATGCAAAAGTCTTTCTCCCCTGTTCTGTGGGTTGGGGAAGAATGTAGGTAGGTGTATAGCTTGATTTAAAGATACCCTGGAGACCACCTTTGGCATAAAAGTAGGATTTGTTCTCATGGACACTATCTTGATGGAAGATCAGGAAGGGCTGTACTGCCATTAATGCCTGTAGCTCAGATACCCTTCTTGCTGAAGTGATTGCAAGCAGGAAGGCAGATTTCCATGATAAGTATTGTAATTCTGCTGTTGCTGCTGGTTCGAAAGGAGGGAGTGTCAACTTTTCCAGCACAAAGTTCAAGTCCCATGCTGGCAATGGTGGCTTCCTAGGTGGTTTTACATTTTTAATTCCTCTCAGAAACTGCCTGAGCAGAGGATGTGAGAAGACTGGAGGATCCAAGTTGTATTCTGCTGAAATAGCTGATGCATGAATCTTAATGGAAGAATAGGACAGGCCGTTGTGGAAGAGCTCTGCCAAGTATTCCAGGATGTTGGCTATGTTTACCAGTGACACATTTTCTCCCTTTGCAGTACTCCAAATGTGATATCTTTTCCATTTTGCTGAATAATTTTTTTCTTGTTGAGGGTCTGAGCCTCCAAGATAATGTCTTTAACCCTTTGGGATAAATTTGGGTTATTTGGTGTTATGCAATGTTCCAGGCAGTCAGCTGCAGTGTTTTCAGGTTTGGATGCAGGGTGTTGTAGTTGTTCTGTGTTAACAGTAAGGGAACTAGGGGTAGAGGCCATATTTGTTCCCGAGACATGCTCCTCAGTAATGGGTACCAATGTTGCCTTGGCCAGTCCGGAGCCATCAGGATGATCCTTGGACGGTCCTCTTTGATCTTCAATAGCACCTTGTGCATCAAAGGAAGTGGTGGGAATGCATATGCTGTCAGGTTTTTCCAACTGAAAGATAGGGAGTCCACTTTCCAAGCAAGTGGGTGGTACGTCCTTGTGCAGAATTTCTTCAGTTGGTGATTGCGTGGGGATGCAAATAAGTCTATTTCTGGTAGTCCCCATTTTCTTGTAATGGTTTTGAAGATGTCCGGATGCAGCATCCATTCGTGGGCATCCGTGGTAGTTCTGCTTAGTATGTCTGCCAGAATGTTTCTTTTCCTGGCACAAAATTGCTTGTAACTGAATGTTGAAGCTCAGGGCCACATTCCAGAGGTCCATTGCCATCCGGCATAGAGGGTACGAATGTGTGCCTCCCTGTTTGTTGATGTACCACATAACTGTGGTGTTGTCTGTCCTTATTAACAGTTGACCTTGTCAAGAAGTGGTCTGAATGTCTGAATTGCCAGTTTTACTGCCAGCATTTCCTTTTGATTTATGTGTAGGTGCAGTTGGTCTTGAGTCCATAAGCCTTGTATGCACTTGTCCAGCATGTGCCCCCAACCGAGGTCTGAGGCGCCTTGTGATGGTCTGGCTTGGTTGAGTGCTGTGGAAGGGCAGTCCTTTGTTTGATTGACAGGCCTGAGCCCACCATTGGAATTCTTGCTTCAGGCATGGGATTATTGGAATTTGGGTTTCTAGGCTGTGCTTGTGCTGAGACCATAAATTCCTTAGGTACCACTGTAACTTTCTCATATGCAGTCTGGCACGTGGAACCAATATTATGCAGGATGCCATGAAACCCAAGGCTTGCAGGACTTTTCTTGCTGTTAGTTGGTTCTTCTTTGTTAATGCCAAGAAGTAGAGAGGTAGTTGCTCCTGTTTTTCTACTGTTAGGAATGCCATTTGTTTTGATGTGTCCAGTTCTGCACCCAAAAAGGTTATCCTTTGGGATGGTATCAGCCTTGACTTTTTTATATTGACTGTGTATCCCAGAGTTTGCAGTAGATAAATGACCCTTTTCAAGTCTTCTGCTAGCTTGTTTTTGTTGTCCGCTTGCAACAGGCAGTCATCCAGGTAAGGGTAGATTTGGATTCCCTGAAGCCTGCAATGAGCAATTACTGATGCCAGGCATTTCGTGAACACTCTGGGCAGTAGATAAGCCAAAGGGCAATGCTGAGAATTGATAATGCTCTGATCCTGCAAGAAATCTGAGGTATCTTCTGCAATTTGGTCGTATGGGGACGTGCAGGTATGCCTCCTTGAGATCTAAAGTTACCAGCCAAGACTCCTTGCCCAACATGGGAAGAAGTTGCTGTAGGGTCAGCATTTTGAATTTTGGGACAATGAGGTATGTGTTTAAAGCGGACAGATCGAGAATAGGTCTCCATTGGTTTTCTTTTCTTGGTACCAGGAAGAGCCTGGAGTAAATTCCTTGTCCTTGCTCCATAGATGGTACCTTTTCTACAGCTCTCATCCTTAGTAAGTGAGTTATTTGTTTTAGAGCTTCTGCCTTTTGATTTGGAGGAAGGTTTGGCATTCCTCTCTTCTTTGGTAGAGTATGGAAGTGAAACCTGTAACCATGGTCTACTGTCTGCAAAATCCACTTGTCTCCTGTGATGTAATGCCAGTTTACTGAAAATAAGGCTAGTTTCCCGCCTAAGGGTGCTTCTAGTTGTTCCCTGGTAGGCGGTGCCAGAGCCAAGTCACTGTAATTGTCCTGTAGTAGTGGTGGCGGCTGTATCTGTGGCTGTACCTCGCTGGTTGTTAGCCTGCCACTGACGTCCCCTGTAGGCACCTCTGGATTGACCTCTGCCTCTTGAGCGCCTATTCCTGCCTCTCTGAGCTCTGGAGGTGTCTGGAAAGGACCAATTCTTGGAGGGCCAATTCCTGCTAAACCTTGGAGGTTGGACCTGTAAGAAATCTTTGACTGTCTGGACCGATTATGCCTTCTCTTCCATCTTCTTCAGCACCTGTTGTGCAGGAGAGCCAAACAAATTGATCTTGTCCATGGGAGCATCTAGTAGCTTTGATTTGACATGGTCTGGTAAGGCCTGCTCTTTTAACCATGCATGTCTTCTGATCACTGTGCCAGTCATGGCTGATCTAAAGGAAGCCTCCAGTGCATCATAGCCGCATTTTAAGGAATGATTACTGACCTGCTGAATGTTATGTACCATTTCCTGAACAGAGTGGTTCATCTGAGGACAGCTGTTTAGATAATTGGTCTAACATAAATTCTTGATACTGGATCATGTGGAATTGACAGTTCAAGGCCCTAGCTGAAAGAGTAGCAGAAGTGTAAACTTTTTTACCCCATCTCTCTAAGGCCCTGGATTCCCTTTCAGAGGGGAGGGTTTTTTTGGCAGAGGTAGCTGCTACCGCCTTAGGTCCCTGGGAGATATTTTCGGGATCTGCAAAAGAAGCCTTATACAAATGATAATGTGTGTCCGGGACCCTGTAGTACCTATCGGGCTTAGCAGGGGCCGGAGGAAGTGAATCAGGAGCAGTACAAGCATCATTAAATGCATCATCCACAACAGTCAGAACTGGAGGGATGGCTAAAGGCCTATGCTGTGGTAAATGCAGAAAGGTTCTAAGCCTTTTCTAGAGTCTGAAAAATCCTGGCCCTGCCACTGAAATTGTTCCCTCATAGCATGCAAGGTTTCCCCAAAGGAAAATTCCTCAGGCGGAGAGGCAGAAGGAATGGACTCTTCAGCATCAGAGTCTTCATAAGGAGAAAGGACCCTCTGGAGGGTTTGAATTATCTGAATCATCAGAGGAGTCATCTGTAGAAACTGGCTCAGGGGGCTCTGCTCTAGGCCTCTTCTCTGGAGGTGGGTGAGAAGCCCTGTCTGGGTGAGGTTGGGATCCCCGGATCAAAGAAATGAGATCCTCTGCTAGACTAAGCATTTGTGAACTAGAGCTAGGCCTGTGAGAGGGGGTCTTAGCAGGCACAGTTTTGGTAGATTTAGCTGCTTTAGCCCTGGCAAAGGCCTTAATTGACATGGTTGCAGGTGGCCTAGCAGCTCCACATGCAGGGGTTGAAATATCCAAGGGGATAGTATCAGATAAATCCTGGGAACCTGCAAGAGCAGGTGGGATTTCAGTAGCCGATTCCACCAGGTTGGATGAGGCCTCGGTAGGAGGTAAGCTTTCGGCTGAAGGAAGAACCACGAGGTCGGTTTCAGCCGAAACCGAGACACTCGCGGTTGGCTTAACCGCGGTTTCGGCCGAAACCGAGGACCGCTAGTGTTGGTCCTTTTCCTTGCGCTTTTTAGATATTTGCGTAGTCGGAGGATCCGACGGCATAATGTAAGCAAAAGCGGAGCCGAAAAACTCCTCAGCAAATTCCGACCGACGTCTAAGCGTCCGTCGGTTAAAAGAAGCACAGGCTAGACAAGCTGCTATGTCGTGGTCTGGGCCTAAACAAGGTAAGCAGTAAGAGTGGAAATCTTTATGAGGTATTTGTTTCCCACAAGTTAAACAGTTATTCACTTTTTCTGACATCGGCTGAGGCAAGAAAGAGTCCCCAACGGGGTACTTAGCTTTTTAGAAGTCTTCGGTAGTAGTAGAAGTATTCGGTAGTAGTAATCTCTGGTTCTGACCGACCGGCACTTGCGAACAGCTTCTGCTTCGGGCGCCATGCGGCAAGAAAGACTGAGGAAAATGGCGTCGGCTGATGCCTTTATACCCGAAGAACTGCAGCTGTGACGTCGGGTGAAGTGCGACACCAGCCGAGGCCAGACCCAGACTTTGGAATCCGGCCGACCGAAGGGCTGCCTGACGACAGGACAACCCATTTGTAAGGACTGCAGATGCATCCTTGAAGGACATCAACAGATGTATAAATGACCACTGGTGCAACAGCCTAAGCTACATTAGTTACATCCTGCATAGGCTGCAAGTTGCCAGTTTCCAAAGCTTTAGGGCACCTTCGACCCACCCAAACCATTAAATTAGCTCAAGCTGAGCTGACTAGAAAGGCGGGTTTTAGGCTTTGGAAAGTTAACTTAACATACCTCTACTATGTTATTCATATTGATCCCTGCTGCAGTAACATAAGATATATGGGTAGACTACCATGGCAAAAGAATAACTGTGAGGTAAAATGGGAAGGGTCCAGGAGCCCATGGAGAAGGGTCCTACAGTGCTTTGTAAAAGTATGCAGAGAGGAGCACGCTGCTGCTTCTAGAATACTTCTGAAGTATAACCCTTTCCAAAAGCCATAGATGAAGCCACGATTTGGGTAGAATAAGCCTTGACCCTGAACAGTTTTGTTAAGGTGGGAATAACAAAAGGTAATAGCTTGAGAAAACCATTTGGAAATAATCTGCTTTGACACAAGTTGTTCCTTCTTACATTCATAAGAAATGAACAATAGATTAAGTTCTGAAAGATTTTGTTCTGTCAAGACAGTACCAGAGTTGCTTGTGGGCATCAAAGGTGTGAAGTATCCTTTCCCCTTCATTCTTGAGTTCAGGAAAGAACACAGATTGGCTTAAAATAAATCTGGATACCACTTTAGGCATAAAATGATTAGTTTTCATAGAAACCCTGCCTCTGTGTAACACGAGAGAATGCTGACCCACCATAACAGCTTGCAACTCAGATATTCTTCTTTCAGAGGTCATAGCAATCAGTAAAACAGCTTTCCATACTCATATTAAGAACCTCAAGTTAGCCAGGTGAGCTGGTTCAAATGGAGCCAGTGTTAGCTTCTGCAACACAAAATTAAGATCCCAAGGAGGAAAGTACAGTTTGTACCTACCATAAATGTAGATGTTCGAGTGTTCACACTGCTGCAGTCATTACACTTGGGTTATCCTGCCGTCAGGTGGTCCTGCAGTCGGCCAGAATTCCAAAGTCTTGGTCCGGCGTCGGTTGCGGTCGCTTCTTCCCTGACGTCAGTGCGCCAGGGGTATACAAGATGCATCCGACGCCATTTTCTTCAGTTTTTCTTGCTCCAGATGTCAGGTGCCCCTAGTAGGTAGACAATACATATTGCTAATAAAAAAAAAAAATAATAATATATATATATATATATATATATATATATATAAAATATAAACAATACCTTCAGTTACAAGCAAATACACCACACAGGTTGTATAGGATAGAAAGGTATAGGTAAGTCCAGCTAGTTCAGAGGGGATAGAGGGAGGGTAACCTGGACTGCAGCAGTGTGAACACTCGAACATCTACATTTAGGGTAGGTACAAAACTGTACTATGTTCATTGTGTTACACTGCTGCAGTCATTACACTTGGGTAGAATCCCAAAGCTAAGGTTGGGTGGCTGGTCTATAAAGAGTTAGGATTAGCTATGAGGCCCTGCAGAACTGCAGTAGCAAATCCTGCTCTGGATTTAGAGTAAAGAGGCAGGTGGTAATGCTTGGTAAAGGTGTGCACTGAACTCCAAGTTGCAGCCTCCAAAATTTCCTTGGTAGCTACTCCTCTGAGAAAGGCTGTTGAAGTGGCTGTTGCCCTGGTGGAATGTGGCCTAATGTTATTTGGGACTGATTTTCCATGCTGTGTGTAGCAGTACCGAATACAGTGCCCTATCCATTTGGATATAGTCTGCTTTGAGATAGCCTTGCCCTGTGATCCTGCAGCATATGCTACAAACAGTTGCTCAGTTTTCCTGAAAGCTTTTGTTTTGTCCAAGTAGAAGCATAGCTGCCTGTGTATGTCCAAAGAATGCAGAAGTTTCTCCCCTTTATTCTGGGGGTTTGGATAAAAAGTTGGCAAATGGATGGTTTGATTAAGAGCCACACTAGATACCATCTTTGGCATAAAGGTAGGGTTTGTCCTTAAAGATACCCTGTCCTGATGAACAATTATAAAAGGTTCCAACTGCCATTAATGCCTGTAGCTCTGAGACTCTTCGTGCGGAAGTTACTGCCAGGAGAAGAGCTGTTTTCCATGATAAAAATTTTGGATCGGCTGTATTGGCTGGCTCAAAAGGTGGTAGGGTCAGTTTTTCCAAAATGAAATTGAGGTCCAAGTTGGTGTTGGTGCTCTCCGGGGCGGTCTTATGTTTTTAGCTCCTCTGAGGTACTGCTTTAGCAAGGGATGAGAGAATAAAGGAGGATCCGTGTTGTAATGTGCTGAAATGGCAGAGGCGTGGATCTTAATTGATGAGAAGGATAGGCCTCTGTCCAGCATCTCAGTTAAGTATTGTAAAATCTGAGGAATGTTTGGAACAAGAGGGTCAAGGCTTTGAGCCTGGTTCCAGGAGCAGAATCTTTTCCATTTTTCTGAGTAAGCTTTCCTGGTGCTAGGCCTCCTGGCCTCCAAAATGACATCCATAACAGCTTTAGAGAGCGGTATTGCCCGTTTGACTAATGCATCTGGCATGCAGCCAGGTTTAGGGTTTTGAGCTGACCGTGCAGGATCCGATTGTTTTGTTGAGTCAGAAGGTGTGGAATTTGAGGCAAAATCCATGGTGGGCCTTGAGCCAAGTTCCTTAAGATAGGGTACCAGTGCTGGTGTGGCCAGTCTGGAGCAATCAGGATCATCTGTGGTTTTTCTTGTCTGGCCTTTAGGAGTACCTTTGAAAGGAGAGGCAGTAGTGGGAAGACATAAACTTTTAGGTTTTTCCAGTTGAACAAAAGAGCATCCACTTTCCATGCTTGTTTGTGATGAGTTCTTGTGCAGAATTTTTGTAGTTGGCAATTCAGTGGGGAGGCAAAAAGATCTATGTCTAGGCATCCCCATTTTTGCGTTACCATGATGAAGATTTGTGGATTCAATTTCCATTCGTGAGGGTCCATGATATTTCTGCTTAGATAGTCTGCCAGAGTATTTTTCTTTCCTGGCAGGAATTGTACTTGTAGGTGAACTTGATACATTAGAGCTGTGTTCCACAAGGTCATGGCTTGCCTGCATAGGGGATAAGAATGAGTGCCCCCTTGCTTGTTTATGTACCACATTACTGTGGTGTTGTCTGTCTTTAGTAATAATTGTCCTGGATGTAGAAGGTCCTTGAAAGCTGTTAGGGCATTTTGAACAGCCAACATCTCTTTTTATTGATGTGAAGATGCACCTGGTCTGTGGTCCACTTGCCCTGAATGCATTTTCCTGCCATGTGTGCTCCCCAGGCATAATCCAAAGCATCTATTATTAGAGCTTGCCTGGCTGTGGGTTGGGTAAAAGGCTGACCCTTGTTTAGGTGACATGCCTGTGCCCACCATCGAAACTCCTGTTGTAGGCAGGGAATCATTGGTATTACTGCTTCTAAACTGTGAGAGTGTTGAGTCCAAACACTTTTTAGGTACCATTGTAATTTCCTCATATGCAGTCTGGCATATGGTATTAGTAGTATGCACGATGCCATGAATCCCAGGGCCTACAGAATTTTTCTTGCAAGGAGATGGGACTTTTTTTGCCAGTAATTGGAAATATTGAGTTAGTTGAACTTGTTTGTCTGGCGTGAGGTAAGCCATCTGGGCTGTTGTATTTAAGCTGGCACCCAGGAATATAATCTGTTGCAAGGGCACTAGTTTTGACTTCTTTTCATTTACTGTGTACCCTAGAGAAATTAGCAACCTTTTTACAAATGCCAGATGCTGTAGAAGAATGTCCTTGGTCTCTGCTTGAATGAGGCAGTCGTCCAGGTATGGATATATTTGAATTCCTTTTTGTCTGCAAAATGCAATTATTGGTGCCAGGCACTTTGTGAAGACCCTGCGCAGTAGATAAGCCAAAGGGCAGTGCAGAGAATTGGTAGTGCATTGTACCAGCTTTGAATCTGAGGTATCATCTGCAATTTTGTCTGATAGGGACATGCAGGTATGCCTCTGAGGTTCAGAGTAACAAGCCAAGCCTTCTTGCCCAGCATGGGTAGAAGCTGCTGTAATGTCAACATTTTGAATTTCGGAATATCCAGGTAAGTATTCAGAATTGAAAGCTCTAGTATGGGCCTCCAGGCCTTGTCCTTTCTGGGGACCAGGAAGAGTCTTGAGTAAAATCCCTGTCCTTGTTCCTGTTGTGGTACTTTTTGAATAGCTCTCATCTCGATGAGGTCTGAAATTTGTTTTTGTGCCTCTGCCCATTGATTTTGTGGCAGGTCTGGCATTCCTTTTAGCCTTGATAAAGTATGAAAGTGGAACCTGTAACCTTGAGACACAATATTCAGACCCCATTTGTCTTGGGTGATTGTTTGCCAGTTTTGAGAAAAAAGTGCTAGTTTTCCCCCTAAGGGGGCTTCCAAAAGGGACGTGCTTGGCGTACGAAAAGGAAAGTCATTGTGACCGTTTCCTGTAAGGATGGGACTTGTCCTCACCTCCTTTTGGGGTTGAAGTGCCCCACTGTCGTTGTTTGTTTGAGGCTTGGGGTTGAGATCTGCCTCTTGGGTGTCTGCATCTGCCTCTATGTGGCCTGTCTGACACTGGAAAGGACCAATTCTTTGTTGGCCAATTTCTGCTAAACCGAGGTGGCTGTACCTGTAAGAAATCCTCGACTGTTTGCATAGATTTAGCTTTATCCTCCATTTTCTTTAACACCTCTTCTGCCTTAACACCAAACAAGGTATCATGCTGTAAAGGAGCATCCAATAATTTTGCCTTAACATGATCAGGTAAACTCTGTTCTTTTAACAAAGCATGTCTTCGAATCACAGAACCTGTAACTGCAGCTCTACAAGAGCCTCTAAAGAATCAAAACCACATTGCAGAGTATGTTTTCCCACCTGTTCAACTGCATGCAATAAATCCTGCATTTCTTTACAATCAGGAGCTTCTGAGCTTGCAAGCATTTTCTGTTTTAACTGAGCCATTAAATATTGCTGGTACTTAAGCATGTGAAACTGGCAATTTAAAGCTCTTACTGCTAAAGTTGCAGAAGTGTATACTTTCTTCCCCCATCTATCCAAAGCACTGGAATCTCTGTCAGAGGGTACTGGATTTTTTGCAATGGAAGCCTTAACCCCTTTTGGACCCTGGGAAATAGTTTCTGGATCAGCAGAAGGGTTTTTGTAAAGATACTTGTGAGAGTCAGAGACTCTATAATACCTATCTGGCTTGGCTGGAGCAGGGGGCAAAGAATCAGGAGATAGGCTGGATTCAGAGAACACATCATCCACAATATCTAGCACAGGCGGAATAGCCAGGGGCCTGTGCTCAGGCAAGAAAACAAAATCCCTGAGCCTTTTCTTGGATTCTGAGTAATCCTGACTTTCCCAATGGAAATGCTCCCTCATGGTATGTAAAGTTTCCCCAAAAGAATAATCCTCAGGAGGAGAGGCTGAAGGGATAGATTCTTCAGCATCAGAGTCCTCATAGGGGGTAGGGAGTATCCCTGGTCTGAAGGGGAATCAGAGGAAATGGAAACCTGATCAGAGGAATCATAGTCTGTATCCTGCCTAGGCCTTTTCTCAGGAGGGGGATGGGAACCCCTGATTAGAGTAATGAGGTCTTCGGCCATTTTAAGCATCTGTTTCTTAGGCATGGAGGACTGTCCAGGAGAATGCTGTACTTGTTTCTTTGTCTTTAATGGTACCTTTGTCTTGGCTGTTGTTTTAATGGTAAGTTGTGAAGGTCTGAAAACACCCTCAGAAGCCGATGCCTGCTCAGCGGCTTCAGACCCATCTGAGGGATTAGTTTCCTACTTTGAGTTTCCAGAGGCCTAGATGTCTCCACGTGGGAGTCGGAAGCAGCCTGTGGCTCTGAGGTAGCAGGTGTCAGTGGCTGCGAAAGCGCCTCACTGAGAACTGGCAAACCGGCGACTGGCCTAGAAGAGGTTACGTCATCGGTTTTGGACCTCGGATGCCTGTCTTTATCCTTGTCTTTGCGGTTTTTCGGTATTGAGGTCATCGGTTGATTCGACGGCATAGTATAATTGAATCTTCAGCCAAAGTAATGCAAAGCAAAATCAAAACGTCTTTTTATAGTGCGTTTGTTAAATCTAGCACAAAACCGTCAACTAGTGACGTCATGATCAGGGCCTAGGCATGGAATACAGTAAGAGTGGAAGTCCTTATGAGGCATTTGCTTCCCACAAGAAATACAATTATTAACTTTTTTCTAACATCAGTCTGAGGCAAGAAAAAAAAGTTTCCCCAACGGGGTACTTAGCTTTATTGAAGACTTCGGATCTGAAATTCGACTTCAAAAATCTCAGGAGTTGGCCGACCGGCACTTGCGAACTGCTTCTGCTTCGGGCACCACGCGGCAAGAAAGACTGAAGAAAATGGCGTTGGATGCATCTTATATATACCCCTGGCGCACTGACATCAGGGAAGAAGCAACAGCAACTGATGCCGGACCAAGACTTTGGAACTCTGGCCGACTGCGGGACCGCCTGACGGCAGGATAACCCAAGTGTAATGACTGCAGCAGTGTAACACGATGAACATCCAATGGTTTCCTGAAAAACTTTGCAAGTAAAACCCTTTTCAAAAAGACATTTTCAAATGAGAATGCATTGAAAGACAGGAACCACGGGCACACATGCTGAAATAGCGGACCCTGGATGTCCGCATACAACACAGACAACTTGGCTACTATCCTGACAGAAGAAAATCTTTCAGAACTTATCAGTTGTTCATTTCTTGTGAAGGTAAGAAAGAACACCAAGTGTCAAAGTAAACCACTTCCAAATGGTTGCCTCAAGCTATTATCTTTCATTATTCCCACCTTAACAAAACTAGAATCCCCTAAATACGAGCAAGTACTTTTTTGAACCTTACACCTCCTCTCTCTCCCTTATTCACTCACTTCCTTACGTCAATTTCTCTTCCCTTACTCCCTTTAAATGCCATACCATGTTTTTCTCTCACTTCACAGTGCAATCCCTTCTTGTATTATACTTACTTATCTTTAATTTCTTTATACACTGATTAAAATTTCTCAAAATATTAAATTGTTATTCTTAACCAATGTTTTCACATTTTGTCTCATTTGGTATAATTTAAACTGTAGATGTGTTTGCATTATCTTTGAAGATTGTAAAATTATTTTTGTAAAACTTTGGAGTTTTTCTCCCTGGGCCTCCACTGAAAATGGGCACCTACCAAGTTGGAGTTTCCCTGAATCAAATGTAAAAAATAAATAAATAAATAAAATGAACCTTGATAGAGCAGTAAGACAGGCTATAGAACAGCAACCCACATACACAGACACTGTAAAGCCAGAGAAACATGAGCCTTATATGGCTGCTGGTTGTTTTGTTGGCACAAACTATAAAACCTTTTACATTTGCTTATGTATGACTTTCAAGTAGCAGGCTTTCTGGCCTCCATTACTACCTCCTGCACATCCTCAGAAAACAGGTGTCTAAAAGGTATTAAAATCAAAACCTTATCATCCAGTATTTGTTTTTGGTCAGGACGTATCAAACACCTCTGGTTTTATGTGATTCAATCCAGTCTGTGAGGAACCTTGTGGTAATTGTCCTTGGCCAATGCCATTTCCAAAAGAAGGGAGAAAGACAAGATTCAGAACTGGTCTCCAGGAATTCTCTTCATCTGGCACTAACATCATTCCTGAATAAAATCCTTTCCCTGTCTGGGGAAAAGTGAAGGGTTTAGTCTGGCAGATGAGTTGGAATCCCCTGAAAAAGAAGAATTCCCTCCATCTGTCATTTATATCCTAGATGATTCACATTCAGGACTTATTTGTTTAAAAACAAGTTGTTGCCAAAGAAAGAAATGTAAATTCAGAATTTCTGGGAGGGGCAAGGGACTGTTGGGGGGGGGGGGGGGTTCCCTTATATAGTCATTCTGCCTTGTCTGACTCCAGCTTTCATTTTGAAACCTAACTCTTAACATTGCTTTTTGAATGTCTGCCAACCAGCATTCTACCAAGACTGTTTTGTTTTTTGTGAAAAGTCTGGCAGATCAGGTTCCAACAAGCACACAATCCAAAGCACGATGATGTAAAACAAAGGTTTTTAATGTAGACAGAATATAAAAGATGTAAGTGCTTTCATTTAGAACAGTGTAAACTTCTTCAGACAAAGCTGTAAGACAAGGCAAACATTTAAATAATATACAATTGAATAAAATTGGGCACAGGGAAACAACTAGCACAAACCAGACTTAAAAATTAACCCTTAAGTCTCACAATTCATACTGTTGAATGTGTGTTAAAATACAATATTTAAAAACATTATGTTTAAACAAAAACCTTGTCAAATAAGAATGTTGTTTTGACACATTAAAATTCCAGTGTTTACACGTTTGTTTGTGAAGGTGTTATTAGCAACTTACTCTGATGAACAATCAAAAAGCACGTTACTTTGCTTCATGCAATTTTCTTTCTTTCCAGGGCCTTAAGCTTTAAGACAGGAGAGATAGAAGTCCTGTCATTAATGCCAGGCCATTTATCTGCATGCAGCAAACTCTGCCATCTAAGTTCCTTTAGTGCTAACTGTGCTCCCCAAGGATTTTTATCACCAAGGTCAACATAGTCTATGGCCATGAACTTAAAACTGTGGTCTGTATTCTAATGAATGTGCCTAGCTAAAGCATTATTTAAGTTGATCTTCCTGATGGCATAGTCATGCTCATAAATCCTACTGGCAAACTTTCTCTCTGTTTTTCCTATATAGAAAACAGAACAATGGTCACATAAAGCAATACAGACCACTGCCTTTGAAGAACAATTACATCTCTCCTTGATGTTATATTCACTGTTATTTATAATAAACGTGGCTCCAGGTTTAAGCTTGTGCCACCAATTACATGAACCACACTTGTGAATATCTGGATGACCTGTCATGTTCTGAACTAGTCTATTTTTAAGGAAATATTTTAAGTTCTTTCCTTTCCTATATGTAATGACAGGTTTAACACCTATGAGATCTAATACCCATGTCTTCCAACCCGTGTCGTCCATTAGAATGTCCCAATTCTTGATAAAGGTCCATCTTAAACTGGGAGAATCAGAACTGTATGTGATGATCAAGGAAATAAGGAAAGGTATTTCTTGCTCAAGTGAGGTTCTAATGTCTCCACCTGCCAGGTTATCTGGAATATGGACAGCTACAATGGGTTTAAAATGACCTGTTCTTTTTCTGTAACCTCATTTATAAGTTCATTAAGTAAATCTACTGGGTATGCTTTCATGAGAAACATAGATTTCAAGTTTGCACACACTGATTTAAAATCTTCCTCAACCCTAACTAGAGAGTTATTTTTTAAGTTAGGTTTGTGGTAGTTGTTTCCGTGCCCAATTAGATGCATCTGTGTATTATTTAAATATTTGCCTTGTCTTACAGCTCTGTCTGAAGAAGGTTTACACTGTTTTAAATCTAAAGCACTTACATCTTTTATATTTTTTCTACATTAAAACCTTTGTTTTACATCATCGTGCTTTGGATTCTGTGCTTGTTGGAACCTGATCTGCCAGACATTTCACATTTTGTGGTTTGCTTTTTGCCTTTTGGTTCTACAGTTTGTCTTTTCCATGGCTACTGGCGGTATTGTGGATCCTTCATCACCTTTAAGGGAAACAGCTCAGGAGGAAACAGGAACTGGTATTGGATATCTGACAGCATTGGTTCTACAGATAACTCAATGGATCGACAACTTATACCAGCATGTTGGTCTTGCCAACATATCTACTACAAATGGAGCTTTAAATTTGCACAGTCTGTTAATTTTAACCTGACTCCCCAGTGTCTTGCTTTTGGTTCACACTCTGATCTTGAACCTAGACATGCGAATGACACGTGCACGTCAAATCCAGAAGTAGGAGAGACTGAAAGCAGGAGCTTTCAGAACGGAGCTTCACTAAGCGGACGTTTACAGAGCTCAAAAAACGAAATACCACATCTTAATGAGTGGTTGCAAGCAGGATTATCATTCAGCAAAGAATCCGGGCAGGCCGCTCACCATACAGAAGGTAAGCCAAATGAGTTTGATTTGAAATTGTTACGCTGTAAAAACGTACTGCTAGAAAACACCTGTTTAAAGGAATGTATCAGGTTCAAGATCATCCCAAAAGGTCTCAGGGTCTGGCGTTTTCCCACAAGGCTTGAGCACAATTCAGCTCTCCATTTAGACCTTTTAAAACTGTTTGATAAATGTGGGCACGAGCTGCTAGCCAACTACAACACAATAGACATTGAAGGATTATTTAAAGAACTTGGCACCCTGGATAAATCTATTAGGGACGACAGAGTATGATTTGATGAGATATGAACATCGTGGAATACACACTAGTATAGACCAGCAAAGAGCAGCAAACTAAACAAAATAGACAGAGATGTATATGATTATGTCAATGGTGTGGCCTATCCTAAACCCTCTAGTAGCTACAAAAAGTTTAAAGGTACTGCTGGGGAAACAAGAAGTACTCCCAACATTCCTCCTAGTTATTCAGGAAATAACAAAATCTTGCCTGAAAGAACAGATGACATGGTTCTTAACTATGAGGAAGTGTACCAATGAAAAAAGTATTGGACTGTCTGCTTTTGACTTTTTAAATATAAGTAATGAGGTAGAACAAAACAAATACCTGCACTGTGGTTTTAAATCATAAAAATGATTTTGCCGTTTATAATTACCCTAAATTGAACATAGATGAGACCAGTTGATTTGCTTTCTAAGGGCATGACCTTTGTGCCAACCAATAAATTCAGTTTTATTGATACCATAATTGATTTTAAAATGTATTTAAGGAAATTAAATCTGAGTTTATTGTAGGAGACTGAATCACATACAGATGCATATTCTAAGAACATCTTTAGAATTAGTTCAACATACAACCTGCCTTTACATCCTAAACTAGTTGTACTTGAAAAATTATGCGAGTTAGACCTTTATAACCTAAGCAAGAGTAACCACAAGGGATCCCACAACCTGGTTAACAGAATGTAACAGCTTGTTGTTCTTGCAAACACAGGATGTGAGGGTTATGAAGTCGTATAAGGGTGGTGGTGTTGTATTGATGGGTGTCTCTACATACTCAGATAAGATGTTAAAGATTTTGGACACGGAAAATTAGAGAGAGGTCTCCCTTAATGAACTAAATAAAACATATAAAAATATTCATGAGCAATTAATTGATATCTTTTTGGAGAGAAGAATTGATATTTATCTGTGTAATTACATAAATATTACCACTCCTAGGGTTCCAGTACTTTTTGGCATCCCCAAAATCCACAAGGGCCTTGTGGATCCCCCCATGAGACCCTTGGCGGATGGAAGGGACTCAATCACTATGTCTTGTACTCAGTATTTGGACCATGAGTTAAAAAGAATTTTACAAAAGGAATCCCAAATATGCAAAGATTCCTGGACCTTCTTGGAACACGTTAATAGAATGGAGTACAATGAGAATGATATATCGACAACTACTGATGTAAGGGATTTGTAAACAGTCATCCCACAATCCATTGGCCTAGAATTGGTTAGTGATCTACTATTAGAGTACAAAGTTAACCAGGAGAAAATCAACTTAATTTCAGAATTGTTACAGATAGTCCTAACCAACAATTACTTTTCATTTAATGATAAATATTATTTACAAACAATTGGAGTGGCCATGGGGTCAGCTTGTGGGGGGACATTTGCAAATATGATCATGGCCCACTGGGAAAAGAGTTTTTGTATTCCTGTCCCATTACTACCCTTACATCAAAATGTATCATAGGTACCAGGATGACATCAGCCTTATTTGGGAGGGTTCTTCTGAAATGTTAAGATGAATTTTTACAATATCTTGACACTGCAACCTCTTTTCTACAATTCACTTTGGGCATCAATTTAAATCACATGAACTATTTGGACGTTCATTTGTTTAAAAGACAAGCCCAGCGAAAGGTACACTACTAGAATATACAGAAAGGAAACATACTCGTACTCTTTTTCTGCACTGTACTAGTTGCCACCCGAAACATCAGAAGAGGTCAGTGGTTAAGGGGCAGCTTGTTCGAGCTGCCCGCATGATCTTGGGGGAGGAAGACTTTAAATCAGAGTGTGCAAACTTGAAATCTATGTTTCTCATGAGAGCATACCCAGCAGATTTACTTAATAAACTTATAAATGAGGTTACAGAAAAAAGAAGAACAGGTAATTTTAAACCCATTGTAGGTGCCCATATTCCAGATAACAACCTGGCAGGTGGAGACATTATAACATTACTTGAGCAAGAAATCCCTTTCCTTAAATCCTTGTTCATCACATACAGTTCTGATTCTCCTAGTTTAAGATGGATCTTTAACAAGATCTGGGACATTTTTAATGGAAGACACAGGCATTAGATCTCATCTAGGTGTTAAACCTATCATTACATATAGGAAAGGGAAGAACTTAAAATATCTCCTTAAAAATAGACAAGTTCAGAGCATGACAGGCCGTCCAGGTATTCACAAGTGTGGTTTATGTAACTGGTGCCACAAGCTTAAACCTGGAGCCACATTTACTATAAATAACACTGAATATAACATCAAGGGGAGATGTAATTGTTCTTCGAAGGCAGTGGTCTATACCAGTGGCGGCTGGTGACTTCAAATCACAGGGGGGCTGCAGGAGACGCTGAATGGTTGGGGTCAAAGGGAAGGGGTGTGGTCAACCATAAAGGGGAGGAGCTATGCACAAAACCACAAAAAACTAACTTTAATTAAATACGCTGCCCTGGGTGGCAAACCATCGTTATGAAAGTCCAATCAAGACAAAAATAAGTGTAGAAGAATAAAAATATTTCAATGCATTGGCTGCATGACAGCTTACTTAATATCTAGATGGAAACAAAAGGTTGTGAGGCATGAAAAAATAAATTACTTTTTAAATACATTACTGGAATGCCAGTCAAAATCAAGTATAAGAAAAACCAGAAGCACTCAACTCAAACCACTTCTCCTTGCACTGCAGTTCTAATTATAATATATTCAGCTTTATTAAAGTACCAAGCAACATGCTGAAAGTAGAAATCTATGTGATGCCCCCACTTGTAAAAATGTTTCTTATCCAAAAAGACCTGCTGCCTGACAACTTGTTTCATGGGGAAAACATGATAAAAGTAAAAAATGAAAAGCAAACAAGAAACAAGCTCAAGATACATTGCTTAAAGGATTACTGTACAGGTTATGGACCACACATGATTGGCATTCTGCTTAGTTTACGGGTAAAGTCTGTAGAGATGACTGGAAGTCTCCAACAAGTGTAATGAGCTTTTTAAAATAATGTAATCCTGTCCTTTAATACCCAAGGCTTATACATTATCTAGTCAAGTATTCTCTGCATGGCAACAACAGAAAGGCTTTCAATGTTGGCAATTCTTTAACAGTATGCTTATTAAAGCTTACTTGCATCTTACGATGTCAGACAAGCTTACCTTATGGTCATTAAAGCATTGCTACTTAAACACAGAGCAACAGGCACTTTGAGTAATAAGCATAAATCTGAGTAATAAACATAAATCAACAGTACAAAAATATGACAGAAACCAGACCATTCTGCAAAATCAAGGACAGATGAAAAGCCACTGTAGTACTTATGCAGTATGTCTCCCCATCCAAGGTAGATACAACTACTCCTTGCCTTGCTTGGACACATCCAGAGTCACTACATGGGGAGTGGGGTGCAACAAGCATGTCACAATTTGAAATCTCTCTGGCTGACTGTGATGGCCCTGACACATTTGTCATACCTCTCAACCTCAAGAGCAAGAAATCTGGACAAAGCCATACACAGAAGTGGGACAAAGGCACAACAATAAGGACAATTTTTAAATATTGCTCTAATAAACTTAGAAAGATAATAGAATAGGTCTTGCATTAGTATGAATTTTCTGAAGGGTATAAAATCTGAAACTCAAATGTCTGTCATTTTCTAACTTCAGTCTTTAGTGATTTCTCACTAATTTGCCAAAAACACAATTTTATGAAAATGGACCAAAAATGTGATGCAAAAATATAAAATAGACACACAATACAGCTTCTACCTGTCAAAGAAGGGACACTTTAATATTAGTACTGCTACCTTGAGCAGCTGACAAAATAAAAGAATCTACATGCATTTCAAGTAATCTATAACTTTGATTATTACAGTTATTTCTTAATTGTAAACCCTCCATGTTTTCTTCCAAAATTGCTATTTTATGGAGGGATTATTAGGGGAAGAGCAACATTTTGAGCCAAAAATTGGGGACAGTTGAGAGGTTGGCTATGCCTAATTCTATAAAGCAATTTATTTGCATGTACCTCTCAACCTGTTAATGCAGTAAATCTGAACAAGGCCAAATATATTGGGGGCACATATAAACAGTACTAAAAATTGCTCTTGTATAAATTGAGACAGTTGATAGAACGGCTCTTACTTTAACATGCATTTTTATAAAGGTTATGAAGTCTGAAACTTATTATTTAGTGACGTCTGGCAAATCATTTAGGAATTAAAACTACAAATTTATGAACAACAAACCAAAAATAAGAAGCAAAAATCTATTCATTCTTTGAAAATCTGGACAGTTGGGAGGTATAGTTCAGCTGGGCCTGTCTGAGTTTGCTGCCCTTCCCCCCCCCTGACAAAATAATGGTTGAACTGGAGCCTTTACCATAAACTATTTCACTCCATTTACCATAAACACTAATATGCATACTGCTTTACTTCAATGATTGGACTTCATCTGAAAGTTTTATTTTGTATTTTACAGCACAAACATTAAGTCATCTGTTAAACAAAGCAATGCAGTCTCACAATGAAAACTTAGCATTAAAACTTCTCTGCCCTTGAAACTCACATTCATTGAAACAGCATTGAAACCCACATTCAAAGAAAATACATTTTGCCAGTGGCAGATAAAGATTAATTTTGGGCTGTTTTCGAATCATAGGCCCCTTGCATATGAAACATACATGTGCTCTTTGATACACCTTCCTCATTGTACTAAAATTATATTCCTTGTACAATACAGTACACTTGTTAGAGGGTGTTTTAAATTTGTTTTGAACATTTTTCCAGTAAGCAATGAAACAAAACATATGCACCCATAATGGCAAAACTGCCCAGTTGAGAACATTTATCATAAAAAGTCTACTCAGACTTCCACAGTCCACCATTATTAGTAAATATACACAATTCTACAGTCCACCATTATTAGTAAATATGCACAATTCCACAGTCCACCATTATTAGTAAATATGCACAATTCTACAGTCCACCATTATCAGTAAATATGCACAATTCTACAGTGCACCTTTATCAGTAAATATGCACAATTCTACAGTCCATATTCAGTGAATTCAGTTCTTGCCATAGCTGTCAACCTTAGCACAAAAACCTGGACGAAGGCAATAATGGGGGAATACAGTCCCAAAAATAGGGACAAATTTAAAATATTCATCTTATAAACTTAGAAAATTGCTAGAAAAAAAGGTTGTGCTACTATGTATTCTGAAGAACATGAAGTTTGAAATTCAAATGCCGGTCAATTTTACTGCGGACAGAACAAAACAATTTTCAGCAGAGACGCAGGGATTAATACTGCAGACACGTCTTTGTAAAATGGCAGGGCACCAGAGCAAATCCACACAAACACAGGGAGGAGATGCAGACTCCACACAGAAGCCACCCCAGCCAAGAATCAAACCAGAAAACCTATAGCTGTGAGGCAACAATACTACCACTGCACCATCAAATCTGCAAGGAATTAAACATTCAGAAACCTGAAGTCTGAAATTCAAATGCCGGTCAATTTTACTGCGGACAGAACAAAAACAATTTTCAGCAGAGACTCAGGGATTAATACTGCAGACACGTCTTTGTAAAATGGCAGGGCACCAGAGCAAATCCACACAAACACAGGGAGGAGATGCAGACTCCACACAGAAGCCACCCCAACCAAGAATCAAACCAGAAAACCTATAGCTGTGAGGCAACAATACTACCACTGCACCATCAAATCTGCAAGGAATTAAACATTCAGAAACCTGAAGTCTGAAATTCAAATGCCGGTCAATTTTACTGCAGACAGAACAAAAACAATTTTCAGCAGAGACGCAGGGATTAATACTGCAGACACATCTTTGTAAAATGGCAGGGCACCAGAGCAAATCCACACAAACACAGGGAGGAGATGCAGACTCCACACAGAAGCCACCCCAACCAAGAATCAAACCAGAAAACCTATAGCTGTGAGGCAACAATACTACCACTGCACCATCAAATCTGCAAGGAATTAAACATTCAGAAACCTGAAGTCTGAAATTCAAATGCCTGTCAATTTTATTTAACATTTGTTAATCAGAACAGTCTGACTTGGAACAAAAAAACAATTTTCAGCAGAGGCCCAGGAAGAAATAATGCAGACATGTCTTTGTAACATGGGAGGACACAAAAGCAAACCCACACAAACACAGGGAGAAGATACGGACCCCACAAAGAAGGAACCCCAGCCAAGAATCAAACCTGAGAACCTGCAGCTGTGAGGCAACAATGCTACTACTACACCATCAAATATCAAGCATTGCAACATTTACAAACCACAGATATTATGAGGAACAGCTCAGATCAAATATGAGGCAAAAATCTGCAATTTTTTTACAAATGGTGGTGGGTAGGGAACTCAAGTCTTTAACACCTGCATACAGGGTACAGGGTTCAAGCCCCACCTGGGGCATTTTCACACACACACACACACACACACACACACACACACACACACACACACACACACACACACAAGCACCAGCTAACACATACACAACTCCAGTTACAAGCACCAGCTAACACATACACAACTCCAGTTACAAGCACCAACACATAAAGTAAAATGCACCATACACTTACCTGTCTGTTCTCCATACCATATCCTGCCCGCTCAATACTCACAAAGACCCGCGAGATCCCAGTAAAGCTCCTTCCCGACGACGAGATCCCAAGCTCCCTCCCGAGACTGTTCTGGCTGTTGCTGCTGCAGTCCGGATGCGATGTATCCTCCTAGCGTGTCTGTGCACTTTAAAAGTGCACAGACGTCTCCTTGCGTCCCTCTATGGGTCCTGCCGGACTGCCTTGAGCATGCGCATAGACCGATGGTAGTCGGGACTACTGCGCATGCGCGAAGTCCGCGAAAATTTTAAAAAAATAATTTTTTTTGTTTTCTTTTTTTTTTTGTTTTCTTTTTTAATTTGAGGGGGCTGCAGTCCGGCAGCCCGATGCCACGAGCCGCCCCTGGTCTATACTGCTTTATGTGACCATTGTTCAGTTTTCTATATAGGAAAAACAGAGAGAAAGTTTGCCAGTAGGATTTACAAGCATGACTACGCCATCAGGACGATCAACTTAAATAATGCTCTAGCTAGGCACATTCATTAGAATACAGACCACAATTTTAAGTTCATGACCATAGACCATGTTGACATTAGTGATAAAAAACCTTGGGGAGCACAGTTAGAACTAAAGGAACTTAGATGGCAGAGTTTGCTACATGCAGATAAATGGCCTGGCATTAATGACAGGACTTCTATCTCTCCTGTCTTAAAGCTTAAGGCCCTAGAAGGAAAAGAAAATTGCATGAAGCAAAGTAACATGCTTTTTGATTGTTCAGAGTAAGTTGCTAATAACACCTTTACAAACATTAATTTTCAACGTGTAAACACTGGAATTTTAGTGCGTTAAAACAACATTCTTATTTGACAAGGTTTTGGTTTAAACATGTTTTTAAATATTGTATTTTAACACATTCAACAGTATGAATTGTGAGACTAAAGGGTTAATTTTTAAGCCAGATTTATGCTGTTTCCCTGAGCCCAATTAGATGCATCTGTGCATTATTTAAATGTTTGCTTTGTCTGAAGAAGTTTACACTGTTTTGAATGAAAGCGCTTACATCTTTTATATTTTTTCTACATTAAAAACCTTTGTTTTGCATCATTGTGCTTTGGATTTTGTGCTCGTTGGAACCTGATCTGCCAGACTTTTCACATTTTGTGGTTTGCTTTTTGCCTTTTGGTTCTACAGTTTGTTTGCCAAAACAAAATGAGGGAGCAAAAAATCCCTTAGCGAATTTAGAGAAGAAGCAGGATCGAAAAAATCTGAGAGCCTACTTATATCAGCTTATCTCTCTTATCACACTTTCATAAACTCTATATCAAAAGGGACCAAAAATTAAACCTTAATCCAAAGGAGAATTCAAAAATCTAATTTTTACCATCTTCTATGGACGTTCTGAAAAGGCAGCCTGGCAAACCTCTTTAAAACAGTGCTAGCTGCAATAGCCCTGGAAGCTGTATATACAAAGTCATAAAACATGCTTCAAAGAGCTGAAAATGGAATATACACCACCACAGACAGCATATTTTTCCTCAAAAAAAGGAAACTGCAATTAAAACATTTCTCATACTTTCACAGTTTGTCAGGATAAACTTCAGCACATGAACCCATCAGTTTAAAATTCTAAATATCAAAAGTTGTAAAAGCATACACTAAAACTTAACAGCTTTACCACCTTTATCCGGAGAAGAAGGCTTAGAATTAACAAACTGCTTGGCAGCAGCTTGATTAACTAAAGCTACAGTTGCTGGGTCAGGTCTGGGATTAGTGTATAAAAACTTGAAAGACTGTGGAACTTTGTGCGTTCCATCTGCTTTCTTAGGGGCAGCAGTCTGGCTATCAGGGATACCACAGGCTGTGACAAATGCATCCTCCACTACTGACAGCACTGGGTGGCATGTGTGAGGGTTCTGGAAATTCCAGTTGTAGCAAATCATTATTTTCTAAGGGACTGAGTAACCTTGGTGTTCTCCTACTTAAAACACTGGCACATCCTTCATAGGAGGTTCAGATACCGTATTAACCTCAGAATCTGTATCAGTACCCTAAGGAGAAAAAAAAAAGCATCTTTTTTATACCCCTACAGACTTCAAACTTTGAACCTCTTTAGGGAAAGAGAAATCCCCTTTTCTTTTACCAGAAACCACCTTACAAGTAGGGCCATTAGCCTACACATAACCCTGACACAAGCCCAAATGTTTAGTTTTCAGTCTATTTTTGATAGGAAAGTTAGGGCAAACAAGAGGCATATGATTCTTGCGAACTAGGGACACTTTCCCTGCCCTTTCTCCCATGACCAACAAGAGTCTCTCTCCTTTGCCTACTCAGGGGATTCCAATAGCTACAGAGGACGTGGTTAACCCCAGGTCCAGGCTGTATGGACACCAGATGTATCTGAAGAAAAATATGAGTGGTCTGAGGAGCCAGTTTTGGCCAAAGCAGTCACCCACCTGTGGCTGTGACACATAAATAAGCAGTCTTTGCCATCACAGCAGGCTGGAAAACTGTCTTTTTGTGGCTGGAAGTAGGTCCGACTTGAGGGACTGGTAGATTGTTCCATGGTCAAGACAAAAAAGGTGCTTGTTTCTCAGGGAAGCTTGGTAGCAAGTAGCTGGTAAAACTAGAAAGTACTGAAAAAAATACTGTGTTTCTTGTGGGGAAGAAGTTAACACCACTTTAAAAACCTTCCCCAGCCCCCAAAAGTATAATAAACTCAGTTTCTACACAGAAAAATGTAGTGTCAAACAACTTTTCCCCACAAAAATAAAAGTACATTCCCACTTAAAAGTACATAGAATTCATGAGATATGTTTTTTTCCTAGCTTAAAAGTAGTTGTTTTACACAAAAATTAATACAGAAAGTTTTCCCAGAAGGAAACTTATTGGTCGAGCAGTGGAACAGTATTTAGCCAACAGACGATCTTTGAAGGTCCGCACAGCAGCACTCCACTTGCTGGCAGTAAAGCCCTGGAGGGCATGTGCCCAAATCTATTTAGTCACTTCAGACTGAAATGGCCAATGGTTTGGGAACCTGGAAGGGGTCCTGAAGCTTTGGAAACATTTCAGCAGTTATAGCCTATGCATGATACAACCCATATAGCTTAGGCTACTGCAGCAGCAAGCCATAGGAAGACCATCAAAACAAATGGTTTACAACTAGGTTTTTTTGCACTTTACAAATAACAAGTTAGTTCCTGGTACCCCAAAGGTAAATCCAGTGGAAAGCTTCTGCTACTACATAGCTTCTTCTGTTTATTTCGTGAAGCACTACTGCAGTTTTCTGTGGAGCTCTGTATGCAGTGCTGCTAAATGCTATCCTAGTATTCTTCACTGTATATGTACTATTATTACTTCTCATGAAGCTTTTCTCCCTAGGAAAATTTCTGCTCTGTGACAGGCAAACCTGCTATCTTGGGCTACAAGCCTTTGCTTTTAACACTGCATTAACATGTGTATCAGTCTGCTACTACACAGTTAATATATTATTTATATAAGCCATCATTAAATTAATCATGAAATATGATGCAATGCATACACACCACCTTAAAAATAGCATTTCTAACCTCTTAACCGGTCACTACACCACAAACACACAAACATATATGGGCAACATTCAGTTCACCTACTACTCACTTCAAAGATAACTTGTGAGCTTACAAACAGTTTTTATAATAATACAGAATACAAAAGGATTCTTTCTATAGTTTCTCCCTTTTTTAATTTCTCCAAATCTTTTGGGTTTCTAATCCCATGACGGGAACAGACCTCATTCCAAGTCAAAGTACGATTAAACTTCATGAAATTAATATTGTTTCACTCTTCGATGTCAGGCAAAAGTGCTCTTTGAAGGACCCATAATGTGCCTAGTAATGACTCCTTCTGCAATTCGTATGGAGTTACATGTATTGGTAGCCTGATTGTAGACTCTCTTTTATAAGACCCGTTGCTTCTACTACTATTGGAACTATCTGGGTATCTTTCTTCCACATTGCTCTTGTTTCTGCTTGCAAATCCTGATATTTTATGACTTTGTGTCTCTCTGTACGCATGACACTGTAGTCACTGGGTGTGGCAATTTCAAATGATCAATGTTACTTTTGTCTTCTTTTCTTGGACCACTATATCTGGTTTTCTAGCATCTATCTTTTGAACTGTTGGTAATGGATAACCCCATGTGATGCACACCATCATTTTCTATGATGCTTTGTGGCTCATGTTTCCAGTGTTTTTCAGCTACTTCAATACCATAACATCTGCACAATCCCAAGTGCAACAGTCTCGCCACATTATTATGCCTTTCGGTATACAGTCCTGCCATTAGTATGTCGCAACAAGCAAGGAGGTGCACAACTGTTTCCAATTTCGTTTCGCAAAACCTACATTTGTCTGTTTCTCCTACATGTTCAATGGACTTTGTAAACCAACGTGTAAATAGCTCACTACCTTGTGCCGCCAATATTAACCTTTCATCTCTTGGTTTGAATTCCCCCTCCTTAACCATTCCCCGAGTTTATTCCTGATGAACAAGAGGTTCTTCCAGAAGTTTTATATGCTTGCAAATACATCTATGCATTTTCCACACTTCTTACCTCCTCATCCGGTCCTTCACCTTATATTATTTTTTTTGTTTGTTTTAAAGCACATTCAGTTGCTGTCTGGTTTTTATCCACGTATGGTTTGATTTCCATTCCTGTTTGACGCCGATATGCTTCTACTAGATTAAGCAGGGAAGTCATCTTAGATTTATTATCCTCATGTTTCCCCTCATGTTGGGTGGCGCAGTGGTGCAGCGGTTAATGCTGTCGCCTCACAGCAAGAGGTTCTCTGGTTCAATTCTCGGCTGGGGTGCCTTCTGTGTGGAGTTTGCATGTTCTCCCTGTGTTCGCGTGGGTTTCCTCCGGGTACTCCGGTTTCCTCCCGCATTCTAAAGACATGCTTCTGGAGCATTTCTCCCCGGGCCTCCGCTGAAAACAGGATCTGTGGAACCTAGTCGGACTTTCCCGGTCAACAAATAATAAATAAATAAATAAATGTTTCAAAACTTTCACTACATTTGGGTCTTGTGAGGTCAGCAGATGTGTGTGGAGTCCCACGATTGCAGATCTGTACATATAATCAATTTCAAGGAGGCCCAGCCCTCCTTTGGAACAGAGAATATATAATCTTGGTATACACTGATTTTTATAAAGCATTTGATTAGCATGAAGCATCCCCTCTTATTATCTAATCTATTCAACACGTTTTGGGGCCAATCAATCACTCCAAAATTGTAAGCAAGGACAGGAACAGCAAATTGGTTTATAACTTGGATTTTGTTCCTAGATCTCAACGTTGTTTTCAGGATTAGTTTAAGTCTTCTAAAGTACTCCTTACTAAGTTTTATTCACATTTGTTCATGTTTTATTGTTGATTCTTCATCAATTCCCAAATATTTATACACTCCCTCTTGCTCAAGTTCTTGTACATCACATTCTTGTCCCAAACCAATGTTTTCTTGGTACTGCAGTTTTCCTGCTTTAAAGGTTGCTTTTGCACATTTAAATCAAGACCAATAACATTCTTATTTCATCTGAAAAAGTTTTGACAACTTGCAGTTGTATTGGAGTTCCTCATCTGATGAGCTATACAGTTTCAAATTATCGACAAAGAAAAGTTGGGAAGTCTTTACACTTTGTTGTTTTCTAGGAGCCAAATTACAGCCATAGACTAAGCTGTTAAGTAGACAGCTTAATGGGTTAAGTGCAAGGCAGAATAGCAGCAGTGACAGAGTCACCTGTAATATCCCCCCTTTGCATTTTTATCCCTGGAATAATAACTTGTCTTTTATCATGGCTTAATTGCGAAGTAGTCTGCCACTGTTTCATGGTCACTGTAATGTAGTGGATGAGTGTTTAATGTACCTTATACATTTTTAAGCACTCTTTTATCCATGAATGTGGGATACTATCAAATGCTTTTTTGTGGTCAATCCAAGCCATACTTAAATTCTCTTTTTACAGTTCTCCACTATGACTATGTAACAGCAAATGATCCTTTGTTCCATATGACTTTTATTGCCCTTTTGTTCTATTGTCATAACTAAGTTTTCTTCTAAAGGACTATAGACTCTGCCGGCATCAATTCCAGTGTACAGTTTACACGTTGTCGGCAGGCAAGTTACTGGTCTATAATTTCTAGGGCAGCTTGCAGGTTCACTCTTAAGTAGGAACACTGTTTTTCCTGTTATTAGCCAGGTTGGTGTCTGTTCAGGGTGCGCATATAAACAGTTCTTACTCATGGCTAAATCTTCATGCAAAGATGTTAACACTTTTAATCAGAAGTTAGGTACTGCATCTGGGCCTGGGGTTTTCCAATTTGAGGCTTTTCTTAACTTTGTTTCAATTTCTCTGGCTGTTACTTCATCCCATTGCATATCCTGCACCTTTAAATTTATTCTTTCTTTTAGTTTTTCTATCCATTTAGCATCTTTATTATGTTCCACAGGCTCTTCATAGATACTTCTCCAAAATGTATCTATTTCTTCTTTTTTTATTGGTCTTTCAATTCCTTTTACCTTATTTCCCAATTCTCTATACAACTTTTTGAGTCATCAATAAATTGCTTATTTTGTACTTTTCCTTTATATTTAATCTTCGTATCTAAGTTTTTCTGCCTGTGCTGAAATTTTTAGTTTATCTGCGATAGTACATGACAGATCCTGATCTGTTCTAATATTGTGCATTGCTTTTACATCTTTCTTAGTATTTTTATTAATCTGTTCTCTCTTCTACGTCTTCTAAAAGTGACACTTGTCTTAACTGCTTTATAGTTTTCTCTATTCGATATTTCCATGATGGTATTCGATTTCGCTCCTTCCTTTCCCTCACTACACTGTGTTCTTGTGGTAGAACTTTTCAGTTATTAACTTAGCTCCACAGTAATATATCTTGTTTACTTCTGTTATATTACATGGATCTCAATAAACAGTCCTAATTACGTTGTTCACTTGTTTTATCAGACTTGTGATTTTTTGGGTTTTATTAACCTTCTGCAGTCTATTTCTTTCACTGGGCAGCCATGGTGGTGCAGTGGTTAGCATTGCCACCTCACAGCAAGAGGTTCTCCGGTTCGATCCTTGGCTGGGGTGCCTTCTGTGCGGAGTTTGCATGTCCTCCCTGTGGTCGCTTGGGTTTCCTCCGGGTGCTCCAGTTTCCTTCCACATCCCAAAGATATGCTGTAGGTGGATTGGACGCTCTAAATTGGCCCTAGGTGAGAGTGTGTGCATGTGTGTGCCTTCTGTGTAAGGCTGGACGCCGGGCTGGCAACTCAACACCGTAAAACTCCACTGCCAATCATGAGTGGACAGGTGATCCACTGTGGTGACCCCTAACCGGGAAAAGCTGAAAGAAGTAGTCTATTTCTTTCACTGACCTTGATGTATCGGTCTGTCTTATTAAATCAAGCAACTCTTCTCTTAGCTCATTTTCTTTCAAACTGAGGCCACAGCCCTTGTTTTCCACTTCCTGCAGGTATTCTATAGAAGGTTCTATAGCATCTTCCTGTGGCACATTCTCTTCAATTTCATCCTATGCCATTCGTTGCTCCGTCATACAGGAACTTGCTGGCTTATCACTCCTCAAAATTGACTGCAGAGTTTCCAGTTTCCTGCTCCTTCCATTGTTGTCTAGCTTCAAGTGAACATTTATTATACTGATTTCCTGTGGAAGGCTCCAAATTATCTTCATATGGTGCCTGACTAATTGCTTCCTGTTTCACTGGTTTCCCCTTAATTTGGATATCCATTGCTCTATCCTGTTGTGGTGCTTTCTGAATTTTATTTTCTACACTGAACCCTTCACTTTGCAGGTACTCTATAACTTCAATTTCTATTTCTTTAACTTCTCCATTACTAATCTCCTTTTCTACTTTTTCTCTGTCTTATTTTTTGTACTGTAAAGTTTTCCATGTCCAGATTCATTTGCTTGTCTTTCTCTTCAAATATCTTTTGTGTTGCTCTTTTTATATTGGTTAATTTTGTCTCCTTTGCATAAATATTACACCATATTAAATCTCCCTCTTTCCCACATCCATATTTCTTCTTCAAATGTTTCCTGATGTTCCTGCTTCTCCTTACTTTGGGGAGTCACTCCATCATGCTATGATGTAACCTGTGTTAGACCTTCTACACCAAATCCTTCATTTCACAGGCACTCTAACTTCAACCAACTGTGTAATCAGATTTAATTAAGTGTTTTGGGTTTCTAATACCATGATGGGAATGGACCCCATCCCTAAGTCAAAGTATGAGTAAAGTTCATGAAATTAGTATTGTTTCAGTCTTTGATGTTAAACAAAGGTGCTCTTCACAGCACCTGCAATGTGCCCAGAACTGACTCCTTCAGCAAATCATATGAAGTTACATGCATCTGTAGCGTTATCTATACACAACTGTAAAATCTTTTTTTTTTTTTTTTTTTTAATAAGACCCCGTTGCTCTTACTGCTATTAGAACTGTTCGTGCATCTTTCTTCCACATTGCCCTATTTTCTGCCTGCATATCTTGGTATTTTAGGATTTTGTTTCTCTCTGTACATAAGACACTGGATGTAGCGATTTCAGTGATCAGTGCTACTTTTGCCTTCTTTTCATGGACTACTATATCTGGTTTTCTCGTATCCATCTTTTAAACTGTTGGTAATGGATCATATGTGATATAAACATTATCATTCTCTATAATGCTTTATATACCATGTTTCCAATGCTTCTCAACTAATTCAATACTGTAATGTTTGCATAATCCCCAGTGCAACAGTTTTGCCACATTATTGTGCCTTTCAGTATACAGGTCCTCTGCCATTAGTGTATCCACCCAGCAACAAAATGTGCGACTGTTCACAATTATTCTACAAAACCCGCATTTGTCTGTTTCTCCCACATGTTCAATGCACTTTGTAAGTCAACGTGTATGTAACATACTACCATGGGCCGTCATTATTAACCTTTCATCTTTTGGTTTAAATTCACCTCTCTTTAACCATTCCTGCATCAGATCCTGATCAACAGGAGGTTGTTCCAGGAGTGTTCTGTACTTGTAATTATGTTTATGCCTTTTCTACATTTCTTCCCTTCTCATCTGATCCTTCACCTTATATTCTTTCTTTTCTTTTTTTGGCACATTCAGTTGGTGCCTGATTTTTGTCTACTTCTGGTTTTGCTTCTATTCCCGCTTGACACCAATATGCTTCTGCTAAACTAAACAGGGAAGTCATCTTAGACTTGTTCTCCTTATGTTTTAAAAGTTTCACTATGTTTAGATCTTGTGAAATCAGCAGATGTATATGCAGTCCTACGACTGCAGATCTATACATGTAATCAGTTTTGAGGAGTTCCATGCCTCCTTCAGAATGGGGAATATATAATAATCTTGGTATACACTGATTTTTATAAATCATTTGAGAAGCGTGCATTTTTTTTTTTTGCTTTCCTGTCCAACTGATGCAATACCTTTTGGGGCCAGACAAATCACCCCAACATTGTAAGTTAGAACAGGAACAACAACTCAATTTAAAGCTTAGTCTTTGTTCCTAGATGTCAGGGCTGTTTTCAGTATTAATTTTAGTCTTCTAAAATATTCCTTACTAATTTTGTTCATGTTTTACTGTCCAGCCTTCATCAATTCCCAAATATTTAAACACGGTCTTCTGGTCAAGTTCCTTTACATAACATTCCTGTCCCAAACTGATATTTTCTTGATACAGCATCTTTCCTGCTATACAGCCCAAATGACATTCTTATATCACCTGAGAAAGTTTTGACCACTTGCAGTTGTGCTTTCAGTTCCCCATGTGATGAGCTATACAGTTAATTCTTCATGTAGTCAGATGAAACCATATATTCTGGGCAAAAGGAACTGGATGGATTATGATGACATTATGCGAAGGAATGGCACAACAATTTTGCCCACATTAAATCTATTCAGTTCTCAGTACAAAATTGTTTGCCCCCCCTGCAAAGACACTAGTGTTAGTTTGAGGTGCGTCTCGACCATTTAAATGTAGACATTTTGGCTTTGATATTATGCCCTATCGATGTAATGATTTCGACCAAATGAATTTCAACCTTTTGATAGTAAACCAATATGCTCACCTGGGAGGGAGAGTTGTGGTGGCTCCTCCTCCTGTGGTGACCTGGCATTCTAGGGGGATGTGTTGTTGGCTGCTTCACTGAGACCAGACCAAAGACAGTTGGGATGTCGGTAAGCCTTCACAAGCCAATGTGGTAGCCCATGCAGAGGCATGTCAAGGAGTAGGGATATCTGAATATTCATGGGCATAAGCAATGGTGATGTAGGGCTCACATCACCACCAGAGGGTGCAGTCTGCATTCACAAAAATACCTTAATGGGTGCCAGAATGACAGCTCTGTGACAGGCTCTTACCTCATGGAGAACAAATGAGCTGGGAACAGCTCTTGCCCAAAGAGGAATAAATGGGCCAATTTATTGTGGGAAGCCGATTACCATTACCATGAAGCAGCTATGCCCTACTTTTTTCATTCTTTTTTTCAGTTGTACCTGGGGATTTGTTTTTACAATTGTTTGTTCATCTATTCCTTATGTTAAAATCTTGATCAGATTAGCACAAAAAAAGGACATGGACTAACTAGCTGTGTCCCTGTTATTATATGAGAAAGAAGGTGGGGACTGCCACTTTTGTTTTCAAAACAAAGTACAGATCAACAGGCTCACTCAAATGGGTCTGATTAACAAAGGTACCTATTGGGAAGGCCTTGCAGACATTACATAAAGATAATGATGAATTTTGGAGCCCTTGATGGAAACTGGATATAGCTATTCTTCCATTAAGGAACACTTGTCTGCTAAGGCCCGATTTGAAGATTTGCACCAAGTACTTATGAAGTGCAGAAGGCAGAGACAGAGAGTCTAACCCGTTTTATTAGGCCCACATTGAAACATTCTTCCTGGTGGTCAGACTGTTCTATATTTTTCTGACGTTGAACTTCAGAGCAGATAAAAAGGATCAGCACCCTGAAAGGGTAAAGTGCTACCATGGCCAACACAGAAATCAAAGAAATCAACTGGTTAACTTTAGGAAATGAAGGTCTGTCAGTGGCCTCTCAGACAGACTGGTTAACCAGGGTTCTGAAACGCCTAAACTTGACAGGCTTCTTCAGAAGAGAAGGCCACAGTAAAGGGAGCCATGTTTATTGAGGCCAGAACAGAGATACGAGAATGACTCTGGCCTTGCACAACTTCGCCTTCTGAATAAATTTGGGTTTTAGGGGTGGAAAGAGTAGGAAAGCAAACAAGAGCCTTGGAGGCTACTCCTGGACCTCAGCTTCACTTAGCTGCTATCCCAGAAGGGGAACTTGGGGGAAAAAAGTTTTTCCTGCCCTTAGCATTGGTAAGGCAAGCAGAAAGGTTGCAGTGAAGCTTCTCCCACTGACAGAGGAAAGGTTTCCCACCAGTCATTTGAAGTGCTGTTGGCATTGGCATGCATCAGCCAAGTCTGTCCGCTAAGGAGTTTGCTTCCATACTCCTGGTGAAGCTATCCAAAGTGATAATAAAGACATGGTCCATTTCCTCACAGCTTCCTCAGAATGTAGACAGCAAAAAGAAATCAATCCATGTATTTGGCCCATTCCAGTCACCTCACTACATCTCCACAGAGGACAAAGGAATTAATCTACCCTTGCTTGCTGATATACCAAACCACTGTCATGTTGGTACAGTGTTATGACAATCAACCTTCGAGGAAGTGAGTCCTGAAATGCTTGCAAAATGAGAACTCTCATTTCCAGGATAAGGATATGCAGATTGGGCTAGGTCTGTGACCACACATCTTGGACAGTCTTCCTTTGGAAAATACCATCACCCCACCCCATGGTTAAAGCTTTTATGTTTATAGTTATCTGGTAGCTCAGAATTTAGAAGGAGCTGTCCAGAGGGAGGTTGGAGTTGTGAAGTCACCAATCCAGATGTCATTGCCAGATCCACTCAGAACATCCAAAGCATATCAAAGTCCATGAACGCGTTCCACTGACTGTCAAGCGGCCACTTTAGGACTCTTCTGTGGGTTTACTTGTAAATAGGGGTAACAAGGTTCCACTGACTGTCAAGCGGCCACTTTAGGACTCTTCTGTGGGTTTACTTGCAAATAGGGGTAACAAAATCGCAGTCACCTTGAACTCAAAAACTTAAGTCCGACACTGCAGAGAAGTAAATGCTCTTGGATACTATTTGAATAACTAGAATCCTTTCGGGACGGAAGGCTTACCTTATAAATTGTTGGCTAGCCCTCAGAAAATTATACTGGTTAGAACCATCAGATCACCCACCTCTTGCTCAGCTGACTACAATACACAAGATTTCTCTACAAGCCAGAAAATTGCCCAGCCCTTAACTTCCACTGCTACTCTCCATTACAATTTTATGCTCTAGAGAAAACAACCAGTCTTCACCAATATCTGAATAGTTTTACTAGCATCTCCCAGCTACATACTTTATTTTGTGGCACTGCTAACCCCCTACCTCTACATTTCTAATGTAAACCTTATGATAATCATATACAGAACTGGCTCTGAACCAGCTTTACACCATACCTCTTAACTACATCATCATCATTTTTTGCTTTACCTACTTTCTTCTCTCACTTCCATTTCTTTGAATTTCTAAGTACTAATCGGTTGATTATCTGATATACTCACTAACACAGCTCTTCAAATGCTCAATGTTCAACAAGTGTCTTTCATACTACAATAGTCGACAACTTTCATATGAATGCAATCTAATTAGAAAATGTTTGTGTAACTGCTATACATTAACAGACATTAAATGTATTTTATTTCTGAACGCAGGTTTAAAAAGTATTGCAATAAGGAGCTTTTCTCCCCCAGCCTCCACTGAAAAGGGTTTTTTGACTAAAGCCAGTCAGACAAACTCGATAAACAAAAGCAAAATACAACTGAATAAAACAGTGTCTCTGTGAACAATCTACGAAAGTTATTTTTATTTATTTATTTTTTATTTTACATTTGTTGACCAGGCTAGTCTAACTGGATACATGTCCATTTTGAGTAGAGGCCCGGGGAGAAAAGCTCCAGGAAAACATACAAAAAATGAATAAGCTTTACAAATAAGAAGCAACCATTGTTACATAAACAGTATAACAAAATAACAAAAATTAATTAAATCAAAATTTTTTTTTCAATAGTTGTACATAGTTACACTACTCAAAGTAAGCAATAACAATAATATACATATAAAGATAGATTTGTATGCAGAACATAGTATATAGAGGTATTGTAGGGAAGACTGTAGTGGATGTAGGCTGAAAATAAGAGTAAAGGAAAAAGTTAGTCAGGGTTGGTACAGAAGCATAACCAGTGGTTACTGAGAAATAGTTTTAGATTCCTTTTAAAAAGTGGGAGTGAGGTCTGAGATGTAAGGTCAGGTGGTAGTTGATTCCATACTTTTCCGACAGAGTTAGAGAACAAGGAGTCGCCTGCTGAGTTTTTTGATTTGGTAGTATTAATCAACGTTTTGCTTGAGGAGCGTAGGTTCTTGAGGTTATTATATGGTAAAATGAGGCTAGAGAGTATTGGGGTGCTGCCGGGTTGATACAGGGTTTTATGGGCTATTGTAATTTGGTGAAAATGAAGCTGGTTAAGAAATTCTAACCAGCCTTGTTGTTTTAGATTCAGACAGTGATGAGTTCTAAAAGGAGAGCCGGTAGCAAATCTAGCAATATTATTACATGATATAACTAGTTTGTTGAGATTGTTTTTAGAGAGGTTGGTGTATATGGGGGAAGCATAGAGTGGGGTTGAGATTAAGTGGGTTCTGGCTATAGCAGTCCTAGCTTCTGGTGTAAGAAAGGGTTTGATTCTGTAGAGGGATCCTAGTTTTCTGTTAACTAATTTTATAGTGGTATTTATGGGAGTATCAAAGTTTAGGTTATTGTCAATTGTAATTCCTAAGAGTTTGGTGGTTGGGGTCAGGAGAAATAAGAGTACCATTATTGGATGTGAGTGAAATGTAGAGGGGTGGACTTTTGGGTTGGTGTGAAGAGTAATAGTTTAGTTTTTTGGGGGTTGAGGAGGAGGCAGCGGTTAGAAAACCATTGTTCTACAGTGTTGAAAGATTTTTCTGAGAGAGACTGAAGTTCGGCCTGGGAAGTGGCTGAACAGATTACAGTAGAGTTGTCTGCATATTGAATGCAGGTGGAGAGTGGAATGGCTAAATGAAGGTCATTGATATAAATGGAGAACAGGAGTGGGCCTAGTATGGAGCCCTGTGGAACTCCTAGTGAGATAGGAAGGTGATTCGATAGTTTAATTTTGCTTTGTTTATCAAATGAATGAGCTGCATCTGAAACTTGAGAAAGCTTACTGTTCTCTCAAAGACTGGAAATACAATAGGATAGAATCCCAGTAAGATATATCAATTTCTCTATGGCTGAAACAGCTATCTACATAAAGAAAAGATATGGACTCCTTGTAGTCTCTGGTTCACTACAACAGCAACCATGCACTTTATATGAATATCCTGGGGCAAGGGCGGGAGCACAGACTAAAAGGAAGAACCAAGAAATGGTAATGGTTGGCTTGTACCCAGAAGCAGCATAAGCATACGGAATTCTTTAGCAAACTTTACATGACAGTGTGACTTGGAGGCCTAAATGATTGTACAGTAACAGTCTGGAATTTTTGGTTTAATATGAAATGGTTCAGGCCATTTAAGCCCGAGATGGCCCAAGTTCCCTTGTGTTTTGTGACACTAAAAACAATCAACCAAGAAAAGATTTAAGGCCCTCTTTGCTGACCTACTGGAGGCTAGAGGCAGCAAGAAGACGAGGGGGCAGCAGCTGGGGTGGGGAAATAAATGAGATCATAAATCTTTGGATAATATGTCCAATGGCATCACGTGACAAATGGCCTTTTCCTTGCTGAAGTCTCCACTGCCTCCACAGCGAAGGAGAAAGGCAATGCTTCAGTGAAGCTGCTGCTCCCCCCAACCAAAAGCTGTAGGATTCATGATTTTAGCTGGAATTCATGTCACTGGTTCTTTCCTGGCTGCTGATTCGGTTACTTCTGGCTGTGATTGAGAAGCAGAGTTTTCTGCATTCTGGAGAAGGACAACAGACAACTATAAACATGCCAATGCAGGCTTACCTTCCTCACTTCCCCCTAACTTTCCTCAACTTGCCACCTGAACAAACTGGAACTGTTAAATGGGAAGCTGAGAGATATCCTGGAATGCTCCACAAAGTCAGTTTGCAAAGCCAAGTGTGATTCCTTTTTACACAACTCTGGCACCTGGTGCCTAGCTGCATCTTTTGCCACCTTGTGACATAGGTGCATGGCAAAGTTACTCAATGCGGACAGTGTAGATCTCCAGTGGTAAGCTTCTTTCCAAATTCGGCACCTGACACCTCCAGTGTCTTATAACATCTTACCCATTATGTTGTACTGAAATCAGAGTGTGTGCATCTGGTAGCTAACTTTCCTCAAATCAAATGTGGAGGAGGAGTAGAGACCTTCCCAAATTGGTCCTTGACCATCAGCTCTTTCTTTGGAGTATGGAGCTCTCTTCAGGGTCACTGCAGTAAAAAATAATCTAGCCAAGATTCTGCACAAAAAATTTCCAGTCCTTTAGGGTCCAGAGGATCTTGTTCAGTTTCCCAAGCACAAGTGGCACAATGGTAAGAACCTTCTCCACCTCCTGTGGTACAACTGCAACCATGTCATCCATAAAAGGAGCCCCCCCCCCCCAAGAGGTGAAGTAGAGGAAGACTCTGACTCAGACTTCCTTCTGTCTGATTGCCCCTCAATTCCTCACAGCTGCTCTTAGTTTGGCTATTTCACCAGAGTGTTAGAGGATCTGCTGCATCTAAAGCCCTAAAGCCATCAGCTGTTAAAAGAACAAAAATAAGTATCATCTTGCACTTCTGATTATTTTTACTGTATTTCATAAGAATCCTATATTATTTGTTACATTTTTCACAATTTAGTAGTGTTTCAAAGCTGAACTGTTTCCACACCGATTGCTGCAGTACTTAATTACATTGTGCCTGCTAGTTTTACAGGACTCTAGTATCTAGATTACATAGTTTCCCTGCACTTCAGCTCTTAAACAAGCATTTTTAAATTAAAAGGGTTTTCTGACTGTACTCATTTGGAATAAATGCGATGTAGCAAAGCTATCGGAGTTGGAGGCTGCTGGCTGAAAGCTTACTGTGTGCTTTCCTGATTGATCTGTAGGCCTTGCTGTTGTAAAACTTGTTGTTTTAATTCTACATAAGCTTGGTATTTGTGCTAGACTGTTGTCCACATAGCAGCGGTTAGCAGTGCCCTGTACAGACACAAAAGCTTTCAACTTAAAATTTCCCTTAGAATAACTATCTCTGCAAACTTCCCCAGTCCCCCTGCTGCTCTAGGAGCATCTGAGTCGCATGCAGAGCACTATCACCTTGTTGAACAGCTGCATTTCACAAAGAGTATAGCACCCATTTTTCATCGGTGTGCTATCATCCCAGTCCAGTCAAATCTACCCACTCTTCTCCCTGATAAAACCCAAAGTAAAAAAAAAAAAGCAAACCATGAATAGGCAGTTTCCTGCTATCTTTGTGGCCAGCCTAGTGGACATGGGCAACCCAGGGCAATATAGCAATTTTCTCATCTATAATGACAACCACTTAATACTAAAACAAACGCAATACGTGAGATATATAATTAAACTATGAAAATTGCGACAACTTTCACATACTGATAAATCAAATAAACATGTCAGCATGCACACATCCTTTCCCTCACTAAATTATGTCTTGACACAAACCCCCATATGCAGTGTTACTCGCAAGTAACTTACGAAAACCTCAGAGGCCTCCCATACGTTACCATCAGAAACCGCATGCAAACAAAACCAAATCAACACCAACCACTACACATAAAAATACACATTGCAGTATCTCCACAAGCAAGCCCCTAAGGAGAAACGCCACACATTCAAACACCTTGGTCACAGGAGACTCCACTGCGAGTCACACGGACACCCCCTCACCAGGCTGGATAAAGAGAGAGTTACAGTCAGTTGCCTGTCAGAGGCCAGGATTCGCCAAATCACGCAGACACTCAGGTCACTCAACCACAAACTACCAGTATGACTCAAGTCATAGTACATGTAGGTGTGAATGACCAAAGATGTACCTCCCTGAACTACAGAGACATGATGTACCTCTCTGAATACATGTCACAGGCGGGTATGAGCCTCGTAGTGAGCAGCATTCTACCTTCAACAAGAATGAAACCACAATAGAAACAGAAAATGACTGACTTCAATAATTGGCTTAGTTAGATGTGTCATTTCAAGGGGATAAAAGTATTTGTTTGTCTTAGACGACATGATCGACTGATGCACTCCTTTACCAGAGAAAGTCTGCACCTGTTATGGCTAGCCTTTTGAATACTGACAAAGGCATTAGCCACTCCAATAGTGCCTTTGTAGGCAGTGCTAAACCAACAGAACTACCAACGTAACAAATTCCTCTAATGCCAAGTTGAAGACACTGCTGCTCAATGCTAGGAGTCTTAAAGAGAAACTGCACTCCCTGGAAGTTCTACTTGCCCTGGAGAATGCTGATGTCTGTGTAGTTAACGAGATGTGGTTCAAGGCTGCGGAAAGCATCCCAGCAGTGCAAGTCTACAATGCACATCACACATTCAGACCACCCTCTGGAAAGAAAAAAAGAAATGAAAGGAGGTGGTGTTTCCATTTACATAAAAAACAAACAGCTCATGAGAAGTCAAGCAGGATGAGTCACTTGAATTACTCCATGTCCAGCTGACCATAGGCAAAATCCCCCACCATCTCATTGCAAGCTATAGGTCCCCAATCATGAACCACAAAAAACACTCTGCATACCTGAAGTTACTAGAATCATTTACCATTCAGCTCCACACACTACTCATGGGCGATTTTAGCTATACTTCTATAAACTGGGAAACATACATGACCACTAACACACAGGCTCAGAGATTCTCGATCTTTGTCAATGCAAATGCTCTGGGACAACCAGTCTGCAATCCCAATAGGGACTCAAATATCCTTGACATAGTATTCACAAGCATGTCAGAGTGTAGCACCCCCCCACCCAAAGGGTAATCTCATTGTAACCCTAAATAATTTTTCCAAAGCAAATTATGTCTGAAATCATAAGGGAAATACTCAACAATGTGCTGAGTTGGCTGTAGATGGCATTACCTATACTAAGCCAGAAGAAATAGCAAACCTGCTGGCCGATAAATTCAGTTCACATTTCACACACTCATCGCCTCCACTCACTCCCCAAGAAATACCCCTACCATTCCTTTACCTGTTATCACAAAAGAACAGGTCATCACTGCACTCTCCAAAGCTAAAAAACACAGTATCAATGGGCCCTGAATGGATCCCAGGGTGCCTATTTAACAGCTTAAAACATGACCTAGCAGACCCACTCGGCACTCTATTTAACAAGTCTCTAGACAGGCTTTGTCTCTGTAGAATGGAGGACAGCAACAGTCACCCCTCTGGACAAAGTGGGACCATCAGTGGACCCAGAAAACTACCGACCCACAAGTCTGACTACAGTCATATGCAAGACTATGGAAACGATTACCATGGACCTGATTAACAAGATATAGGAAATCTCCAGAGCCTAGACCCGAGCCGGTACTGCTTTGTCAAGGGCAGGTCCTGCCTGCTCAATCTGGTGGACTTCTTTGAGAAGGTCATCAAGGCCATGCATGAGGCTAACTCAGTGAATACCTCCTACCTTGACCGGGTCAAGGCATATGACACAATATCCCACTCGGATATTATAGATAAACTCACAAAATTGGGCATAAACCTCTACATCACCAGATAGATTGCCAAACGGCTCACAGATAAGATGCATGTTATTTGAGATGGAAAATCCACATCCAGCAAGACATTAGGGGGAGAGGGACGAATTCAAGTCTGGAAAAATTTAGAACAATGCAGAGCATACCAGTCCTCATGGTAAAGAGGATGAACCAGCTATGACAAACTGTTCCAAGATTTAGAACTGGAGAGGTTTAAAGATTTCACCGCAGTCTTACTTGCATTTCAGCTGTTGTGCAACACTGGTCACTTGTAGGTAGAATTGCTATACAGTGATAATGTTTTCCCATGGGCTGTATAGAGTCCAAGGGCCACTAGCTTGACACCCTTAGTTTAGTGCATTTACTAACCTACCCAACAAGACATTACAGTGTTAACTATGACCTTTAAATTTCACTGACATATACTAAACTGGCAAAATGCAACTGCACATTTCAATAAGCATACACATTAATTGACAAATGCAGAAGTAACATCCCTCATGCTGAAGAAGTCTTGCCAAAAAGTGTTCATATACTTATTCAAAAGCTAATACACAGAAATGAAACTCAAGTAGAAAATGCTACAATAAAAAGGCAAGAAAATAAGATCAATACAAATTAAAAAAAGGTAAAAAGCAACATGTACATGGTGTTAACAACCTGTGTTTACAATCTCGAATGAAAACACCACAGACACACACACACACACACACACACACACACACACACACACACACACACACACACCATTTAGATGTGTTTTACCATCAGAGTTTCAAAAAGTAAATACAGTAGATAAAAATATTTGACAGTTCTACTTTTGACTGATGGTGGATTACAGCTACCCTGATCAAATAAGAAACACAGAACATGTTTAAAAAAATAAATAATTCTTTAGACTACCTTTATAATCCCCTTAACATTAACACTAAATGCAGTCACTCTACAATTTTGTATTTTCTATTGCTTTACTTTTTTTTTTCATCCACACCTTCTGTTCCTTCCTAAGAATAGTACTGGCAACTCCTGATGCCCTGATAAAACATGTCTCGTCTTCAGTTCTGGACAGGCTGGTCACAAGCCATGTATGCCCCATTTCACAAAAAAATGAGCACTATTTATTGACCAAGAATATTGTTGGTTAAAGTGAGAAGGGCAAAGACTAAAGTACCTTTGAGGGATTATGTGGTTATGGCAGGACAACACCGATCTGGACATGCCCTACGCAAAGCACCAGACTGAAGGTTCTCATAAGAAAACAGCTCATCTGTTCAGCAGCTGATCCACATTATTTCAGGTGGTGAACAGATTCTACAGCCTGACCTGTGCTGCCTCGGCACCCAATGAGCTTTACAATGTGACTGTGGCAAATAGGGCTAAATCACTGACTACAGCCTACGTGACCCAAGTTTGACTAACAGCTTTGGCACATAATAGCGCAGACAGGAGAGTCTGGGTGTGCTCATCTGAGGGGGGGCAAATAAGGTCACATAAAGGCCATATCCCTCAGAGAAGGGGTGGGTGGTGAGGTGCAAGTCCTGGGACAGGCTCTGGCTCACCAAGCCATCTCACAGTTAAGGTTTTGATACCTCTCATTTTACAGAGGGTATAACTGGGGCACACATGGTTGAGCATTTACAAGCTTCCTTTTTATTACCAATCCACTGATCCAATTTGCAGTTGAATAAGTGCAGAGAGGAACTATGCTTCACATAACAGTATATGCTCCTCTGTTTACTGCTGCAGCAGCCTTAGCTATATGGCTTATATCCTGCCATGGATATAACAGCTGGCCAGCTTCAGGACCCTTTCAAATGCCCAAACTATCAAGCAGTTCAAGCTGTGCTAATTAAAAAAACAACTCCGCAAGTGAAGCCTTTCAGAGCTTTCCTGGCAGCAGAGAGAGTAGGGCCAAGCCCTGAAAGGACAAAACTACGAACAACAAAAAATAAATATCCACACCCTGGCAAAAAAAAAGGGGGGGGGCAGCTACTGCAGCAGTGATCAGTCAAACATCTACTGTTATGGTAAGTTCAACTTATATTCACCGCTACAGTAGCCTTAGCTACATGGGTAGATCATCTTACCTAACTACATTTGGGAGTGGAAAGGGAAGAACAATCCTAGCAAAGCTTCATCTGGACCTAGACAAGGAATCAAATTTATAGTGTTTGTAAAAGTATGTACAGAAGACAAAGCAGCAGCTTCTAGAATACTTCTAGAATCTAGTCCTTTCCAAAGAGCTATAGAGGAGGCCAAGGCCCTGGTAGAGTGGGCCTTGACCCTGCCTTGAATAGATTTAGTACGTTGAGTATAGCAAAAGGCATTACAGCCTTGGACAACCATTTGGAAATGGTCCGTTTTGAGACAGGTTGCCCCTTCTTCTTACCTTCACAAGAAGTTAACAACTGATCTGAAGAAGTGAATAATTCAGTAATGTGACGAAAGTACTAGAGTTGTCTGTGGATATCAAAGTTACGTAGTATCTTTTCTGACATTTTTAGGTTCAGGAAAGAAAACGGGGAGATGGATAGTTTGTCAAAGTAAACTCTTTCACAGCTTTAGTCATAAACAAAGGATTAGTTCTCAAAGAAACCATGGTTCTATGGAAAATGAGATTGAATTGCAAGCTCTTATGGTGAGTCAACCCTGATGCCCTTCTTGCAGATGTCAGATCAATCAGTAAAACTGTTTTCCATGTTAAGCACCTCAAGTCAACCAGATTAGCTGGTTTAAATGAAGGAAGTATGCTCCTGAAGAGAGGCCATCATTTTCTGGAGACCTCTTATGCAAAACCCCTTTCAAGAACATTTTGACATGAGAATGCACTACAAGAGGAGGATCAATGTGCAGACATGCTGAAAAGGAAGATAAATGAACCTTGATAAAGGAATACGAAACTCCGTAGGATAGTGACTCACACAAATATTGTAAAACCAGAGAACAGCTAGCCCTGAATGGATGCTGGTTATGTTATTGCTGCCAGCTAGTAAACCTTTTCCATTTGCTAACCCATGACTTGCTGCACGTCCTCAGTAAATGGGTGCCTAAAAGAAATTAAGATCCTATCATCCAGGCAAGTCCACTGAAGATGGCTGATGCTATGGTACAGCAAACACTCCTATTCTTGAGTGATTAGATCCAGTCTATAAGAAATCTTGTGGAAATTGCCCTTGGCCATTTCCAAAAGGAGGATAACCAAAGTTGCCTGGCCAGAAGGGAGTCACTGCAATCATCCTGGGAGATTCCTTCTGAATCTTCAGAAGTACCCGGGACATTAGTGGAAATGGTGGACAGAAGCATATAGGAACACTCCTGTCCAAGGGGAGAAAAAAAAAAAAGGCACAAATCTTCCAGGGCCATCTTGCATGGAGTCCTGGAACAGAATCTTGCCACTTGATTGTTCAGAGAGGAGGCAAACAGGTCTACTTGAGGAAATCCCCAGATAGATCAAGTGTTGAAAGACAGCCCCCCAATCTAGTTTCCATTTGTGAGTGTCTGCCCTGGCCTCGCTCAGCTTCTGCCAGACAATTTTGCTCTGATGTAATGCAAAATGCCTGCACAGTAACATTGTGCTTTGAAACTATATAGCAAGTTAACATAGCTAGTCTGAAAAGGGAGTACGACTTGGTTCCCCCTTGCATGTTGATGTACCACGACTGTGGTACTGTCCATAACCACTTTAAAAGGTCTCAGGGAAGAAAGATGGTTCAGAGAGTGGAGTGCCTTTAATCAGGGCAAGCATCTTCTCGATATTTTTGCTCTTGCATCTGTCCTTGGTGTCCCACACCCCCATGCACTTTTACCCATCCTGAAACTGATCCACAAGCAAACTCTGAAGCATATGTGGTGACCGAGTGCTTTGGAGCAGAGAAGGAAAACGGAAGACCTAGACTTGAGGAGATCTGTTGTCTCCACAAAAAAATTCTCTTTTGACAAACCCAAGCACTAGGATTTGAAAAGTTAGAGGGTGTTGATGCTGGGACCAAAGAGATTTCGCATACCACTGTATCTTTCTCATGTGGAGTCTTGCTAGGGGTATCATGAGAATCATAGATGCCATGAGACCCAAAATCCTGAGGTACTCCCTTACAGTGTCCAAAGTCGGAGTGGAAAACCTTAGAAATAGAGCTACATAAAGATTTTTTTTTTTAAACTGTGAAAGAAAAGCTCTTTGAATTGGGGTGTCTAGTTGACATCTCAGGAAGACAATCCTGTGTGAGGGAATCAATTAAGACATTTGAATGTTCTCTCAGAATCCAAACTTGTGTAAGGGATCTCTCACCCAAGGCAGAGAGATTCCTGACATTTTGAAAGAGACTCTACAAAGATAAGCAAGTTGTCTAAATATTGAAAAATATGGATACCTTATAGTCTACAAATGAGCTACAACTGGAGCTAGAATTTTCTGAACACTCATGGTGCAGTAGGTTGTCCAAAGTGTAAAGCAGAAAACTGATAATATGATCCAGAAACACAAAACCTTAAGAAATCTATGAAGTCTGGATTAATAGGGGTGTGATAAGCATCTTTAAAGTCTAGTATTACCAGGAAACTTGGAAGAGGAGGTTAACAGGTTGTGAAGTAACAACATTTTAAATTTGGGCACTATCTCAAACAGGTTTAGGAAAGAAAGATCTAGAAGTAGTCAAGTATTTCCTTTCTTTGGCACCAAGAACATCCTTGAATAAAACTCTTCCTCACCTGTAAAGGAGGAATAGATTATATTACTCCTCAAGAAAGCATGTGATGAAGAACAGGTGGAAACAACAGAATCCGACCAGGAGGATGAAGAATGACCCCCTGGAAAAGAAAAATTCTCCCACTATCTTTAACCCTGATGAAAACTGCTTTCAGAACCCATTTGTCCGAAACAATCTGTTGGAAAAGGGAAAACGGAGATTCAGATTTTCTGGATGAAAAGAGGCCAGGGTGGAAGGAGGATCACAACATCTCTTGAACAGTCAGATTTATTGGATTACCCTTTGTTTTGGAAGGTTCAGACTTCTTTTTGGAACCCTTTTGTCATTTCTTCTTAAATGTCTTTTTACCTGAATTTTGTTAAGACTGCTTATTCTGTTTCTTGCCAAAATTGCTTGAGGAGTTAACAAACCCCTTGGACAATTTGGAAAAGGAGGGCTGAAAATCTTAAAAAAGAGATTTCTTGGATCTGCTTGCCCCTTTCATCACACTTTTCACTTTCAGATCACGCTCCAATAACAACCAAGATAACGCAGGGTAAGGAAGTAAAAATGAGACACTGGCACTCCCCCACTTATGTGTTAGAGAGGCAGGAATTTAAGGAATGGGTAGTAGAAATTATACAAGAGTTGTTAGAGAAGACAGGAATTTCTTCAGTTTAGCTAGTAAGTAGGATAAAATGAAAGCAGAGTTTAAAAATAGGGTAGAAATAAAAGAAAAAAAGAGATATGGTTAAGAAGTAACAGGAAATATGTAAAAGGGTTGACAAAGTTTAAAGTACTTCTGAATAAGTGGAATCGCACACAACAGGAAGAGGCGCAACTACAGACTGCTAGAGAAAAGAGAAAATAAGGAAGTATCCAAATGATATGCAAGAGTTTAAAAAGATTACTGTTAGGAAACTGTTTTCTGATAATTCCAGAGCACAAAAACTTCTAGCACAGTGACTTAGCCAACAGAAAGTAGAAAGGGTTGTTACCAAACTTACGAAGCCTAACATGACAAAACAACAAGCCATCCTGTGGAGGTATTGGAGACATTTCAGAAATGTTATGAAAATTTGCTATAAAGCAGAGAAATGGGGAAATCAATGACCACAACTAGAAATATTTATGGAAGATTTAAGTATGCCAGGTTAGAGGTAGATGAGGCTCAACAATTAAACAGTTAAGATAGAAGGAGAGGAGATAAAAATCGTTACGTACAATCAATCTGCAGGAAAGTCTCAAGGAATAGAAAGTATTCCTCTGGAAGTTTGGAAGCTAGGAGGGAAGAAAGAGACAAAGAGCTAGAAGGTTTTTAACAGTATTTTAAATGGAGGGGAAGCACCAGCATCCTGGAAGAAAGCTATGGTGGCTGTAAAACCCAAAGATGTAGGCTGATTCCAATTTAATAGAATTATAATAGTGTTGATGCCTATAATAGCTGAAATAATGGCAAGGGTGTTACGAAAATTGATAAAATATGGATCAGTGTGGTTTTGTGGAGGGTAGTCGAACCATAATAGAACAATGATGATCCAGAGGGAAGCAGAGTTTAAGAAGATACTGCTACTGTTGGTGGAACTTAATGCAGAGAAATAATTCACCACAGTAAACTGTGACTTTATAGATGAGCAGGGCAATGGAAGCATTTGCATCATCTGATAAAAATAAGAAGGTTACTTAGAAGGATTTAGGAGGGATCAAAGGCAAAAATTAAACAGGGAGGATTCCTTTTTGACAACTTGTGCCTGAACAGAGGAACCAGGCAGGGGTGCCCTCTTTCCCTTTGTTATTTGTGTTGCATTTAAAGCCACTTGCAAAGAAAACAAGGGACTCTGAAATTCAAGGATACAAGTGGAATGGTAATCAAGAAAAGTTGGCTTTATTTGTAAATGGTATTATTTTGTACTGGATAAAACCAGAAAAAGACATCAGTACTGTGGAAGATTTTCAGCCGGTTTAAAGACTTTTCGAGACATAAAATGAACGAAGATAAAAAAAAAACTATAGCTGTAAATTATGTACCCACACATGAATTGGTCCAGCAATACCCATATTTATGAGGACACAATATAATGAAGTATTTTGGAGTATGGATTAAAAAGGATTCTATTATGGCAGGTAAGGATATGTGGGAAAATATTAAAGAAAAGATTTATGAAAACTGAGAAACTGGAAGCTCTTGTTTGTGGATATGGACAGCAAGATGCAAGCAGTGAAAATGTTTTAGTCCCTTTAGAACATTACATTCGTGAAGTAGCAGAAAGTATTCTAAGAACCAAGCCAAAACAAAAATGGAGAAAGGAAATTTCACCCATTGAGATGACTGCAATTAAGGGTACAGGGAATAGGGCAAGAGAGTGTTATTTAATCCATTAGAGAAAACTGGTAAAGGAACCTAGGTACTGGGAGCAAATAACTAGAGAAGAGTAACAGAATGAAAAGAAGCCAAGAAGACATTTGGACTGCGGGCTACAGGCTGCCCTCCCTATCAGGGATTGAGATCAGAGTATGGGCAAAGAGAAATGGCTAGGGGAATCCTAGATAAAAGACCTGGTTTGATAGAGTTTAACTGAATCTAGAACAGATGCTCCTATTAAAAAAGGGATAGCTAGTAGGGCATATAAATTACTTCTCAATAACTATAGGAATCAATAGGAGGAAGTTAGAAAAAATTTGGACAAGAGATTGAATAAGCAATTCACAAGAAAACAATGGAAAGACACATATATGGCCCGCAAATATGCAACAAAGTCTAGAAGATTTAGGATTTTTGCTTGGAAGTGTTTGCATACATATTTTTATACCGCATGCAGACTTCAAATAATTCTTCCTGAGGTAGACAGCAAATGTTGGAGGTGTGACACAAAGAAAGAAGTAACTGGGAACATACGTTTTGAGTGGGCAAGGAGTTGGCAGACATTAAACATTCCCTACAGAGTACTCTATCAGAAATATTGAGAGAGTAAGTGGGTGCAACTATGGAAATTATTTTTTGAGCTGGGATACAGGCATGGCCGGCTTTAGGCATAGGCGAACTAGGCGTCTGCCTAGGGCGCCATAAAGGCCAGCCTCTTAAAGGGTGCAGTTTTTAGTTATTTTGATTAACAAAGTTTGCGCTCTTCTCGGCACCCTGCTGAAGTGCAACAGGAAGCCGGAACTATGGGGGAGGGGGGGTGAGCGCGTGAGGTTTTTTTTTTTTTTTTTTTAAAACAACATTATTTCGCAGTTCGAGTGTCTGCTGTAAGGAGGAACAGTATGTTATGTTTTGGAGACGGGCAGCTTTTTTCAAGCTTTTAGATGCAGATCCTATGTGTTATGAAAGTGCAATTACAAGTAGCCGCCTTCCTTGAAAGAGTGTTGGAGCAGGTATAAGAATGCTGCACTCCGATCTGGTTAGGCTAACCATAATTCACTGAAACATTAACAGTAAGCGTCCCCAGTCCCCACAGTTTTAGACAGTGCCCGTGAAACATAAATGATCTAGGCATATGGTGAGCTATTTGACTCCTCCATCCGCTTGAGTGGCAAGACCATCTGTTGTACATTATGGCCATAATCTTTACTATATTCCTTTCTTTATTTTACTTGAAGCACGCAGGTTGACTGAACTGCAAGAGCCCATTGGCTTTGCGTGGAAATAAGCATGCTTATATTTACCCACTAACAAACTTTTTTGTATTGGAGTACATTGGCTGCAGCCAGGTGTTTATTAAGTAAAGTTATTACTAAATGGCAGAACTCTTGAATAAGCAAACGCAGAAATGGTTTCTGAACGTTTTTAATGACTTATTGTTAATTGTGTTTGTTCTCTTCATATTTGTTTGGGAAACATTGCATAATCTTACAAAATGTTTTTCTTCCTCTTATTACATTCCCAGTGGTTTTACTTTTTCAAAGCCTTCATGGAAGCTGACTGAGTATCAGTATAGACTAGTATAGACTATCTGTACAGTCATAGTTAGGTTTTATGTACATCATGTCTTGGCACATAATCTTTGAAGCCATTTACACATGTGCAAGCTTGTAGTGGCAGCTCAAAACTGCTAGTCTACATATGAGAAGATGTTGCATTGTCTATTTACAGCAGTTTGCCACTTTTTTTCAATTTTGATATGACCATCATGTACTTCTTGAGGTGATTAGGAATGCACCTAGAGGTGTGCAAGATAGGTTTCATTATTTGCTGGTTTGAATGTGGGGCTGTTTGGTGGCTTGAAAAGATTACCAGTGTTGTACACATTATAAAATAGTGTAAATTTAGTTAACACAGACTTATACCTGGACATAACTGTATTTTATGTGCTTTTTTATGGTTGACTAAGTAATGCTGAAGTACTATTTGCTTAAGCTACATATTACTCACTTCCAATGTGTGTGCTTGTTAGGAACCAGTTTCAAGCATGGTATTGCAGAGGTTGCTTAGAAGCCATCCAGATACGTAACCACAGTGATACAGAGATAGAGAAGGGGAAATAGTAAAGTGTAACAAGTTAGCACTTAGGAAGTAGTAAGCAGCACAGGAGACAGGATAATTTGAGTAATGAATAAGGTGGAATTTGCTACCATCGCGTGGGACTGGGTGCTAATGTGTTATAAGAGAAAGAAATAAAATAAAATAAAGAACTCTGCTTACAATAATGTCCTGTTGCATAAAGTAAAGTAAGGTAATAAATATCAATGTAGCTGCTTTAACATGTGCATAGGTGACAAGAGATTAGTTATGGTAAGCTTGTGTTCCATCATATAAAATGTTTTAGAATATTAAGGAATTCTTTAGAATGTTGGAGTTAACTTAATATTTTAGATGTTTGGGGAATATTTTAAGCAGAACAGCAACTGTTAGTTTTTCCTCAGTAATGACTGGACTTAAATATGGCCTTGGACTTAAATATGGCCTGCGACTTTAATAGGACATGCTGGAGGGACAGATTTATCTTCTAGCAACTGCCACATCTTTGGAACAGGCTATGAATACATGAAACAGAGCACCTTTATGACACTGTTCAAGAGGAAACTGGACAAGTGGATGGGGCACCATAAATTCTTATTGAGGATAGTGCCCACGACCCTCCTGGACATGGACAGTCATCAGTAAATGCAATATTAGGTATTGAATAGTACTGCTATGGTTTTATATTGGGTTGAAATGGCTAGGCTTAAAATGACCTCCGGGTCGATGGCCTAGTAATCTCCTATGATTCTATGATCCTGTGGAGGGCAGTGCTAAAAGGTAGCCTTATCTGTGTATCTTAATGTGATATTTTTAGAGATGTGTGTCTTCTGGAAGATTTAAAAAAAATCTAGCAAGATCTTTAATAATTGTGAATAGTCAAATATTTTAATCGCACTACTAATCCCCTAGCCTTTAGGCAGTAAATTGATATAGGAATCTTACTCACTAAATAAAAAATGACAGATTCAGCCTAGTAATAACTTCACTATTTTGACAGCAATTAACTTCATTCCATCCAATGGCAGATAGCTGTAAATAAACCATATACTTTATAGCAGTGAAAAATGTATTTATTTTCTTATTTATGAATAGACTAAATATATCAGCTGATCTAAACAGATACAAATGAAAAGGACAACAAATAACAAATTTAGGCTAACCAATCTAAGAATAGCTATATAAAGAAAATACTATCCACATTGCTTCCAGGGTACGGGGGGACAGCTCTGCATACAGCACTGTGCATTGTATTAGATTCCTGCGTGCTTACACAAACAGAAGGAGTATGAAAGCATGAAACTGAAAGCTGCAAGCCGCATGGGGTCATGTTCTACTGTAGGTAATACAATGACATATGTGATGTTGTATAATAGTAATACAAGTCCGTAAATGTAAGTTATTAAAACAGAAGTAAAATGAATATTGCAGACCATGCTCTTAGAATGGAAGGTAGTAAATGTATAAAGAACTCAGGTGTCTTCCACATGGAATTATTGAACATTATACAATGACCCCCCATCAATATTCCAAAACGTGCATGCTGATTGGTCAGCGTGCCCGTTGTAAATCAGACTTATACTAATGGAAAAAGATCCAGTCGTCCGGACTTTTTCCATTAGTACAAGTCTTTTTTTATATATATATATATATATATATATATATATATATATATATATATATAGATATAGACAGCAACGGTGAACAGAAGAGATCCGTTGCTGTAATCTTGCTATGTTAAATGCGTTTAACATAGCGAGATAGCTTAAAAAAAAGCAACAGAGATCTTCCTTTCTCCACTGCTTCCTCTACACACAGCTCTGATGTACTGCGTAAGCATACGCATGTGCAGTACATCAGAACTGCTCCAGAATACCAGACAGCTGTGGAAGGGCAGCACAGAGGTATTATACAATGCCATTATTTAAGAAAAGTAAGTATTTTTTTCTTAAATAATGTCATTGTATATAATAACTCCACTTCTGGGTGTGGGTAATGCTGGATTTACCCACGGTTGTCTTTGTTTGGCCACTCGGGCTTTGCTCTCGTGACCAAACCACACCAACCGTGGGTAAATCCAGCATTACCCACATCCAGGCGTGGGTTATTGCTTAAGTAGTAGTGAGAGAAGTATTTTTTTTTTTTGTAAAATATCCAGAATCTGACAGATAATTTATTTTCCTATGGAGTCTCAATACATCTCACCAAATAATTTTACTGTAATTGTATCAGGAGCCAGGATATCACAGTTTTATTATTATAATAAAAATGTAGTCTACATCAGATTAGTATGAAGTAATTACCAGTTATACTCATGTATTATGCAAGAATGTTAGGCCAAATATTTATCTTAAATTGGGTTCCACTTAAGCACGGATCTTATTATAATAAAAGTTGTTGTTGTGTCTTTCGGCTTATCCTGGTTAGGGGTCGCCACAGTGGAGCTCCGGTCCGCTAATGTTTGGTAGTGGATTTTTACGTGCCAAGTTACCACCCCTGACGCACAACCTTCAACGAAGGCACGCCCATTCATGCATGCCTCCACACAGAAGACGCTCTAGCTGAGAATCGAACGGGACAACGTCTTACTGTGAGGCGACAATGCAACCGCAGCACCACTACCACGGGTCTTATTATAATAAAAGTAAGGAATGCAAATACTGGAATTTTAATTTGCTGCTGCTATTCGCAGCCACATAATCTTACTTCAGTCACTGTAAATATAAAAAGAACAACAAATAAAACAATAACTGCATCATTGCTGTTGGTAGTGTGTATTTTATAGTGCTTTTCCTGTCCCCAGTTCTGTGGAGATAGCATTCAACAACCCAATGTCCAAATATGCTAATGAATTATTCTTGGCATCCATCTTCTCACCATTGATATGTTCCCCTTATTCCCAGTCATCCCTGGCTGAATCCTGATGAGGGTGGATCTCACTGTCCAGGGAGAGAATGATCTTGGTGGTCTGTGACCTAGAAGACTGCCAGTCTTCCTTTAAGGTGGATGAAAGCTGGGAGCAGTCTTCATGTAATCGTGAATGCATCTAGGGTTGGGGGATTTTTTAGGTATGCACAGAAAGAGGAAACCCAACTTGGCAGAGTGAATATATTCATTGAAAACATAACTACCCACAGCATCAACCTGTTCTCACTCTCAGCTATTGAATGAAATAATAAATGAATTAAAATCTGCCTTCAGCCAAAGACACATGCTACAGGATTCACTAGGGTGCACTTTGGCTGTAAGCATAACACCAGTCCCTTCATCTGGGATTGGTGAGCTCACATAAACCACTCACTCCCACTCCCTAACCTGGCTCCTCCAGCAAGTAAACCCCTTTCTCGCAAGTACGGCAAGTCAAACTGCACCTTCTTTTGCAGGCTATATGGGGCAGGCAGGCGGCATAAGGGAGGTGCTGGGAATTTAGCCACTGCTGTCACTGAGGAAATCAAACACTAGACTACAAACTACCAGACACACATTGCTAACATAATGAATGCTAGTCTTCACCAGGCATAATATAGTTTGGCAAAGGAAGAATCTTTGAGTAGCATGAACAGTCAAGGCATTTTGGAAGCTAGACAGTATAGTAAGATTGGAGGCTTTGATTTTTGTTTTAAATCTTCAAATTGACTTCCAGTCATTCTACTTCTAGATTGCATAGTATGGTTCTGTAAATAGTCGTGAAATAATATTACTATTGGAGATAGGTTTGTAACTAAAATATCAAGAATGTGGAATCCTTTACTACAAATATTTGGTCTTTTAGTAATCTCCAGATCTTTATATACAATTTTGAATGCATCTCATGGTCTGGGTGAACTTGCTGTAGTTGATCATCTGATGGGCCATCTGTGGTGTTTGTTTGTGGGTCTGCAAGTGAGACTTGTTTCTGCCAATGGTGTAAATTTGGTTATTTCTGACAGGTCACGCTTTATAAAAAAAAAAGACTGGACAGTTATTTGTGGCAAGTATTACTAATCGGATTACTTTTTTAAAGTTGTAAATTGTGCTGTTCCCTATTTATGGACTTATGTTAGTGTATAATGTAACATATAATGATATATAAAAATGTGTGCAAGTTTTGAAAACAGCTCAAATGTAAACGTAATCCTCCACTGACCAGATGCATTTTCTATAAATATGGGTTTTCATGTAATTTCAGTGGCAGAGAATTTTACTGTTCATGCTAAGCCTGTTTTCATTGTAAGATTGTATTGTTTATCAAATGGCTATCTGTGTTTGTGCTATTTTAGCTTAAGCTTCTGTACACAGGGAGGAGAGAGGTTGCTATTCTACTTTCCTGAGCTTTAAGGTTTGCCCGCCTACCCAGAGTAAATTGAACTGTTTAGATTAACCTAAGCAACCCTTTGAACCAAGGCACATAGGCTTCTATTTTCTGAAGACATGACTTTTATAGTAAAGTATGTGTGAAGGAGCAACAGATAAAGCAGGATTATTAAAGGAAATTTCCATCTTCTCTTGCAGTTTAAACTACATTACAAGGTATCCTTTCTTCTATGCATTTAAATAATTAAAGGAAATGACTGGACTGGTTTTCTTGGGAAGTAAATTTTTGGGGAGTGACCTACCTATGGGTGTGGCTCGTAGGGGTGTTTCATGAGTATGACGTGGGTGGGGCTTAAGGGGCGCTGGAGCACTACTTCGCCTAGGGCGTCATATAGGGCGTCATATCAGCTAAGGCTGGCCCTGGATACAGATCTGGCTTACCTAGACATAGTAAGGCCTTAAGTTTAATTCTGGTGTCTGCCAAAAAAGAAGTGACTAGAAAATGGAAATCAAAGTCCAAACCAATTTTATTTGAAGTACTGAATATTGTAATAGAGGTAAAAGAGATTGACGTGGTATCTTTATAAAAGATTAGGAGCAAATTACATGGAGAAAATGGAAATTGTGGTAACAATACATGCAAACTGTTTTGGAGGATCAGCGAGTTAAGGGAAGGCAGAAATTCATCGAATGATGATAATGACACAAAAGTATATGTGATGTATACTGTTTATAACTGAGAATATGATAAATATGGTTACCTTTCTTTTACACAAACACGTTTGCCTAGGTCTTAAGTGAGAATTCAGTAAAGGTGTTAAAAATAATAAAGAAGAAAAGAAACGTGTTGCTCTTCAACTTTTTTTTTGCTCCGCCTTTTAGCGCATCCTAACTACCCAAGACTACACTGTAATAACTGCAGTGGGAACCACAGTATTAAAATAGGGGTCTGGGGGCCACTTGGCCCCCAGAAGCCACAAGGTTTCTAGATGCTTAGAGATGCATTTTGGAGTTTTATAAACAACCTTTTTGTTCAATAATTGCTTGAACAAAAAACAAAATTACAGAAAGAAATTCAATCTTTCTCTGCAACTCTGCTTTTTACTTCATCCTATCAGCACAACCTAACTAACCAAGACTACACTGTAATATCTAAATTAAGCAGGGGGCTGCTGGACATCCATAAATCATAGGGTTATAGATCCTCTGATGTGCATTTTGAATTTTTTCCAACCTTTTTTTATCTTGTAATAGCCTGAATAAAAATAGTGTGTATGGAAAAAAAAATGAATCTGCATTCAGCTTTTAATACTCAAAGCTGACCAAACACCACTTCATGATAAACCTGAGACGGCAAACGCTTGTGAGGATACATATATTTGTGAATAGTACTGGACCCTATCCCCCACCTCAAAATAGATAGACACTTTCTGTGTATCCCCCTCTGGTGTTAAATTGGGATTAAAATTGAGGCATAAATGCTTACAGTCATATTTACATACAGCAGGCCTCCTCATGCCCTACCTCCAAAAGGCAGCCACCTTCAGTGTACCCTTCTGATGTCAGACTTGGACAAAACTGAAATACAAGCAGAACATAACACATATGCTGTCAAACAAATATAAACGGCATCCTCATTTACTCTCCTTCAAAGGACAGCCACCTGTATATCCATCAGATGTTTTAATTCTGAGGAAAACAGAAAAAAAATGATTACAAAAATATTTCCATGTTACTTGTAGAAATAGTACAGTGCTCCTATACAGCTACAGTGACCCTCTGTGGATGCCTCTGAAGTTTTGAGGAAAAGTTGTAAGAAAAAAAAAAAAAAAAAAAACTACTATATTGAACCCAGTCCAACAGGAAATATACTGAGCTCTGAGGTTTAAGAGAAACTTTTTTGTGAATGTGTTTAAAGTACCACAGCTTCATAGGAGGTTACCAGTCTAATGGCCCTAGGGCCTTTACAAACCTAGCCGTGTAAAAAACCCATGTACCCTAATTGACCGGAGTTAGAGGGCCACTGTTAGCAGAGAGATTCTATGATCAGCACCAACAACCCCTGTCCATGAGGGACAGAGGTCCCACCCCTGGGGTGAATTTACAGTCACCCATCTAATTGTCAAGGTTGCACTTAAATAGGGTCACCGAGGAGCTCTGCTTCATGGGAAGTGGAAGCTTATTCCAAAGGAGTGGCAGCCTCTGGTAGATATATCTCTCTCTCCATGTTTTACTAATGTCACAGGCTACATTGAGATCTCTGGAGCAAGTGACTGTTGCCCCATTTCATTTGCGGATGTGCATCATTTCCATTAGGGCAGAGTCAGAGACTGCTCTGTAGGCCAGGCACAGGTCGCCTCTCAGCAGCCTGTATGATACAGAGTACAGTGACAGGGCTTTCAGTCTTTTCATGCTCTTGGTTAGAAACCTCTGTGGCCTCTCCAGTTGCTGCAGGTGTCTTGGCAAGATACATACACAGAAGGGACCATTGTATTCAATTAGTGGCCCGATAAGGATAGAGTACAGCAGAGTTATAACTTCCTTAGTCTTGGATGCGATTCCCTTATTTAGGGGATGCACAATGTAGAAGGCTTGCCTTACCACTATGGACACATGGTGATCAAAGTTTAGACTGCACCTGTATTCTCAAGTCTCACACCACTGGGTTTGGGCATAGAGGGGTGCTGTCTATATTATAAATTAGCAGGGGCTACTTCTTTGCCAAAGGGAATAATGAGACATTTTTTTTTTTTTGCATTTGGTGTCATAGTCACAGACTAAAACTAATCATTTATGTGTGTTAGCCCCTTCTGTAATATATTTACATTGTTGGGGGACTCAATGACTGCGCCCAGTTTGCAGTCATCTGCAAACCTGGTAAGCCACAGGCCATCTATTTTTGCCTGAACCTCAGAGAAATACATTCAAAACAGTAGTGGGCCCAGCAGAGATCCTTGTGGTACCCCACTTGTAACTGGTCTACTGGTGCAGGTGGACTCCCCAACTTTGACAATGTGCATTCTGTTTGTGAGCCAGTTGGCTACACATCTAGTGACGTATGGGCTAAACCCCAGCTGGGACAGTTTCTCAATGATCCCCAAGTGGGGGGTTGTGCTAAAAGCCTTTGTTAAATCAAGATAGGCAGTATGTACTGCTTTGCCCTCATCCAGGTCTTTAGTGACTTTCTCATACAAAACCACCAGTTTTAATAAGCAAGATCTACCCTTAATGAACCCAAACTGGGTTCGGTCAAGACTTTGAAGGTCACCTGTGCCCTTTTTGATAAGGTCCATGATGATTCTTTCCACAGCCTTGCAGATAAGGCTGGTTAGGCTTATGGGTCAATAGTTTTGTGGGCTGGTTGATGGCCCCGATTGTGCAAGGGGATTACTGTTGCTGTTCTCCACTCTGCCGAAACAAAGCCACTGCTCAGGCTACGGTTAAAGAGAACTAACAAGTGGTTCTACTAGGTCTTCTTTATATTGTTCAGTAAGCAACCTGGGATGTTACCCGGTCCCATACAGGCAGTGTTTTTGGCCTTGGAGAGCACTTGTATGACCTGTTCTTTGGAGACATTCTACAGAGGACTGGTGTCAGGAATGCTTTCGGGTATGGCTGGTGAGGCCAGGGGAGTGAAGTTATTGCCAAATCTGTCAGCTAGCAGGTTGGCAATTTCCTCCAGTTCAGTGTGACATGTACCATTGTGACTGGCACCGTCTACTAAGTTCAGCACACAGCTGGGCATTCATTTTTAGGTTTCTGACACAGCTAAAAAATGCCTTACGGTTGTCTTTAGCTAGGGATGCTAACTTACTCTTGTAACTAGCCTTAAGGGCCTTTACACGATATCTGATTTGCTTGTTCAAGCTATTAAGGGTATTCTTCTTCTGTTGCAAGTTACCTCTTATTCTTACACATCAGTTTCCTTCTTTTGTTACATAACTTATTTACACTTGCAGTCCACCAGTGTGGCTTGTTTTTTCAGGAAGACCTGGTTTTAGTCCTGTCAGGTACAGATGAGTCAATACATTTGTTTAGTTGGCTATTTGTGTAGTCTTCTGCATGGCAGACATTGTTGGCTGTGTTAGTAGGGGCTTCGAAACGTTTTATACAATCATTTAGAAGGTGAATGTTTACTCTGGAGAAATGTTTCTTTTTTTTTTTCTTGGCTCCTGTGGGGGTGTCGGGTCTGATCTTTATTTCACACAAGACTGATTTATTGTCTGACTTTACCAGGGAGGGCAACACAAAGGGGGTAGTGCAGTGACCTCCCATGTTGGGGAGCACTAGGTCTAGGACATTTGAGCCCCTTGTGGAGGTGCAGACTGTTCTAGGGCATTTGAATTAAACTCCAGGAACCTCAAAGCAAACGTGTTTGTGCTCATTAAGTCACCCAATCGATGGAAGGATAGTTGAAATCTCCCATGACCCCAGTGTTTGGGTTACCAGGTTATTTTACTACTGTAAAAATCGGCAATTTATCTATGTTCCATATTTTCTACCTTAGTTGGAGGAGCTTTTCACCAGTGGCTTCCACTGGAAATGGGCCACAACCCGGCTGGACGATATGGTAATCAAAATACAGTAGACTCCCTCTTATCTGATCTTGCTGGGACCAGACCTGGACAAATGAGTGGTTGGTTAAATCAGAAAAAGCATGCAAAATAGCATTTATAGGTTACAAATCAGCTAGAACAGGATTTGTGTTCATATTCATTAGAAAAATGCATACCATGTCTGTCATTATCTAGCCTAGAGGAGGTGGAAGTGTTGTTCTTCTCTGTTGTCTTTTGCTAGGGCTATGGCAGAAATTTGAAGGCCAGTTAAAGAGGAGGCCGGATAAGAGGGAGTTTACCGTAACAGAAATCTTTATATGAAGAAGAGAGACAAATAAATAGTTATAATGCAACACTACATAAGCAAAACTGGCAAATGCTCTCATTTCTGGCCAAAGTTTTGCTTTTTATCCACCTAACTGCACAATTAAGCACTGCATGAAAAATGATAGCAGCTATCATTTGCCCTGAAGCGACAGTGGTCAAATACTGATGAATTACCAGAGATAACAGCTTTCAGACTTAGCAAGACTGTCTGAAATGTTTCTAAGAACTGCAGCTCTGAAGACTTAAACACGTTTTTCATCTTTATTTATTCTAAACAAAATGTAGGGAAGGCTAGGGAAAGGCTTTTCCTCCATAATGCAAGCAAAGGCTTTCACATTGCCTTCACAGACCATCCAAGAAGTGAATGACTTGCAACACTAACATTAAAATTAAAAAGACAAAAATGATTCATGACGTCTAGCCCATGTGACACTGTGTGGACAAAAACTGCATTCTGGAAGGAAGAGGAGAAGAAAGCTAGAAAAATAAAATCACTTTAGAATGCCAGTCTCAATTATTTTGGGTATAGGAAATTAAAATATAAGAAACAAAGTACACACAATATCACGATACTTTGTTTTAGGATGGGGCTTTCCTTTAAGCCAAAAGGTGTCTGTTCTAGATGGTGTTTGTTTGTTACGTTACTGAACAACATTCAGAACAGATACCAAAGCAACATATTACTTAAATGGGCCCAAAATACATCTACTGGGCTGTACACTATCTGGAACAAACATAGACCGATGACTGTCTAGGAGTATGCAGAACATTCGCCAAGTGCTAGTAAAGGATGGAACACGCATGAAAACAGCAGCTATTTGTGGTTTACGTGAAAGAGTAAACTGCACACAAGCCATATTATTTATGCTGTTTTCTTAGTGATGCAAAACTACTTTCCAATGCATAATGGATTAAGCCATGGCTTGAGGAATATGACTCCAAGGGTGCCTAGAGAGGAGTTGTGGTATTGTATGAGGAAGACGGGAGTGGCAGAGAAGTATGTAAGAGTGGTACAGGATATGTACGAGGGTAGTGTGCCATTGGGGAAGACTGCGGTGGGAGTGACAGATACGTTTAAGGTGGAGGTGGGATTACATCAAGGATCAGCTCTGAGCCCTTTCTTATTTGCAGTGGTGATGGACAGGTTGACAGATGAGATCAGACAGGAGGCCCCGTGGACTATGACGTTTGCAGATGACATTGCGATATGTAGTGAGAGTAGGGACCAGGTTGAGGAGACCCTGGAGAGGTGGAGATATGCTTTAGAGAGGAGAGGAATGAAGGTCAGCAGGGCTAAAACAGAATATATATGTGTAAATGAGAGGGAGGGTACAGGAATGGTGAGGATGCAGGGAGTAGAGTTGGTAAAGGTGGATGAGTTTAAATACTTGGGATCAACAGTTCAGAGTAATGGTGAGTGTGGAAGAGAGGTGAAGAAGAGAGTACAGGCAGGGTGGAATGGATGGAGAAGAGTGTCAGGAGTGATTTGTGACAGACGGGTACCAGTAAGAGTGAAAGAGAAGGTCTACAAGAGGGTAGTGAGACCAGCTATGTTATATGGGCTGGAGACGGTGGCATTGACAAAAAGGCAGGAGTCAGAGCTGGATGTGGCAGAGTTAAAGATGTTAAGATTTGCACTGGGTGTGACTAGGATGGACAGGATTAGAAATCAGTATATTAGAGGGTCAGCTCAGGTTGGACAGTTTGGAGACATAGCAAGAGAGACGAGATTGCGTTGGTTTGGCCATGTGCTGAGGAGGGATGGTGGGTATATTAGGAAAAGGATGCTAAGGATGGAGCTGCCAGTAAGAGGAAGGCCTAAGATATGGTTTATGGATGTGGTGAGAGAGGACATGCAGGCGGTTGGTGTGAAAGAGCATAATGCAGAGGACAGGATGAAATGGAAACAGATGATCCACTGTGGCAACCCCTAATGGGAACAGCCGAAAGATGATGATGAAAACCTCCCGCCTGTTAATTTCATTTTTCAGGACATGAACTCAAGGTGTGATAACTTGCATCTTAGTACAGTATTTCACACTGAGTGAACCCATAAAATTACTGTATGCACAAGGATATGTAGAAAAACAGAGACCAATGATTATTTTATTTTTTTCAAATTAAATGGACACCGACCATTTATATCCAGCACAATGTTTATAATGGCAGAGCATTAGTTTTGCAGCAAAGATTCTTAATGAATATTTACAATGTTATATTGCTACAGCCAATTTTTCAGCATGGTCATAATTGAAATTAATGAACATTTCAATGAAATGACCTCATCCAACCTATTTTGCATATGATTTGTGAAAATATGACAACTGTACATAGGTACATATAAATATAACCAGGCGAGTTTCTAGTAAGTAATTAACCCTCTGGTCAAGCTACACACAACTTTACAGACTCCTGGAGGCAACATGAGTACACAGTTATACTGCAAGACCTGGCATGTATGTATAATATATTCAAGATATATTTAGATGGTCAGTGCCTTCAGACAGCTGTTTCAGAGTACTTTGTGTAAGACCAGTGAAAATATGACCAAGGTAACAGGTGCACAACTGAACAGAGTAATGTGAGCAGAAGTGAGTTAACCCTCTGGTTAAGTCCGTTTTAGAGACTGAGAGTAATTGATATGTACAGTTTTACACTGTGGAAGTAATAGATAAGAACACTTACACAAGATTTTGCATGCCTCCCCGTGAAACACTTGACGACTTGACAATATTAAGAGTGTAAGTAATTTTTGAATAGCTGATTAAGAATGTTCTGGATTAGACCCTACAATAAGCTGGGCACACAACTATAGTGCATTACTTGTTGGTTAGTACATTATTTCTATCAGCTTAAGGTTGTAATAACTAAATAGATTAGTGTGTATATATCCAGGTAATCCGTTACTAGTTACATTTCCAGAGTGTCACAGACTTTTGGGCTTTTTAAAACTCTACTCAAACCTACGTCTCCCGTTGGAAGTTTATTTTCAGTAGTAATGATATAAAATATGTTATTTATTGATATAGATGACAGACATACAAAAAATAAACTCCTGATCCAACCAGTTTATGGACAGAGGGACTAGTTTAAGGTGCTAAGATGTCTTGGAAGAGTTTTACTTAAATGTTGGCTGTATTATAATGGTCTTGCTTTCCCCCCATAATAAGACTGGAGGAGCAGTCAAATTACTTAAATTAACTGAGTTTTTCAGTGTTGTACACCTGAGAATTTACAAATATGCGTTTACTCAAGGCAGAATAGCTACACATTTCAACTGAGCTTCTCTTACATTTTAAAGAGGTCTTTGATGTTCACTTTCATGAGACTTTGGAATGCTATAGGCCACCTGGCACCTTAATACGTGATGATAGTTTGGAAGGGTGACCTACAATGACCAACAATATGGGTGTTGTGGTGGAATGCTTTCTGATCTGTTAAGTTTGGCTGCAACAATGGCTGGGTGGGGGTATACATACACATATGGCATACATATTTCACAATTTTTTTTTCATTGCTTGTTTCTTGATAATGGGGATTCTATTTTTATACCACAATAAAATACAAAGGTTTGCCGTTCTTATACTGCTAAAACAGGACTTGGGTTGCTTCTTTACTAACTGACCCACTGTTAAATTCTACCATGACTCCCACCCCCCCACCCCCCACGTACTGTAGTATAACAAGATTAATGGTATTATTTTGTAAGAGTTTCTGATTTATTTAAAGTTAATTCTTAAAAGTGTGAGAACTTTCTCTACCCAGGCATCAGAAAAAAAAAAAAAAAGTGTACTAGAACTGACGAACAGAATACGTGAAGTAATACTTGCTTCACACAATTAGTTATATCAAATTTAATAAAATTTCTCCACACGACTCAGCAGCTGAAAAATAATTGCTTTATTGATAAAAGTAAGCGCTTTCGCGTTCTGGTCCGAAGTCTTCCTCAGACTTTAATAAAATCTCTTTAAATAACTACTACTAATATAGAGGGTAGTCATTAAAGACAACCTATAGAATGTCTAGCTTAATTACGGCATCATCATTCTAGGACCCCCACCCCATTAAGTTGTTAATGCTGCAACTAGAAACTGAAGACTGCTGAATGCCAAAGTCATCATGTTCAATGTTATAACATTCAAAACAGGAAAACACTCAACTGACTTGCAAAAAATATATATATATCACTTACAGTTTACGCTAAAAATGAACTCGTACATAAATATGTCCACTTATAACAAAACATCAAATTCTAAAATGAATAGTAACTACTCCAAACCATACATACTGTATAAAACATATACAATATAATATCTCAAGTTCTTGGTCAAAGCCAAGTGAAAATAGTGCTTCTCCAAGAACTATATAACAAATTCAGTAAAGCCTCATATTATATAAGCAGTAAACAAGGACTGGTGACAATGCTCTGTAAATCCTGGCTTCATAAACAAAATATTGCTTCACTCATTACATATGAGTGACTCCTCCAGGTGCATCTGCAGTTAACTCCTACTGATGCCTCCAGATGTTAAATATTGCTTGTTCATATTTGCATAAATAATTCAAAAACCATGCTATGTACAAGATTTTAAAAGATTTCATCTTAAAGTTTACACAGTAGCAAACTCAACTGCATTCATATTTAACCTCTGTCTAGTGCAGGTAAATAGATATTAACTGTTGTTTTTATGATATTATCTTATGTAGATATATTGTTCACATTTTTCTAAATATCTCAACAACAAGGAACACAGACAGCACTCCTTAGCCTTATATGAACACTCTTAGGTAGATTAATAAAATGCTGCTGACAGCATGTGTGTAGCTTGAGTGGTTGCTTAGATATTTTAAGTTGTTTACAAAATATTACAAATGAAAGTTACTGTGTTTACTGTGACTCATAAAATTCAGTTTAAGACCTAGAACCTAAACGAATACTACTACTATGAAATACTTTGTACTGAAGGGTTTGTCATTTATACTTCTTTCATAATCCCTGTGGTTCCAGAGATATGAACATTTACTTAAAATGTGAGGCCATAAATTGATTCTGTCAAAAGGCTTAGGCTCCGATCATTGGAAGTTATAGTGCAAACTTCCTGATCTCCAGTGGAGTGAATGAGTAGCTCTAAATGTCTTCATGCTAGTGCACTTTAATGGCTCAATTTTCAGCCAAACAACAAACCTTAATCGTGTTTCGTTTCATTTCATGAACAAAGAACACAAAATTTTAAAATCAAAATACTCAATGAGACACTTCATAATTAAATCAACTTTAAAAACAGAAGCATTAACTAAGCTCTAACTGGAGGAATTTTATTAATTTTGTTCCTGTTGGAATACATTTGTTCCTCTGACTCGAGGCCCAGTTGATGTGATATGCTGTTCAGTAGTTATATTAATTTTTTTTTTTCAAAGTGGGGACAACTAGTGAGATGAAACATGTACCAGCACTGGGTTGAAAGATGACAGCCAAGCCATACATTGGACTACCTCGTAGATTGTGTGATGGTGTCTATGACTAAGATGAACAGATTAATAAAAAAAAGATTTACATAAAGGTGAATTAATCACCAAATGATTTTTATTTAACATTCATTAACTGGATAAGTGAACTGGTCCGAGGACCCTTTTCAGACACAAGCCAGGCACATGTGGCAGAGACACGATAAAAACAGTAAAAACTTGTCGGGTATCAAATACAAACTTAATAAAAAAAACAATAAGTACAAATGCATTATGAACAGAAGCAAAGTCAAAGAATAAAACTATCATTCATAAAAGACATTAGTCCAAAATGCACATAAGCATGGTGAGAAACCATAAAGTAACCAAATGCAGTCATACATTTTCTATCACATACTTTAGAACTTTGCATTGCTTGTTTGAGAGTCAAGACAATCTATGCATTGTTGGATAAAATGCTGACATTCAACAGCTCATGACCCAAGGAGCACTGAAAGACTGAACCCAGTTTTTCGTAACACACTTTTTAATTAACAGGTCTACAAATAATACTGTCTGGTGTTGATTATTTACAAATATTTCTTCTAGTTTAAATGGTTACACAGATAGGATTCAGTACTTACTGGAAGCAAGCTTCTGAAAAAGTTATCATCACTTACACTCACCTTACAGAATCCAGTTATCATACTGCCTGTCATATTGTTAACTGCGCTGTCTGCTATTCTATCAATGGTACTTGACGTTTTACACATAGATATACAACTTACATACATAATGTTTAACACTATACATCTCATAACTTGTTAATAGACTTATGGTTGTTTAACTGTATCCCAGTAAAACGTCTGAATTTTCAACTTATCACAGCACTACTTCTACTACTGTTGTACGGTCACATTTTAAATTGTACTTTGAAGTTACTGTATCAGCCTTTGGCCTGGGTTGTGGTTGAAAGGGTATGTTGGAATAGTTCACTTAACCAGTTAAACTGAAATAAAATAAACATGATCAACAGATGGTGGTGATCACGGGGAAGAGAGTGGATTGAGCTAATATGCTGTTAAATGTATTAATAACCGGGTCAGCATCTAAACTTTCCTAGGTAACCTAGCATCTTCCCTTTCCTCATAATGCTCTCTCAGGAGGAGCACTCAGCGGGTCTCTTTGCTGAGTACACAATACAATCATATCTGAAAATAGCCTCAGGCTACCATTTTTTTTTTTTAAGATCTGGTAGTCATTTCAAATTTTCTTCCTGAATGTTGTGATGGATTTATGTAGTCTTTCTCAAGGTCATTGCTGCAGATAGTCTTCTAGTCCCAGGGCAGTATATGTAGTTTTGATTCGTTTCTCCTCCCTCTCCATTCAGTAGTCACCATTTCATCTTGTTAGATTCTTGCTGTGCAGAAGCTATCGACGTCACTTATACTCTATTTGTCAGGGTTTTTGAAAATGGAAACTTTTAGTCCCTAAATTTCTTCATTAAGGCTGACATGTCTACATTTGTTTGTCTTTGCACAAATGCTAACATAGACTTCTTAAGATTTGCTTTTTTCTTTGTTAGAAAATTGCACTTAAGTGCCTCTCTACTCTTGTGGCTTGGATTTGATAATATGTACAAATTTAAACTGGGATTTTACTTTTATGTAACCTGCCTGTGCCTTTGTTGACATTGCTGGTAGGCATGTTTATATTCTACTGAAAAAAGTACCCCCCCATCTTTAGAATTCCTCCTCAAGACCAAATGGTTTCCTTCTGGTGGCCTTTATACAAACCTCAACTTACACCTCTTGTCTTCTGATCTATTCTCAGTGAAAAACTTGCACTCTAGTGTTCTGTTTCTGGTGGTTTGGGTTGAATGATATCAAACACTGACCCATTTTTTTTTAAAATTTGCTTTGCATTTGGTAACACTGCTAGTGGTTGCGTTTTCATTTCATTAAAACTGAGCAATTTCTTCTGAGTTTGGCTCCACACCTGCCATGTTCAGGCGTCAGTGTCAGCGGTGGCTTTACATTATTCTGGCTAGAGGACATTACTTCAGCTGCCCATTTGCTCCACAAGCCCTAATGTGATCCCCAATTCTAGTTCAACCTTGGTATCGGTCTGAAAGAACATCTAGAAGTCAGAAGTGTCAATTCTAGTGTCAGCAACATCTGTCTTGTGTCAACCCCCCCTTTTGACTTCAACATTTTGCAGGGGAAAACTCTCCTCAACCTTTTCGTCTGTAGTTCTGATCCAAATCTCTTTTGCCTTTGTATAAAAACAAAGCCATCATGCTCCAGTTTGAAGTCAAACCTTTGTGTTTTTCTCAACAATTAATGACATCATTCAAGGCAGGACTTGATGTCCAAGGTATTCAAAGCACGTCTTGACACTGATTTTAGACATTAGGTTTACAGCTGAAAACACTGACAAAGAAGTCATTTGATCACAATTCAGGTGGAGCTACTGAACACAATTTGAGGGCAAATGCTCAACTAGAGGCAAGACTTGATGTCCACATCTCATCCTCAAGCCATCGGCCTTGCCTGGTCAAGTATCTGTCTCAATCTTAATGCATTTTTGATTGGTTTTCTCCACTCTTCTAAGAGCATCTCTAGGGGAAACTCCACTCTTCTAAGAGCATCTCTAGGGGAAACTCTCAGGAGTGTAATTCACCCTACCAAATGGGCACGTCTGAGGCTTAGGTTTGCGATACTGGTTACGCAAGCTTCCTGTGCAACTCAGTTTTCATTTTTTTTTACCTGCTACATCAGGAAGTTCCAGAAGACCGCTGATAAGAGTCAATACACAAGGAAGCTTAAAATTGTGCTTGGTTGAAAGCCACACTTAGCTCATGTGATATCTTCCTCATGTACTCACATCTAGAATGGAACTGACCTCTTACGTTATTTCAGGAGATGCCATCCAAATATAGGTTTGCTTATTATGAATTTATATTGGTCTGTCATCACAATGCTATTTTAGTTCAGAGCTCACATTTTAATCACCATTCCTACTTCCTTCACTAAATAACCGATTATACACTAGATGCAAATTGATACCATAAATCACTTCATATAAGACTCTTCAATCTTCCCTTCTAATTTGACTACAGAAGTAATTACTTACAAATCGGGTACAACCTTACGTAATACCATTCTTCCACTTCCTGTTAAGGCTACAGGGTCAAGGCAGTTAGGTATTAACTTGTGTTACGACCCCCAACTGGGAAAAGCCGAAAGACACAACAACTTTCAGCCCAACCACCTCGGAACACGTTATTTCCTTATATTTACACCTTGCTTAGGAAAGGGGCAGCGTCAAGAGTAAACTATTACATCAGACTCATTACATTCAGACTTTCCTACTGCTTTGTACAGAGGTGTTTAGATGCCTTGTCTGTTCCCTGATCCTACCTTACGGGTATAAACAGAACAAAACAAAAAGACTCAAAATGTTTTACTCTCCCGATCTGCTGATTCTGTGCAACTTTACCATCTTGCTCTCCTTCACAAGAGGAGTCTTGATTTGCCTAAGAACATTCATCTTTCTTTAATTCTTACTTTCACAGTCAATTCAAGGTACTGATTAAGGATCTAACATTGTGACTTGCACAGTCTTTTTACACAGTGCAGGTGGCTGCAAGACATAGATATTTACCAGAAATTTTTCACAGGGGTACCCCACTTCTTTAAGGATGTTACGTACCTCCTTGAAATCCAACTTCTTTAGACACTTTATTCCATTTATAGGTCTAAATGCATTGTCATTATATACTTCAGATACAGGGTTACGTCCCTAGAGACATGCATCAGAGGATTGTGTTTGAGCTTTCCACATTCCCTAAATATGAGAGACACTGGCATGTACAAGAACTTGGCCATAGTAACCATCCACTGCCAACATCTGGGTGGTCAGCTTTCACTTGTACTTGTGTATGCCCCTCCTCCAGGAGCGGACCTTTTAGGCCCACTACCAACCATTTAATTTTATTGCTGACAAGTTCCTCAGTAGCCCACATTATTCAACAGTGCTCCTTTGCTGGCACAGATGTATGCCTTACTAATGTCCTTCTACAGCAGCAAGTTAGGTTGTCTAGTGTCATACATGGGCTTACAGTGATACACATCTATAGAAGAGTTCTTTTAGATGCAAACTAGTGCCTCAAGCAAACATTACTGCTAGCGTAGGCCTATTCCTTACTTCTATTAAAGAACAGATTTTATGTTTCTCATGTGATTTATGCAGTTTGGCCTTACCACTTTCCTCCAACTTAACTAACTTGACAGAATCTTCACATTTAAGTTTTGGTTTGCATATGTAACTTGAAGACACAAATATGTACATGTTCAGTAAAGATTCAAAATGGATACCTTGTAGACAGTGGACTTAATGATATTTTTATTAGGCACAGCTCGCTTCGTACATTGTAAATGATGCAGATAACAGCTGCACTTTCAATAAAACCTTAGAAATAACTAAGCAGGGCACTTCAGTTCCACATGTGTATCAACTCCAAAAGCCCTCTGAGAAATGATATGCAGGGTAGATCAGTCATGCAGTCAGTCTCTCTCTCTCTCTCTCGTTCTCATGCCTTAGTATAAGGCTTTCTTCTATTTACTTTTAACTATCCATTTCTTCCTTAAAGAATATTTTAGAAAATGTAATAACTAGGTTCATTGTCAGGAGACTTTTGGTTGTTCTGCTATTCCTAAACTATCCTTTCCTCTTATACCTCTTAGATGGGTTTTTTTCTCAGTTCACATTTCTCACCAGTCTGTTCACATTTCTCACCAGTCTGTTTCCATGTGGACTACATCTCCCATAATGAAATTTCTACCTTCAAAATTTCATACTATTTTAGCTCAGATCTCTGCTCAGTAGCCTCTTTCTTCTTTTGTTTGGCAGCCTATGCCCTACCACCTGATCAGATTACCCTCTTCCATGCCTCTTGACTTTTTACTTACGATATTAGTTTACTCAAGGGGTTATGCTACTGGTTATTATAATTTTACCTTCATGGAGTGTCTTTATGTACAGTAAAATTCATTTGTCACTTTTTAGAGATGCAAGTATGTATGGGTACTATCAATTTTTTGGACACTTCTGGTATGTCAAGATCACAACCATCTCGTGGTACACTGTGGATATGTTTTCTCATGGCACCAGCACAGTAATCAATTACAGACCCTTATAGTATACGTCAGAATTACTTATTCCTTGCCATTCCTTTTGGGCATTCGTTGTAGTCTTCATGATCTAGGTTCCAGAAATTATTCCTCTTTCCATATAACCAATAGCATTACTCCGGAATGTTATTTGCTGGCAGACAATTATGACCTTACAGTTTAATTCTCATTCAGTTTCACTTGCTTTTTTCCTCTTAAAAGATTAGCAGATTAGTCATTAGACTGTTACCACCAGTCTGCTGGTATTGTACTTACAGCCTATTCAACCCATACCCTCAATGCCTGGGTTACGTTTCTGAACCTATGAATGTATTTTTACAATTAGAGACTCAACCCCCGTGCTAGCTCTTGCCTTGCAAGATTAGGGGATTTACAATACTACCCAAAACTTTTATACAATTTACACCTTTTTTTAGCTCATTTTCAGACCATATAATCTTTAGGAGTTCAGACTTACAATATACCTAATCTGTTCTTCATTCCTTCAGTTATTTCCCAATATTTCCCCACCTGTACATACTGGAATACTGCCTGACTTGTTGTAATACTAGCAGTGCTCCACATTCTAGCTGCTTGCATAACACAGATCTGATCTCACTTTCTAGAAAATTATTTTTTTAGAAATCTGTGCTGTAATACATTTTACATGGTGTACAGGATAAACGTCCCAATACTTTGGTCAGGTGACTTCCAAGAAAGTTTGCTTTGGAGGTGCTACATTTAGAGGCATTTTATGCCAGGATCCACCCACAATGATAAGCTTGGGACTCCGTCCTCTAGGAGTAAAGGAAAATGGACTGGTCCTACAACATACAAAAGCACTCGCCATAAAAGATACTTAGGACTAGATCCAGCTTCCTCTACAAACCCATCTGCTTGAGCTGGTGGTAGCTCAGACGGATGTAAAAGATCTCCTGGTACCTACTGAAAAGAGTAGGGGAGGTTCCCTGACGTCCTGGTCAAATTTTTCCTATTAGTATAAATACCATCTTGGGTCTCCCCTGAATTGAGGCCACTAGCCTAGTGGGACTAACATGGTCAGCAAAGGATAAATAAAATAAAAATGATCTTCCAGGTGCTCTGTGACACATGCTTTCGTTTTCAGCTTTGATTCCACACATATCCACGCTGCCTGCTTCTCAGTTCAGTCTGTATTTGCACTTAGATGAAAGCAACAATAAAAATCTGGACACACTGTTCATTTTAGTTCTATTTTGTGCTGTAAATGGCTAATGAATGAATGAAAGCAGACTTTTTCAACACTTCTCTCATCCAACTGCAAAGGAACAAAACACAGACATTTCTCATGTAGGATACTGCCTAGGCTGGCCAAAAACTACTGTCCTGAAAAGGGTACAGTCAACATTATTACCTCTGGAATATACATAAGTAGCACGTTTTTGCTAAAAAGATTCACTCCTCACATGCTTCATTACAAACACCAGCTTTGGTGGTAGACTACTCTGAATTTACACCGCCTCAAATCCTGAGCTTCTTGCCAGAACCGATTAAGCAAAAACACCAGCTAGTAGTATTTAAACAGGTGATGAAACGTGGATTTTCAATAAGTGCACATGTAAATGAACTCTAGCATTAACCATGAATTCACTCCAAATGTTAGGTAAATTACCAGTTGAAAATTCTGATTGGTTGTTCAACTTACTGAAACTACATAGTCAAATGTCTTTTTTCACCATTTCTTTTTACAGTCTTTACTTCCGATTGCTGTTTGTCTCGCTTATTAACCACTCCTCTTATTCCACTCTGATCCCTTGAGCCATTATGTTCTGCCCTTACAGTGCAATAAACTAGCCTTGGAGTGCCCATTTTGATTTTACTGTTATCCCACTGTTCCTGTACATTATTTTACATTTGTTAACTGGGGGAGTCCGGCTGTTCAGAGGTCCATTTTCAGCGGAGGCCTGAGGAGAAAAGCTCCACATTCAATAAGATAAAAAACATAAATTGTTGACATGACAATAGAGTTCATATACTAGTTTAACTACACTATGCATTCACAATAGAGCTCATATACTAGTTTAGTTATGCATACACAATTTCACACATCAAATAAGATACAAACATAAATCACTGACGACATTAGAAGACTAAAACTATTTTAGCTATACATTTGTACTTTAACACAGTCATGATGGTTGACATTATTAGCTAGTCTGTACATTTTCTGTGGAGTCTTGGCTGAAAAGCTTCACATAGTAGTAATACAGAGTGTGTTCTTGACATAAGAATAGCTGAAGTTTAAGTCTAGATATATGCATTCATTGTATACTTCATTCATCATTGTTGGCAATATTGGCTAGTAGCACTGCTGGAGGTTGAAAATTGCAAGAGTGAGGGAAGAGAGGAGAGGAGAGGAAAGAGAGCAAGTGTTAGAGGGAGAAGTGAAAGATTGAGTTAGCTGTTCAATCGGCATTAGACTGACCTTAGGATTGGGTAGGAAGAAGAAGCTGACACTAGTACAGTGAGTTGATCAACTAGGGGAGAAACATGGGCATAGCCAGTTTCCTAGATAATGGGTTTTCAGGAGTTACTTAAATTGGAGGGGGGATGTGGTTGAAGTTAATTGACTTGGGAGTGAATTCCAGATATTGGCAATGGAACAGGCAAAGAGAGATTTACCAGCTGTATTTCTGTTTGATGACATTGACAAGATTTTGATTATTGGATCTTAAGGTACGAGTGGAAGTGTAGGGATGAACTAATTGCTGGAGTGCTGGGATGTTTTCTGGGAGGTAGTAGATTTTGTGTGCTATTGAGAGTTGGTTGAGTAAGAGTAGTTGTGATAACTCAAGCTAGTTCAGTTGCCTGAGGGCAGAGCAGTGATGTGATCTATAGGATGCATCAGCGGCAAATTTTACAATCCTGTTGTAACGGGATTCCATTTTGCTTAGTTCGCTGTGACATAAGTTAGAAAATACTGGGGATGCATAAAGCAGGATAGATAGGAGTTGTGTCCTTGCAATACTGGCTTTGGTATGTTTGGTGAGGAACTGTTTGTTCCTATAAAAGGAGACCCTGTTTCTGTTGACTTTTTTATTGTTTGGGCTATGTGTATATCAAATTTCAGGTTGTTGTCAATTTCTACTCCTAGGAGTTTAGTGTGGGTGGTTGGGCTGATTATTATGTTTTCCTTTGATTTTATAGTAAAGCTGCTGTTTGTAGGGGGAGATTTTCCTAGACTGAAGAGAATGACTTTTGTCTTTTTAGGGTTTAGTATCAGTTTGATTTTAGAAAACCAGGATTCTATTTGTGAGAAGTTGTTTTGAGTTATGGTTTGGAGCTCATTTAGGGTGGAGGCAGCACATATGATAGTGGTATCATCTGCGTATTGCACAATTGAGGCGGAGAGAGGCTGTGGCTATGTGGTTAGTGAGGAGAGAGAACATCAGTGGACCTAGGATGGACCCTTGTGAGACGCCTATGACTACTGTTAATAGGGGGGACAGTTGACCTTGCCATAGGACTGCTTGCTGTCGATTGGATAAGTAGTTACTGAACCATAATTTGGTGGAGGGGCTTATGTTAAGGGTAGTTAGAGTGTCTAGGAGCATTGAGTGGTTTACCATTGGATAAGTCTAGGAATATGGAGGCTGTAAACAGACCGTTGTTTCTATGATTATTGACATTATCAGTGAAAGAGAGCAGTGCTGTTGTGGTGCTGTGGTAGGGTCTGTAGCCGTGCTGTGATTTGGTGAGTAGGTCGTTTTGTTGGAGGAATTTCATTAATTGAAAATGTACAACTCTTTCCATTATTTTAGATAGGGAGTAAAGAATATCTATGGGTCGGTAGTTGGTCAGTTCAAGTGATTTGCCTCCTTTATGCAATGGTATGATGTGGGATATTTTCCATAAGTTGGGAACTTTACATTCTGATATTGATCTATTAATAGGGATGGAAACTGGGTAGGCTATTACTTCTGATGCCATTTGAAGGAAGTCTACTGGCAGGCTGTCAGCTGCTAGGGTGGTTGGTTTCAGTTTTCTGAGGAGTTTAGCGATTGTATTTGTGGATACTGGGTGCAGGGAGAAGTTAGAGAGGTGGTCTAGTGAGCTGGTATGGTTGGGGGTGTCTGTAGATTTGGGAGCATTAGTATTATTTTGGGTGTTGGCTAGGGCTTGGACAGTTTCAGTAAAAAACGTATTAAACTGAGTGGGGATGTTATCGTGGAGTGTTGGTAATACAGGTGTGGGGGTGGAGGATTTTCCTGGGTGCAGTACGTTGCTTACTGTAGCCCAGAATTTGTTAGGATTATGAGTGTGTTTTTCTTGCATGGATTTATAGTAGTTAGTTTTTGTCTATTTTTATTTATTTTTTGACTTTGTTCCTAAGCTCTTGATAGTTTTGTTTCAATTAAGCCGTTTTGACTTTGTGAAATTGTAACCAGGATTTGTCCCTTTCTTTCATTAATGTTTTGGTATCTTTTGTTAGCAATGGGGCATATTTGGTTTTGATTCTAATGGTTCTAGAGGGTGCGTGCTGGTTTAGAATCTTTAGGAATGTTGAATTAAAATACTGTACAGCTTTGTCTATAGGTAGTTGTTTTAGTGGGTTCCAACTGCAGTATTTAAGTGCATTGGTAAATTCAGTGGGTATACTGTAATTATACTGTAAATTATTATTGCTCTTCTACTGCTACTTGTAATCTATTACTACTGCGTGCATTTATGACTTATTTAGTTACGGACACAAATTACTACTGACAGGTACAGTAACGGGGGTCTCCAGACCCAGTCAGTCAATCAATCAATAACCAAAACACACATCAAATCTAGAAGGGCTGAGTGAAGCATTAAAAATTATCAAAAAGGTTTTGTTCTTTTCAATTTACTTGCATAAGCATATTGTGTGATCGCCAATTTCCCCAGGCAGGGTGACAGACATAACTGAACTGCCACCAATGCAGTTACATTCAAACAGGGTGGTGGTGGTTAAAGAAGCCACAGGTGTCATTAAATGTAAATACCAGGTAGTGGTTATTAAAACACAATGGACAAAGAGCACTTATTTCTATTCATTAAAAAAAAAAAAAAAACAACAAATTATAAAAAATCCAGAACTAAGGTAATATGACAGATCACAATTTGGAAACCAGAGTTTGCTTAGCACACTGCAGCGGGCATGTGCACAACTCACAAACATTATACAGGTAACACTGCTTGAGGTTCAGCAATATTCTCCAAGACATCCAGTAGAACAGAAAACATTCCTTGATACAGTGCACAGCAAACAAAGCATGCTGTTGATGTAGCAACCGCATAGAAATTCTAATCAGTATTACTGTTAATTCTACAGGCTATGAAATCTTTCTATATAAAAAACCATACCTAACCATCTGTCAAGCAGTGCACACTAGTCTTGCAACATTAAGCTACTAGGTCCAACAACTCATTGAGCAAGGTGTAGCTTTGCCAAGCCGCATCCATCTATCCACCCCACCCACTATTTTTGCTCATTGGGTCGAGGTGCCAGTTCAACAGTAACAATCATCTACAGCCAAGGTTCACACTGCCGGGTGTTTAGCCCTGTCAAGGCTGTTCTGCCACACCACAGACTCGCATGCAAACTCACCTATGACCAATTTAGTGTGTCCCATCCACCTGCTGCATGTCTGTGGAATGTAGGAGGACACGTGGGTTCCCTCCTTGTGCTCTACATTAACACAGGGAGGACATGCAGACTCCAAACAGAAGGCAACGCAGCTGAGAATCGAACCAGAGAACCACTTACTGTGAGGCGATAATGCTAACTACTGAGCCACTGTGCCGCCTAAAATTGCAACTAACTTTAGGAACTGACATTGCCCCAGAAGAAATAAAAATTGTCACTGCGTATCACTTGGTTAAATATTCACAAGGACTCTATCTGGGATCCTCTTTGTAAACTGCTGTCTGTAACTAAGCCATAACACTACAGCTCAAAAAAAGCCCTTGTTGAAGTGTAAAGCTCATCTTGTGACTCCAGCCCTAAGTGTTTATCTTAAGACTGGGGCTTTCAGATTATGCACTTGCCAGCATGCCACAAAACAGAAGCTGACAATGAAATAAAGGACCGCATACATGGGTAAGTGAATATGCAGTGGATAAGAAATGATCCATGTGTTTTTTTTTTTCTAGACATTAAAAGGCAAACCAGGCTTGCCTATAAAGCACTAGTGATAAACACTCAATTGTGCAATTGCTAGTATGCAATTGGCATCTTTTCACTGTAAAGATGATCTGAGGATGTATTGTACTAGGTATTTTTTTATTCTCCATGTTGGTGCATGCTCAGAATCTGTGTGTATACATAAAAGTAGCAGGGGTGGGGAGCAAAGCCCACCCATGCAGGAGATACAAAGGGGCTTGCCCACCTGGGAAACATTTTTTTTGTTTTTCTCTTGAATGCAAACAGCACTCGAGAGATTTTATTCATCTGTGATCACAAAATTTATGACTTGTTAGGAGCCATTAAAGGGTCATGCTAACCAATCTACGCCTTTTAATTTTCTTTAATTTAAAAGTAATAAGTAACATACACATGTAAGCCCGGATCTACTTCAGTAGACCGAAAGTTCACTTACCCGGCTTTCAGACAGCCTGGAACACAGACTTCTCACTCCAGGTAAGGAACCGCTTGGCCATCCTGAAAAAAAATAGTAAAACCAAAGGAAAGTAAACCCACAGCCCCCCCAACTAAATATACCAACTCTGAGATTGCACTACCGCTGGAGTAAGCGGCAAAGTTCAACAGGGTGGCCAAGCAGTTACTTACCTAGCATGGGAAGATGGTGTTCTGGGATGTCAGAGTTCTGCAGTTGTCGGCCTTTTCGTATCGGCTACCTGAAAGTTGGGTAAGTGGACTCTGTCTACTGAAGTAGACCTGTAAGACGTTGCATATTTTGAGTCACTCATTCTGAAGTGCACCTTCTACTTAAGATAGGAGCTCCCAATCTGAGAACCAGGCTATCAGTGTTTGTGCTACATTTTACTGTATTTACTTATCATTTTATTTATTTAACATTTGTTTACCGGGAAAGTCAGACTGGGATAAAGCCCAATATACAGTTGTCCTATCTCACCCTCATTCTTGACTGATGGGTTTGGAACTGATCCTCTGTTCCAACTCAGACGGTTTCTAAAGCTTGAGGTCTACAGCTAGCTCGTGGCTCTATCCCTATCCCATGATGCCAAAGGGCATTCCCCAGATCTCGTTTGCTGCTGAAGCAACCGATCCTCTGTTCCGACTCAGACGTTTTCTAAAGCTCGAGGTCTGCAGCTAGCTCGTGGCTCTATCCATATCCCAAAATGCCAAGGGGCATTCCCCAGATCTCGTTTGCCGCTGAAGCAATTAGAGTCGCTGAGAGCTAGCTCTGGCTAAGTTCAAACTTGTGTTTTTATTCTTTTTGTTAAAAGTTGCTGAAAGTTATAATCTGATGAGGTTATTAAAAATTAAAGTCTAATAAGGTTATTAATTAATCACACATTTCTATGCGTTTATCCTTTGTATTTGATGTTTTTTGCTGATTTTTTCTAGTTGGCCATTTGTTGGGCCTTTAAAACCCTATCCCTTTACCTGGTTGTGGTATAGTTGTGCTACCTTAGAATTAGATTACAGTCCAAGTTAGAAGGGTTTAAAAAATATATATATTTTTTTTATATATACATACACATACGTATACATATATTTTAGTCATGTTTCAAGGATGAGAGAGGTAGAGTGAGTGTCTTTTCACTTATTCTTCTCCGCAGTAGCCAGGGTTTTTGAGGATCTACTGTGTGTTTGATAGTACCGTAGGTTTATACATATATAGACTTTTCAACAACCTGTTTAAGTTAGATGGTTGTTTACTGTTCATTTTGTACACTTAACAGTGTTGTTTCTTACAAGTTTTTGATAGCCTGTTTAAGTTAGAAGGCTCTTGTACTGTGTTGTATTTCTGATATTTTGTGTTCAGGATGGCAAGCAAACAAAATAAGGATAACAAGGAGACCAGGGTCTCAGGATTTAAAAGATGTCCAAAATGCTCTCAGAAGACGCCCATCATTGATGGGCACTCCAAATGTGTATACTGTTTTGGAGCCCTGCATTTGCAGGAAAGTTGTTCCATTTCCTAGGTTCATAGGTTCATACTAGGCTATCTGCCCTATAAGCTTAACCAGAGTGTGTTTGGCTTTCGCCACCCATTTTAAATTAATTTTGCTATGCCCTTTTTCGAGGTCAGTATACTGTGCCTCTGTCTAACAGTGACATAGAAGTGATACCCAGGGTAAACCTACGATCTCCCATCCACTCATCAAGATTCCTCTTGAACAAAGTCAATGAGGGACTCTGCCTAACCTGAACTGGGATTTTATTCCAGAGTGAAGGGAGCCTCTGGGTTATGAATCTGTCCCTCCAGCATGTCCTATTTATTTCAGTGCTGAGGTTCAAGTCTCTCGAGCGCGTAGCTCGATGGGATTTGGATTTTCTGAGGTGCAGCATGTCCATTAATTCCGGGTTGGACATGGCTTTATACGTCAGGCACAGATCGCCTCTGAGCAGGCGGTATGCCACTGAGTAGAGCTGGAGTTTCTTTAACCGGGCAGCATATGGCATCTGTTTGAGTTCTTTGATCCTCTTGGTGAGGTACTTTTGGGGTCTTTCCAATTGCTGCAGGTGTCTGGTAAGGTACATCACAAAAGGGGCATTGTACTCAATTATGGGCCTGATGAGGGATGAGTAAAGAGGCACGATGACCTCCCCTGATCTAGATGTGAATCCCTTCATGATTAGGTGGACTATATAAAATGTTTTTCTAACCACTTTGGTCAGTGGTTGTCAAATGAGAGACTGCTATCAACTTGGGTCCCCAGGTCCCTAATTACTTCTGTACTTAATGGATTACCACCTATGTGGTAATTTGTGGGCACTTTGTTTTTGCCAAAGGGGATGACTATACACTTTTTGGCGTTTAGCTTGAGGCCATGGATCTGGCACCTGTTGTCTGCTTCTATGAGGCCCTTTTGGAGGATGCTTGTGTCGGCTGGAGAGTTGATTATGGCGCCCAGTTTGCAGTCATCTGCGAACCTGGTCAGCCACAGTCCTTCAGTGTTGGCCTGTACCTCCGAGAAATATATACCAAACAAGAGAGGTCCCAGGACTGACCCTTGTGGGATGCCACTTGTAACTGGTTTGGAGTCTGACATGGCTCCAGCAATTCTAACCATGTGGGTTCTATCCTTGAGCCAGTTTGCAACCCATCTAGTGACATAGGGGTTTATATTTAAGCTGGTGAACTTATCTATAATGCCCGAGTGGGGTATTGTATTGAAGACTTTTGTGAGGTCCAGGTAGGCTGTGTGGACCACCTTCCCCTCGTCAATGGCCTTGGTGACTGTTTCAAAGAAATCAACCAGGTTTAAGAGGCAGGATCTGCCCTTAAAGCCAAACTGGGTAGGATCCAGTGTCTGTAGGTCCCCAATATCTTTATTTATGAGGTCCATGATGATCCCTTCCATAGCTTTGCAGACCAAGCTAGTCAGGCTTATGGGGCGATAGTTTCCAGGATCCGTTGAGGCACCACCTTTGTGGAGAGGGACCACTGTTGCTGTACCCCACTCTTTGGGTACATATCCTGTAGTAAGGCTGAGACTGAACAGTAGTTTTACGTTTGGGTTTAGCTCTTCTTGGAGTTCATGTAGAACGCAGCCCGGGACACCGTCTGGTCCCACTGACGCTGTGTTTTTTACTTTGGAGTGGGCAGCTCTTACCTGAGCATCTGAGATGTCAGGGGGCCAGCACTCTGCTGGGATAGATATTTGCCCTTTTGGTGGGGGGGGGGGGAGAAGTTTGCGCTGAACCTGTCAGCTAGGATGTTGGCAATGTCTGTGGGTTCGGTGTATTTTTTGTCATTTTGGATTAATTCTGAGTATATCTGGGAATTCCCACCCAGGTTCCTAACATAACTAAAGAAAGCCTTGTGATTATCCTTAGTGTCCTGTGCAATTTTTCTCTCAAGGCTGGCCTTCTTTCAGCTCAAGGGTGCTTCAAGAGCGAAAGAATAAATTGATATTAAGGGATTTGTTAAGGTCTTCCTTTGCTGAGGATTTAGAGAAGGATCAAACTCCATTAAATAAGACTTCTTCACCTTCTCCTTCCAAGTCTGAGAAAATCTCTTAAGAGACCATCTTCAGCTTCTTCAGATGGTTTCGAGCCTTCAGAAAAAAATTAAAATTCTTGGAACCAACCACACTGACTCAGACTTCTACCTCGGCTCCATCTATGTCAGAGCTGATGGTAGTTTGAGCTAGGAACCAATCACCAGTTTTAGATCCTGTGACTCCTATGCTCCGATCCCCAATTTTACAATCTGTGGCATCACCGACACCATCAACTCGTTCTTAGAAGTCTTTCAGATTTGGATATGGATCATTTGGTGCAGAAGCTTTCGAGGATACAGCCTCTTACAAAGCGTTTGTCGGCACCGATTCAGTTGGCTTCAGATCCAACCAGACTAGTACTCCCTACTTCAATTCCTCCTCAGACTCCTACCGTGGTCTCAGAGCCGGAATGTGTGGAGCTGATAATTGTGGATCCTATGGTGCAGAGACCTTCTTTGGTTCATACTGCTCAAACTACCTTGGTGCTGACCGGGGCTGATGCTCTCTGGTCGGCTCCAGGGGGACAGCCGGACTGAACATTTATCGGTTCTGGCTTTACCTCTTGGAGCATTAGCTTGAATGAGTTTGGCTCCTACCTTGACCTTGGAGCCGTCTCTCGTGGCTCTGGGGAGAGCTTCTGGTTCTTCGTTGCTGGACCTCTCCTCGGGTCATAGGGGGTGCCTTCACAGTCATGAGGAGAGCACTGCCCCCACGGACATCCAGTGTTTCAGATCCTACCATTTCTTCCTCTAGAGTTTTGTGTCCATCTTCTGCACCACATGGCCCACAGCATAGAGATCCAGAGCCTCATGACACCCCACAGGATATACCTTTCCCTACAGGAACCTCTCCAGAAGCCCCATCTGAGGAGGCACCATGAAAAGAGACATGTAAGAGGAAACATCTAGACCCCCCTGAGGAGTCAGTGACATCAGACACAGACCTCGATGATTCAGAGGGGTTCCCATGGTCACCTTCTGAAGATGTCTCATTCGCAGACATCCTAGAAGTCCTTAAGCAGAGAGGCGGCTGGAAGGCCACTAACCCTTCTGATGAGGATTCCATATAAATGAAGGCTGTTGGTTCTTGATCTGCCGTCTCTTGGGTGTCTCCACCTTTCAATGAACTCTTGGACTTGGTTTGTCAGAAGGCATGGGAGTCTCCAGATAACTGTGGAACCTGTCCCTAGGAGGCCTAACAAATTTATCACTGCACCAGAGGGAAAATCTTTCTTAACCAAAGGGGTGCCAGTAGATGCTCTGGTGGCGGCCACTAAAAAAGAGATGTCCGAGACGTCCACAGCTGTCCATCCACCAAATAAAGAGTGTCGTGTGTGATGAACAGGTATGGGAAGCGCATGTTCTCAACAGCAACCTTTACTCTACGGTCCCTGAATTACCTAACTCACTTTACAAGGCTACAGAGAGATCTTGTAAAGGAACTTGGGAGATGGTCTCCAGGGTAATGTAGCTGTGGGAGTCTCTGAATAAAGTAACTTCTCAGCGCTCCACCCTAAACTCTACAGTCAACTCTTCCATGAGGCTCATTTCATATGCAGCCAATGGAGCAGACAGATCAGCAGGTAGAGGAATTGCCCTTAGGAGTCATTCCTGGATACGCTTGTGTTCATTTGCAGAACCTTTCAAGTTATCCTTTACCAAGACCCCTTCTGATGGCTCATCCTTGTTTGGTTCCAAAGTAAAAGAAACACTTACCAGGTGTGAGCAGGAAGGAAAGACTCTCTCTGCCGTTGGGAGTCCATTTTTCCACTCCTTCAAGACCATATCTCAAGGATCGAAAGGGTGGAAAGATGTGGTTCCGTAAAACCCCGGAGGCCTTTCAGGACACACATTTTGAACCCCCTTCCAGGGGCAGAGAAGGGGGTAATAATGGAAGACACTGGCCACATGGTAGAGGGGGTCTGCAGAATCAGGGCAGCTGAGGGTCTTTCTTCAGTAAGCACTTCCAGCATTCCTGAAGGGAAACCCGACTGCTCTACTATGGAGGCAGTCAGGGGTCACTTGTCTTTGGACCCAGACGCCTGGCTAAAAATCACAAAGGACAAATGGCTGCCAAGGATCATATCCAGAGGGTATGCTATTCCCTTCTCCAACCCTCCACCAACCTTAAGAATTCCGAACGTTCCATCCAGTCACAGGAATCAGAAAGCAACCGAAATTCAAAAATTGCTAGAAAAAGAGAGAGTCATCCAACCAGTCCCCGCAGAACAGATAGGATCTGGAACTTACTCAAGATTCTTTTAAGCTCCAAAGAAAACAGGGGACTGGAGACCAATTATTGGATCTCAGCACATTAAACCGGATGGTTATGTTTCAGTCGATTCTTCCCTTTCTGGGAAAAAGATGACTGGATGTGCTTTATAGACCTCCAGGATGCGTACTACCACATAAAGATGGACAGGCCATCCAGGAGCCACTTGTGCTTCCAGCTGGGAACCAGTCAATACCAATTCTGAGCACTGCCATTTGGGCTCATTACAGCCCCCAGAGTGTTCACCAAATGCATGGTAGTGGTTACAGCCCACCTGAGGCGTGTAGGATTCCAGGTGTTTTCCATACCTAGACGACTGGCTCCTTACTGCCACTACCAAGTAGCTACTACTACAAGCAACAGACAACACTTTGGCCTATATGCTCAACTTGGGATCCCAATCAACTACAAAAAACCTGCCTTATTGCCGTTGCAGCATATTGCACTCATAGGCGTAGAATTAAACTTGGTGACTATAATGGTAACTCTTCCACAAGAATGAAAACAATCTCTTCGTATGCAAATTCAAAACCTACTTTTGAGAATGAGAGTACAAGCAAGAACTGTTCTCAAAGTTTTAGGGACAATGGCAGTAACTGTCACCATACTCCCCTTAGCTCGCATGCACATACGGATCCTGAAATGGCTTCTCTTTACCCAATGGTCAATGCAGGGCTTACTGCTGTCATACTAGATCATTCTGACAGAATCTTGCAAAAGGGACTTAGCCTGATGGATAAACTCGGATCAAGTCACCATAGGCAGTCCTTTCACCCTATCCCATCAGCCACAGTGACCACAGATACTTCCCAGACAGGGTGGGGGGGCATTATCAGGGAGAGACAGCCCAAGGCAGTTGGCAAGAACATGAGGCTCACCTGCACATCAATGTGCTGGAGATGAGAGCAGTGCTACTGGGGTTGCAGGCATTTCAATACTCTCTTCCTCCAGGCACAATTGCGATCCAGACCAACAACATGTCAGTGGTATGGTACATAAACAAGCTAGAAGGAACCAAGTCTTACCCCCTTTGTCGAGAGGCCATCACAGTATGGCAATGGGTGACCTCATCCCAGTGCTTTCTTATAGCAACGCATACCCCAGGGAAATCGAACGTGACAGCGGACAAGCTCAGCAGGGCGACTCTAATCCCCTATGAGTTGTCCCTGAAACAAGATGTAGCAGAAATGATTTTTTGCAAATGGGGTCAGCCTTGCTGCGTTCTCTTTGCCATGTCCATGAACACGAAATGCAGCAAATATTTTGCCCTGAGCCCTCCACTGGGGGAGTCGCAGAGGGACGCCCTTGTGCACGATTGGCCCCTGGGTCTCCTTTATGCCTAAGCCTTCCCCCCCTTTCCACTGATAATAAGAGTACTTCAGAAAGCCAGTTCACTGGGAAGGACATTAATCTTCATAGCGCCTTACTGGCCTTGTCAAATTTGGTTCCCCTTCCTACAGCCTCATCTACAGGAGGATTCATGGATCCTGGACCCAGTACCAGATCTCCTGACACATTCTTCAGGTGATCTTCATCCTTCTCTCTCAACCCTCAAGCTGACAGCTTGGCTACTCCGATTCCCAAGAAAGCCAGGTCACAGAATCTTTCATCTGCAATAAGACACATCTTGATCTCTTCTCACAAGTCTACTAGAAACTTGTACCTCAGTAAATGGAGGAAATTATCTATCTGGGCCACTCAAAATAGTATTGACCCACATTCAGCATCCATTTCATCTATTCTTGAATTCTTGACTAAACTTTTCAATGAAGGAACTGCGGCATCTACTATCAGAGTTCAGTTAGCAGCTATCTCAAATTTTCATATTGGCAATGAAGATTCAAGTATAATGTCTCGCAGACTAGCAAAAGCCTTCCTAAGAGGTACAAACGTACCAAGACCATATATCAGGCTACCCTTACCCCCATGGAATCTCAATTTCCTTTTGTCCACAATAATTCTTCCCCCTTCTGAACCTGCATCATCGTGTGATTTAAAATATCTAACCTGGAAAACTGCTTTCTTGGTGGCCATCACTTCAGCCAGAAAAGTATCAGAGTGGGAGCCCTTATCCATTAAACCTCCATACATGCTGTTCCACAATGATAGAGTATCATTACGTACAAACCCATCCTTTTTGCCAAAGGTGTGCTCAGAGTTTAGCCTCAATCAATCTACTGAACTAACAATATTCTTCCCCACATACAGCAATACGGCAGAATACAGGCTACACCAGTTGGATGTTCATAGACAACTGCGTTTTTACCTACATAGAACAAAAGACTTTAGAAAACTAGAACCAACTTTTTGTATCCTATTCAGAAAATAAAAAAGGTCTTCCAGTAGTAAAAACTACTTTGTCAAAATGGCTGTCTTAATGCATTTTGTTTGCTTATAATTCAGCACATAATGAATTGCTACAAGGAATCAAAGCACATTCAACAAAGGCAGTATCTGCTTCTTCTGCTTTCCGTGCTAGGCAACCCATTGATACTATTTGTGCAGCAGCTACATGGGCTAAGCCTCATACCTTTATCACTCATTATCATTACAGAGTAGACATGGCCTCCAGGGGCAGGGCCCTTTTTGGTTCCACTGCTCTGGAGAATGTACTCCCTTGTTCGGTTCCACTGTTCTGGAGAATGTACTCCCTTGAGCCACCCAAGAAGAAAGTTGCTAGGGGGTGCTGTCCCATCAGTCAAGAAAGAGGGCGAGATAGGACAACTGCTCATAAAGTTATGTACCCACCATAACATTCCATGTGAGTTGTCCATCTCGCCCTTCATTCTTATGTCCCACCCACCTGACCCCCTGCCTTGATTGCTGGAAGAACGAGGGGTGGATCTACTCTTGGTAACTGGTCTGACTCTCTTCCGAGTCTAGTAAAAGAGTACTACTGGTAGATATCTTTCTTTATATATATATATATATATATATATATATATATATATATATACACACACATACATATACACAAACACATATATACACACACATATATATATATATATATATATATATATATATATATATATATACACACACACACACACACACACACACATATAAATAATTGTTACATCAGCAAATAAGATCTGGGGTATGCCCTATGGCATCATGTGATAGGAATAGAGCCACGAGCTAGCTGTACACCTCGAGCTTTAGAAAACAGCCAAGTCGGAACTGAACCCATCAGTCAAGAATGAAGGGCGAGACAGACAACTCACATGGAACATTATGGTAGGTACACAAGTTCTTTTTTTCAGTGGAGGCCCAGGGAGAATCATGTCTTTGGAATGTGGAAGGAAAACAGAGCACGTGGAAGAAAATGCAAGGAGGGCAGTATGTAAAAAAAAAATTGTGTGTATGACTTATCACTGAAATTACTAGTCAGCTTGAAAAAGACTATAGAACAATCATTTTAAAGAAGACATGCGCTTTCACATTACTACTACAAATAATTCAAAAAACAACCCACCACAAAAGCTTGAAATATGCATGACAGTCTGCCTTGTTTAAGCTACAATGTTTGCACTGTAATGGCATATAGACAATAATATGGATGAATCTTGAATCTTACTCTCATGCTACACACACAGGGACAGTTAATTTCTCCAAGAGTAAGACTGTAAAATGGGCCATGACCTTCTCAGTCTTATATTAACTCAACTGGCCTGTTAGGCCACAGCTCAAGATAGTGAAAAAAGGGTTCAGATTAAGAAGACAGCAACCTGTAAATGTAGAATAGGAAGTGTTCTGATACAGGTTCACACTGTTCATAAATCCAAAATTAATAACACAATACTCTTCTATGCAAGAATGACTTGCACTGCAACCCACAATTGATGGTCTTGTAAACCATTACTACTACACTGGCACACTCTCAAAGATTCACAAAGTAAGCATTCAACCCAATTTCCCAAACATAATACTAAAAATTGTAAAGATTGTCTACACAGCAAAAACCACCACATTCAAATGACAATCAACAGTGCACAGTATGTGGCAGTTTATCTTGTCTTTCCTTATGCTGATCAGTGTTTATTATTTAAATTCTGCCTGTGTTTACTTTGTTAAAATGTAATTCTACACAGGGGCGTGGAGAGGGGAGTGAATCCCTCCTTCAGGGATAGACTGCATACACTTGTGAGAGTTGCACTACACCCAGGCAGTACTAAAATGCCCAGGTATCTGCATTTATGCTGGCAAAATCTCCCCCTAAATCCCATACAAAAGTATCACACATGACCCCCCCCCCCCCAGCACTCTTCATACGACTATTATTGTATTAATAACAGAAACTGCACGTATATGTTTTACACCTGCATTCCACTGCACCTGAACATGACTTTGCCAATGTTCGGGTGACAAGAGATTCAGTGATGGAGACTCTCTACACAGCCACACCTAAATCCACATTACAATGTTCATTTTTCAAAGTGTACAATAGCTTACCAGTAAAATGTTTTCAATGAGTAAAGGAGCTGCAATGTTACCAACATCAACACCTTTATGATGATGTTAGCAGTCAGTTTCAGAATATGTAACGTAAACATACAAACATTCAATAGCACTTCCAATCCCAAGACCTATTATGAACACAATGACACCAAATAAGACAACAGTACGTCCTTTCCATACAACGTAATTTTCAAACAAATGCAACAAAGGAAAATATGGACTACACAATATAAAAAAAGTTTGCTAAAAACATCAGAACATACTTTTATTCATAGAAATATGTTTTTGGCAAGACACCCCACCCATTAAAGGTGATAAGAAAGAAAACAGAGCTTCAAGCATTCAGACAATGGAATGGTAAAGCGCATGCGTAAGACTGGCACAACAAACCAGAGAAAATACCTTTCCACCCAGGTATTAATGTGACCTATTTCCCAACAATGCCATGTGGTGGACAGCACACTACTTTCATAATATACACAGATCTGCCTAAAGATACGCAACAATGGAAAATGTTACACTGTTAGCCTGTTATCCCTAAAAAACAGCCACACACTCACTGTTGATCTGCTGCTGGTTGACAAGTAGCAGAACCGCTTCATAATCCTGTTCCTGAAGTAATTCACTAGCCCGTTCCCTGGTACGAACTTTGTTTACTTCGCCCGGAAACCACTTTTCCATTAGTTGGGTCAAAAGTACATTAGGACGGCGAGCCCTAATGGAAATTCCAATAAACTCCCCACAAAACCGACAACGAGTCCATAACCCCTTCTTCAAACAACGACCACAGTAACAGTGTCCACATTCGGGTAGTATGACTGGATTTGCCAAAAATGTCCCACAACCTGGGCATTCAAACTTACAAGTTAGGCTTTTGTCCCTAGTTTTGGGGGTACTCTGATCAGGGCACGGGAGGTAATTTAGGAGTACGCAGTTTACAAGTGAGCTCAGCTGCCCAGGAGCTAGTGGCCCAAATTGCAGTGCAGCTGAGTAAGTGTCCAGAGCTTCTTTCAACTGATTCCCCAATGCAAAACTTTCCGCTTTCTGTAGCAAAACATCTTGTTGATCTCGTTGACTGTCACCGGCTAATGCACTCATTGCTTCAAAACATGAACCCCTGACAATGTCAGAACCTAAAGAGATCCTTCGTTGTCCCGTCCATAAGCTCCAAAAATACCACAGTTAAAGCGCCCAGCCTGCATAATCACCATCCCCACCGTCCTAAGCACCCACCGTGCACGTAACTACACACACTGGCAATGTGATCAAATAGCTTCTACTGATTGGCCACTAACGCTTGATTACAAAACCAAGTCTGCTGCAAGTTTCGTAACATGTGAAGGAACGGACTGCGTCCCGCCTCCTTCTCGGAATGCCTGTACTGGATTATGTAAATCTGCTTCGGAACAACGTATCCGGTAGCAGTTTGCTTAGTGAGTCTTTGCAGTACTACAAATTACGGTTTCAGGGTTAGTTATACCTTTCGAGTGTCCAGCGTTCCGGCTCATTTTTTTTGGTCTGCTACCCTTAAAAGTCGCGTTTTTCTGGCAAATTATTGAAGACTGAAGTACCTAATCATACCTCTCAACTGTCATTTTGACGCGATTTTTAAATCCGTCCCTCTTAATCCCTACCAAAATAGGTAATGTTTGGGGAAATGGCCGGGAGTTACACTTAATAAAAATGACAATAATTGGAGTTATAGGCTTATTTTACTTCAGAAAATGTATATTAATTCACATTCTGTTATTCTGTCAACGTCTCAGTTTAATAGTACTAAAGTGTCCCTGATTTTGTTGAGGTATGCCCCAAGTAGCCGAGCTGAACCTGGAACTGGGCAATCTTGATCCTTGAACTATCCCGGTAAACAAATATAAATAATGTCAGACAGTTTCAGAAAATACATGCTAATACAAAACGTGTTTTTCTAACAACTTTATAAGTTTACATGTACAATTGCCCCTCATACCTCTCAAGTGTACCTCATTACGAGGAACGTACCTCATTTGGGGTCTTAAAAGATCATCTTTATAAGTAAAACCAGCATATTTTAAACATCCTATGACCCTCCTAGTTGAAGTTGTTAGTAAGCCATTAGTATGTTCCACATTTTGCCCATTTGTTCCACATTATGAGGGCTAGTGTTCCTCATTTTGGACATGGACGGTTGAGAGCTATGTTGCCCCTAGCTTTGTAGGATTTCTTGCCTGTAGAGGTTGAAAGGTATGGGGTAGTCCCAGGAGCGGCCCTAGTTCAACTGGTGCCCTAGGCAAAAGGGCTGCATGGTGCCCACACCGCACTACCTGGTGCCCCCATCCTTGTCTATCTACACCAAATAAATACTGGAAAAGCGCCCCTGCAAGACCGGCACCCTAGGCGGCTGCCTAGTTGGCCTATGCCTAAGGCCGGCTATGGGTAGTCCCACACAATAACGGCCTACATGACAGAAGAAACCCAGAATCCAGAAGGTTTGCAAGTCAGTAGAAGGAAAATCATATTAATATGCAGTGATTATGCCCCAAAAGATCAGTAATAAACTCTCTCTTATTTTATTTTTACTCGTAGCAGACAAAAAGAGATGTACTGCACTCTTACAACTGGACATTTTTAACTGATTTTGGTAGTCTCCATGCTTTGAGGGGACCAGAGATAGATCAAGTGTATAACTAAAATGTGATAATTAGTTTTATTACATGTCATTAGGACTTCAGTTTGCTCCAGATTTATATCTCAGACATAGATTGTGGTGAGAGACAATGGGAGTTGTGAGTAAATAAATACAGGTATTCTACCACATTTCCCAGTTAGTCTGAATGTTTGATAAAATGTTGTACCCCAGCGTATAGGGAGTGTTATCATTATACTGGAATCAGATTTCTGTAATTATAAAAATATTGATGTCTTCAAAGGTAAGTCAGACCTCAAGTTCAGTCATTTTGTTGTTTAGGCTTCTGGCATTCACCTTGATATTATCCAGACTGAAAATGTTCCATGTTGGAATGCTCATCAAATGAACTCTAAGTAAAAAAAAACGGTTGGGTTAGTAAGACTTCTAATCAGTATTAGAGCTGGATCATGGACAAATGGGGCCTTAGGCAGGGTAATGGAACAGGATCTCCCTGCACCCCCCTACCAATGTTCCTACCCAGCCATTCCAGTGTCCCACTACTTGCCTTTCTGTCCCCCTAGTTACCATAAACACTGTTCAGACCTGTCAGTGTGCATACAGTTTTCTTCTTTACTTCTACAATGACTGCAGATATTTGGATTTAATTTAAAACTTTTATTTCAAAAATTTTAGCACCAACACTGATACTGTTTTCTAAAAAAAAAAAATAAAAAAAAAACAAGAACAATGCAGTTTCACAATGAAAACAGACTTAGCATGAGCATCAGTAAACTTCTCGGCCCTTGCAATTCACTTTCGTCGAAAGTGCATTGAAATCCACATTCACAGAAAATACATTTGGCCAGTGGTGGATTAAGTGTACCTTTGGGCTGTTTTCAAATCATGGTCCTCCTGGACACATTTTCAGGACCATACATAAATGCATGTGGTCTTTGATTCACCTTCCTGATTTTATTAAAATATAGTCTTTATTTACTGCAGCAAAACCTGTTAGAGTTTTAAATTTATAGTGTTGAACATTTTTCCAGTAAGCAGTAAAACAAAACGTATGAACCAGTAATGACAAGGCTATCCATTTAAGAACATTTCAACCATAAAAGACCACTCAAATTACTGTCAAAATCCACCAATATCATCCTCTTCTTTCAGCTTTTTCCTGGTTAGGGGTCGCCACAGCGGATCACCTGTCCGCTTATGATTGGCAGTGGAGTTTTATGGTGTCGAGTTGCCAGCCCAGTGCCTAACCTTCCCCAGAAGGCACACATGCACACAATCACGCCTAGGGCCAATTTAGAGTGTCCAGTACACCTACAGCATGTCTTTGGGATGTGGGAGGAAACCCATGTGACCACAGAGGACATGCAGACTCCACACAGAAGGCACCCCAGCTGAGGATCGAACTGGAGAACCTCTTGCTGTGAGGTGGCAATGCTAACAGCTGCACCACCACCACGGCCGCCCACAAAATCCACCAATATCATCACTATGCGCAAATTCCCTGCAGAAGTCATCTGAATAATTCCACATTAAAGAGATCAGTAACTAATGAAGAGGTTGCTGTAAAGATATCAGTAACTAATGAAGAGGTTGCTGCTGGCAAACAACTTTGCATTTCAGTGCTTTATCTACAAATTCAGTGCCTGCAGCCCTTGTAGAATATATTGCCTATGTTAAATAGAAAAATAGTGTGCTGGTGATACGCAATATGGAATGGCAAGCAAATTGACAACAGGTGCATAGCTGTTAGGCATCTCATCCAACACCCACCCCTTATGCTGCACAGTAGGCTCACCAATCAATTTAGTGTGGGAAGAGAACCCACGGCTTTCTGCACCAAAGGCAAGAATGTTACCTGTCTCACTGCTGTGCTGACACTGAGCAGCAAACTATAAAACTCTATTACTGACATTGACAAGACAGTAATCCTCAGTGAGTTACAAAAACAAGCAGACAAAAAAAAAGTAAAGGAGACCTGGCAGTTGGTCTGGAAGTTTATGTCATTTGCTTTCTAATAATCAAGTCTCAGGTTGGACTCTGAGCAACATCACTTAACTGTCAGCCCCCTAAATGGGGAATTTTGCTAACACACACACACACACACACACACACACACACACACACACACACACACACACACCCCTGCTGCACTCGCTGTTTTGGCTCTCCATTAGAGTCCTAAATCAAATCTCCTGCATATCTCCATTTGAGTCCTAAATCAAATCTCCTGCTCACTAATGAATAGCTGCTACACACATTCTCGGCTTACATGCTCTGTTTGATCTCTATTCAAGTCCTAAGTCAAATCTCCTGCAATCTTTCCTAATGCTGAGGTTTCTGGGGTTTGCTGCTCTTTACAGAAGGCTCCTGCAAAGTCCTAAAGCCCTGCTGTGTTCTTACAGAAAGTCTCCCGCAAGGTCCTAAAGCCCTGCTGTGTACAGAAGTCATCAGGCTTATTTTATTTACCAGAGATTGTTTTATTGTCTCCCCCCAGCTAACATGAGCCCTTGGAAACTGCCTAAGTTGCCTAGTACTGAATCTGGCTCTGAACAGTATACAAAAAAAACAAGGGGTGAGAGGTGCAGGCCATCCCCTGCAAAGGGAAGTTCTGTTGATCATTTCATTCCATGGAGAGACACACTGGCCCCATCCTCTGAATTACACCAATTTACTAGCCAGTTATTGAAGCCAATTATTTTATCCTTGAGGTTAGGTGTAATTCTTGATGAATGTTGGTAGAATGCTGTTCACTACTAGAACTTTATTTTTTTTTCAAAGACAAGAGCAGAGATCTCAGCAATGTTTCTCTGCATCTCCCCCATGGTGGAATGCCTATTATACCATGACCCCCCATTAATATTCCAAAACGTGCACGCTGATTGGCCAGCGTGCACGTTGTAAATCGACTTATACTAATGGAAAAAGGTCCGGTCGCCTGGACTTTTTCCATTAGTATAAGTCTCTTTTAAAACACTGTCTCGCTATGTTAAAAGAGTTTAACATAGTGACACAGGTTTAAAAAAAGCAACGGAGATATCCGTTGCTTTTTTTTAAAGCTGTCTCGCTATGTTAAACTCCTTTAACATAGCGACACAGTGTGTAAAAAGCAACGGAGATCTTGCTTTCTCCGTTGCTTTTTTTTAAAACCTGTCTCGCTATGTTAAACCCATTTAACATAGCGAGACAGGTTTAAAAAAAAAAAGCAACGGAGAAAGCAAGATCTCCGTTGCTTTTTACTGTTTCGCTATGTTAAATGGGTTTAACATAGTGAGACAGCTTTAAAATAAGCAACGGACATCTCCGTTGCTTATTTTAAAGCTGTCTCGCTATGTTAAACCCATTTAACATAGCGACACAGTAAAAAAGCAACGGAGATCTTGCTTTCTCCGTTGCTTTTGGCCACAGCTCTGATGTATTGCGTAGGCATGCGCAGTACATCAGAACTGCCGCGGATACCAGCCAGCTGCGGAAGGGCAGCAAAGAGGCATTATACAATGCCATTATTTAAGAAAAGTAATTATTTCTTTTCTTAAATAATGTCATAGTATAATAGCAATAACCCACTTCTGGGTGTGGGGAATGCGGGATTTACCCACGGTTGGCGACAACCGTGGGTAAATCCCGCATTACCCACACCCAGGCGTGGGTTATTGCTATAAGATTGTTCACTCATACCCCCATGTGGACAACTGCAAGGCTGTAATAATCTAGGACAGTATAAGTACCTAAGGGCCCTAGTGATATCCCTAATGCTAACACCACAGAGGTGACAGTCATCCTATCATTTCATTTGTCAGTCTATTGAGTGCTGTGTTTGTGTGTCTTACAGCCACTTCACCAATTACTCAGACTTTTCTGAGATGTTCTGCAGGCTTATGAGCCCTTAAGGATACAGGCTTTCAGTAAAAGAACTTCTAGTAGCCATAGGTGTGAGTATTCTGTTAGAATTTGGCTATGTGGCTGATGCAAGCTAGAATGATGTCTAGGAGTCATAGGAAGCTTAGGCACAGATTCTTTGCTACCTTAGTATATACAGGAGTGAAGTTATGGTGCTGTGGTACTGTAGTGGTATTTTGATGTTGTATACTGACATTGGGTGGGGTACAGAAACTAGCCTCAATTTAGAAATTTAGATAAATAAGTACACATCTCACAGGTGGAATTAGTATGTGTTAGAAGAATTGTTGCTAGCAGAATGAAGCAGTTGCTACACTGTCTCAGTAGACTGAGTGCTAATTTGTTGGATAAAGATGTTAAAGTAGGCTAGGACTCCATGGTGACAGGCATTAGAAAGAAACTGACAAGTCTTTGTTATTGGTAGAAAAACAGACACAGGAATCTATTATCATCATAAGATAATTGATCATCTCTGCATCAGTTGTTATGAATAACAGTATCAGATGTTCATGCAGGCATCAAGATGGTTAAGCGCTCAATTACAAGCAGGCAATTCAATCAATATACACTCTAATTAAGGTACAACCTACTAATCTAATTCTACTAGCTTTTATAGTGAGCTAAAATATATAGAGTGATGTAATGTTTGTAATGGTCTAACACTTATTGAGTACTTAGGTTCTATCAGGCCCTTTCCATAAAGGAGTTTCAGAATCCAGAATATCACTTTACTTGTTCCTGTCACATGCTGTTTCATTTGCCAGACAGATGGAATCCATGATTTTTGCCATGTGTTCTTGTTGCGTTCTCTTGTCATATGTTTCTGTAAGTAGGCAGATTCAGTTCTGGACAAGACATACACCACTATGAAGTTGTTTTCCTTAATAGCTTAGAGGTGCATTTTTTTCGGCAGTCCTTTGTCAGCAGAAACTGTTCTGACACAAATTATTCAGCAACATATTCAATGATGTCTACTATTAGTCTATCTTCTAACAGCATATTACTTTCATTTACCACCAGTCATCTTACAAGTGGTAGTGTTGTGATGATAATTATTGTATTGCTGCTATGTGTCTATATATACTGTGACTGTGTAATATAGCACTACCACTTTAAGACAAATGTGTAACATTGTAATTTATAGATGGACTGCAACCCACAATGCACTAAGTCTGTCGCCAGTGCACTGTTTATTCGCAAATGGACTGTTAACATTGGCCTTTCTGTGCTGCCATTTTGTACAGCATAAAAGTTACTATTTTTATTGCAAGTGTTGGTGTGTGTTGACATTATTGAAACTGCCATTCAATATGACTGGGTAACTAGAGGTGTGAAGTGAGCATTGTGACATGATGTCAAAACTGGGATCTTTTTCGTCTTAAAAAAAAAAAAAGAAAACTGAAAAGACTATTCCATTTGGAAAAAACACTTCAATGTGTTGGGTAGTACCTACCAAGCACAGAATAAGCTGTTTTTACTGAAAACAAGTAGGTTTACCTCGCAATGTGGTTGTTTTGCTAATTTTATGCCACTTAGCCATAGATAATTAAAGTTCTGTCGAATATGACTGTTTAATCCACTAGAAGAATTTGACTTCCTGAAGCCATTGGTCTGTTAGGTATGGAAGTATGTTTGCATGCCTTAGAGTATCTACCAAGTTGGACAAAATGACTGAAGAAATTCAAAACACTTATGCTGTACATCATGGGTAAGAAGGTGGATGCAATATACAGTTCCTTTTCATTTGCAGAGGGCCACAGTATTGCATAGGAGTCAGTAATTGATACGTTTAATGAATATTTTGTGCCAAAAAGAATTATACATAACAGGATATGCTTCCACAAATGTGCACAAGCTAAAAAGGTGAACGTGTTGAAGCTTTTATAAAATGCCTGTAAGAACTGCTGAAAATTATTGGTTTAATGAAGTGAAATATGAAGTATCCATAGAATTCTAAGAGGGCTGATTAATGTCAAAGTGTCTTAAAAGTTACAGCATGAGGTGAACTTAACTGTAGAAAAAGAAATACAAATTGCCAGAGAGAGAAAGAAGTAGAATGCTAAGATAAATATGGCAAAGGATGTGTTTGAGGTAAAACTGAGAAAAATTGCTAGTTTAAAAAGAAATAGGATGCCAACCAATATCAGATGCAGTATAAGAACCAATTAGAAGTGTGAATGAGAAGCAGAGCGAGTATAAACTTAACAAATGCATGAGATGCAGTTACTGTCATGCTGAGTCATAGCAGTATGTAGCATGAGGTGTTGAGGCATGTAAAAGACTGGGACATTTCAGAGGAGGAGCCAGGGAATGTGTTTGTCATAATGCACAGCTGTCAGACACAGACAGACTGTTAGCTTGAAAAATAGTTACATGCCTTTAAATATGAAAAGACCACTAACTTGGGAGTTGGGAGGGTGGCCTAATGGTTAAGGTGTTTGCCTTACAAACACAAGGTGTAGGGTTTGAGTCTCACAAGGGATAACTGGCTAGGCTTAAAATGGCTCGTAAGGGCAGTTAGCTTAGTACTAACCTATGAACCTATGAACTATGAACTCATTCTAATGAACACTTTCATAAAAGTGAATGAAGGGTAGATTGCATTACAGCACCTAAATATATTCATATGTTGTTTAAATGAGTTGAAGATGAAACTTGAGCTGTTATGAATATGTGAATTGCTGTCTCTAACAAGATGCAGTTTTCAGAACAACCTACCATCTACCTGACTTACTTAATCCATTCTGAACTCGCAAGATGAAATAGAAATAAATCCCTGCTTAAACTTACATAGAATTATAAACATAAAACTGATATCATTAATAGTATCTATAATATCTTAAAGTACAGAAATAATAGAAGAGCTGATAAGGAGGTTTTACAATCAAATCTAAATCAATTGTCCAGTGGATCAAATAGCTTTATCACCAGAGATAAGATATACTTCTCTCTCCTCCCAAAAATCTAGAAATAAACATCACTATAAACTTAAAATATGATTATCAGCAGCAAACAACCTAAATCAATTGTAGAAAGAAATAAAATGCCTTGCAAGGCATATCTCAAGCACATCATGCTCTTCTAGTAAAATATTCACCAATTCTAGCATCAGCCCAGCAGTGGATTATAAGGAATACTTATCATCCATCCAAAAGCTCACCAGTTCCTCCCCAAATCTACCTCCCTGCAGATAACAACCAACAACCGCAAATGCATATATTAGTTGGATATGCAGCCCCTTTCTATGGGGAAACTGGCACCTTATTAAAAAATGTAAAACTTTCCTCATCTAAACTCTCTGCACTATACCTACCTTTCTGAGAAGAGCAGTTGACAACAATCAGCAAGCCTGTTGCCTTTATTTTCAACCTTTCCCTAACTACCACAATTGTCCCACCTACTCAGAAACATTCAGTCATAACCCCTCTCCCTAAAGTACCCTCACTCAAAACCCCAAAGAACTACTGTCCAGTATCTGATCTTTACCCGTTGTCCAAAATATTTGAAATAAAAATCATTTATATACAAATTCTTAAACATAACAATAGTTACTGCCTACTCTCAAACAATCATGATTTCAGGAATTCCTTCAATACCCTTACAGCATTGTTCTCAGCAACAGATACTATTTATAGTAATATGAACAATGGGCTAATTACAGCATGTGTTTTATCAACATGGCAAGAGCATTCAAAACAGCAAATCATAGTCTGCTGTTAGCCAAGGTGGCAAAATTGAACTTTGGTCTAAATAAAATACATTGATTTGAAGGCTATCTCACAAACATAATATTTCAAGCCCTCTCTAAAACACAATTTTCATCTTGTGACTCTCAATACAGGGACACTCACGGCATTGTCTTAAGTCCCCTTCTTTTTCTGTATCAATCAACAACCTTATTGGTGACTTCCCCACTCTAGATGTCACTTTGTATGTTACAAGCTCACGATTCTTCCCTTCAAACGCACCCTCAGCATTTTTTAACCAAACTGTACACCTTGGCTGAATTTTATTGTCTCATCATTAACCACATAAAAAGGTAATGTTATACCTTTTTCTACTCATAAATTCGCAAGACTGCCAGCAACCTTAATTAGTGATAACAAAAAAGTTATATCCTATGACATGACAATGAGTACAAACACTTAGACCTCATACTGGATCCTTCACTTTTCTTCTCTGCTTCTACTGATTACATTGCTAATAATATTCTGTCTCAGGTAAAACTATTAGAGAATCTCACATCAGTTTTCTTCCATTGTTAGTATTATTATTGGTTTAATGAAGTGAAAGATGAACTACTCATAGAACTGTAAGAGGGCTGAATAATGTCAAAGCGTCTTAAAGGTTGCAACACGAAGTGAACTTAACTGTAGAAAAAGAAATACAAATTGCCAGAGAGGGAAAGAAGTAAAATGCTAACATAAATATTTTATTTATTTTATTTTACATTTGTTTACTGGGAATGTCCGACTGGGTCTAGTCCCATTTTCAGTGGAGACCCGGGGAGAAAAGCTCCAAGCAATGAAGTTTACAAAAAATTTACAAAATAACAACGAGGGGATATTCTTAACAATAATATAACAGGCTAATTTACAACATATTACAAAAGTGAAAGAAGACATAGTCATAACAAAAAAATATAACTGGCTAATACTATGCAATTATTGAAAAAGAAAAAATATAGGAGAATAGAATGGGATATATACAAGACAATACAGGATGCAGGGAATACAAAATTAAGAGTAGGTAGTTGTTAATGGAAAAGTTTTCATAGGCTGTTAAGGGAGAAAAAAGCAGAGCTGTGAGAGAGACAGAGAGAGGGAGACTAGATAATAAGTGGCTAGAATGAAGAGAGGTTCAGCAGTAGCTAGTGAGTGATGGGAAGGTTATATTTTTAGAGACCTATTATCAGCCAGGAATAGTACAGGAGCAAAGCCAGTTTTTAGTAAGGTATTTTTAGTAGTTGTTTAAATGTGGAGTTGCAGGCAGTATTAAGAATTTCTTGTGGTAAGTAGTTCCATAACTTAGCTACTTGGTAAGAAAATAGCGAGCCTCCATAGTTATTGTTAGATTTGGTTACTTTCAGAAGGTTTTTGTTGGATGACCTTAGTGAGCGTGAGCGAGGGCAAAAGTAAGAATGAACTAGGCCTTTGAGTGCAAGACAGTTGCTAAGCTGGTAGAATAAGGAATGGGCGAAATTTAGTTGGTTAAAGGTAAGTAGATTGGGAAGTTCGAGCCATTTTAGAGCTTTACTGAGTTACAATGGTGTGATCTGAATGGGAGGTTTGAGGCAAATCTTGCTATCTTGCTATAGCAGAACTCGAGTTTATCTCAGATTTTCTAAGGTCTGTAAAAACTGGGGATGCATATTGCAGAGTGGAAAGATGGTGGGTTCTGGCTATGGCATGTCTAGTGGGTTCAGGGAGGAAGGGTTTAATTCTGTAGAGATACCCTAGCTTTAAATGTACTTTCTTGATAGTTACTGAGGTGTTTGTCAAACCTAAGGTTATTATCTATGCTCATCCATAGGAGCATAGTGTGTTCCACTGGCTCAATAATAGTATTATTAGAGGATGAGATGGTGAAAGGGAGTGGCGTATTGGATAGTTTATGGCTGGTAAAGAATATGAGCTTAGCTTTATTGGGATTGAGAATAAGCTGAGAGTTGGAGAGATAGTTTTCTGTGTCACTGAAGACAGTCTGGTTTGTTAGAAAAAGTGCAGGTATGGAGGGAGCTGAACAAATAAGGGTAGAATCATCAGCATATTGTATGATGGAAGCACTTTGTGTAGCTGATGAGAGTTTATTTGTGAAGATAGAGAACAGTAGTGGGCCAAGTATTGACCCTTGGGGTACACCTACAGTGACAGTTAAAAGAGAAGATAGTTGATTATGCCATTTCACAGCCTGTTGACATCTAAGTAGCTTCTAAACCAAGAGAGAGCAAACTGGGGTAGGTTTAGTGATGCTAACTTATTAAGAAGTTTCTGACGAGAGACTGTATCAACAGCTTTTGGCTTGTCAAGAAATATAGTGGATACTTGGAGTCTGGTATTTCTGAGCTGGTTAATTGTATCAGTAAAACTGACAAGTGCAGTGGTAGTGTTGTGTTTTGGTCTGAAACCATACTGGGATAAAGATAGCACATCATTGTTTAGAAGGTATTGGAATAATTGTGCATGTATGCATTTTTCTAGACTTTTTGCACAGGGGGAAGAATGGCTATTGGTCTGTAGTTATTGAGTTCAGTGGATGTACCACTTTTGTGAAGTGGGATGATATGTGAAATTGGCCATAGGTTAGGGATGTATTCTTCGGTGATGGACCGATTAATTAGGATGGAGATTGGAACAGAAGCAGCGTCTTTTGCTATTTTAAGGAATTCATTGGGAAGTTGGCCTACAGCGAGTGATGAGGGCTTGAGTCTGGATAGTAGCTTCTTAATGGTGCTAGTTTGGACAGGTTTAAAAATGAATGAGCTGAGGTTATTTGTGGTGTGTGTAGGTATGTGTAAGGGGTTGTTATTGTTGTTATGTACCAGGGATAAGATGGAGTTAATGAAATGAGAGTTAAATTGAGAGACTATGCTATCGTTGGAGTTGGAAGTGTTGGGAGTAGGGGTTGAAGTGTGACCTGGTTTTAGAAGGTTATTAATGGTTTGCCAGAACTTTTGAGGATTATATTGGAACTTATTTTGAGTGTTTGAATAGTAAGCTTTTTTGTCTTGTTTAATTTGATTTTTCATTTGGTTACGCAATTGGTAATAGCTGATCAGAGTTGTTTCATTTTTAGTGTTTAGATAGTGGTGCCAGGTTTTATCCCTTAGTTTAAGAAGTTTCTTGGTCTCTTTGGTAAGCCAGGGTAAGTGTTTTGATTTGATCTGGAATTTTCTTAGTGGAGCTAGCTTATCTAAAATAGTTAGGAATTTGTCATTAAAGTATATGACTGCTTGATCAAACTGGAGGTGCTTGAGTGGGGTGCAGTCACATTTATGTTGAAGACTAATAAAGATTTCTGATGAGAAATTATTTTTGTTGAGTATAAATTTGTAAGATATGTTTTTACTTGTATAGCTACGTTGTCTGATTAGGTAGGAGGGATTGTGATCACTTAAGTTATCTGGGAGACATTCAGATTGGTAACAGTAGGACAGTTTATTTGTTAAGGTCCAGACCAGTATAAATTGTTTTTTACTATGCTTGTCAGTCCTAGTAGGGGAATTTATAGTTTCATGGAAATCATGGAGATCAATACAATTAGTTGGGTTATTTGAGGTGTGGGAGGATCAGTCCAGGTTCACGTCCCCCATGATAATAGTTTCTTGACTATATGTAGAACTGACCCAACAGAATAAATTTTCTATGGTGGATGGGTTATTACCAGGGGGTATATAGATTGCTATAATAATGATACCTCTGTTGGATAGTAGTGAGGATTTCCAGATTATTGTCATCTGGGTAGTTTGTAATTAGCTATTAAAGGTTGTGGTTTTCTTTGTATATTATGGCAATGCCACCACCCCATTTTTGAATCCTGTCAAGCCTATGAATCTTATACCCAGGGTAAGTGTTTCCATATCCTGTATATGTGGTTTCAGCCATGTTTTTGTTATAATGACTATATCTGGATAATATTGGGTAGGAGTTTTGTGAAATCCAATGATTTTTATTGAGAATGCTACATAGGTTCATATTAACAATAAGGTGATCAGTGTTGTTATGCTGGAGATTTGAGAAGCTTGTGATGTAAGGTATTTGTTTTCTTACAAGAGGGCCTGGATTAGGGTGTATGTCACCACTAAGTTTAATGTGAGTTGAAATGATGTGGTATGGATATGTGAATTTGATAACTAGTGCAGATATTTCAGTGAAAAGTAATGAATTGTTTTAGCTTGTACATATTTAAAGGAGAAGAGTTCGGTAGTGGTATCATTTAATAAGTATGGAGAAATAATGTAGTTAATTGGTGGAGTGTGGAGGGGTTGTGAGAAGGTTGATGGGTGAGTGTGAGAAGGTTACCTGTTGGTGGTGGTATTAAGTAATATGGTAAGTTGAGGTTAATAACATACATAGTATGGAGGTTGGGTAAAAATATGTGCTAGTGAACCTGATTTTCATATTTGAATTAATAGAAGTGATAGATAATGAAGAAAATAGTGTAAGAGTGTAGAATGAGGATGAATGATTGATGGGGTGAAGTATAGGGGGTGGAGTTAGAGTTACGATTGGTAGATTAGGTAAAGACGTGTATTAGGAGGGTAAGTATAAAATAAGTAAAAGGGTGGATGGGAATGAGGGTAGGGTAGGGTAAAGTGAGCCCGAGAGGAGCGAGGGCGAATATTGCGGGAAGAACAAGGACAAAGTGAGTAGGAGAAAACAGGCAATGATATACAGTTTAAAATACTGGTTAATGTATTAGTGTGGTCAGACAACAAGAATACAGAAGTGTTTTAGAGGATGATCTGTTAGGACTAAACTGGTACTGAAAATGTATTCATAAGGCAACAGCATTTAGATATGCGTGCTTTCAAAAAAAATTGGGTAATGTCACTATATTAGGGTTGAGGAGAAAGGAAAATAGCTACAGGGATCTACACTTAATTCTATGTTGCAGGAAGGTACATGTAGAGGGGGAAAAGAAACCAAGCTGCCAGCCGGGATGGTGTGCTCTCCAGGAAAGAAATATGAAATAAAACTAAAAATTACATACAATGACTAAAAAGAATATCTCTTGATGGCTGTTGTAGAGTCTGGAGCTTATAGCTTGTGACAACTGCAGTGGTTATAAGGCAGGGTATCTTGTCTTTTGTCCAACAAAATTGTAGGGAACAGAGTAAAACTAGAAATACAAGAGAGAAGGGAGATAATAATGAGAGAAGTGGTTGAGAAAAATAAGAGTTAGCAACAGTGAGTGCAGTGACACCCTAAATAATAAGCAACAATGCATGCAATTACTGAGGCAATATGACATTCATGTCATAACTGCAGGTAGACAGAGTTCACAAGTTATGTGACTCTAAAGCTAGTTAAAAATCGCATCTTAACCAATCCAACTAAAGAAATATGAAATAGTGGCTATTGTTGATATTAATTGCTAGCAGAAAACAATATGCTATATTGCAGAGAGCATCGAAGAATCATTGACGCAAGTCAGATCACGTCTGAAATAGCGCAAGCAGTGAAACAAATATACTTCTTGTATACAGTTTCCAACTACTAAACAAAATGCTAGTACAAAAATGTGAGTATTTATGGGTACAATTAAATACGCAGTGACAGATTCACTGCCAAACAATTGCTAATGGTCGCATGGGTTCAGATTGGTTCAAACACCAAATAGCTAGCTTGTTGGATTAGCAGAATACAAAAACTGAGTTAAGCCAATGGGTTAAGTAATTCTGAACCATTAAACAGCAATACAACACAAATAAATTGATAAAAAGTCTGCTACAACATCGTATAGTAGTGTATTTGAAATCAAAATCCAGACTTACTGAGAGACACAGCATGCCTGGAGGACCTAGTAGTAAGGGGAGATAAATTGAAAAATGGTGTCCAAATCATGAGGGATATTTATCATCTCTGTAATGGGCAGAAGGGGGGAGGAGTTAGGGGAGTGGCATATGGAATATGACAAATGATGTGTTTGAGGTAAAACACAGAAAAACTGCAAGTTTAAAAAGAAATAGAATGCCAACCAATATCAGAAGCCCCTTCCTTTTTCTGCATCAATCAACAACTTTATTGATGACTTAGAAAACAACCCAAAAACCAGTAAACAAGTACTTCAAAATGCAGGAACTGCAGAGCAAGGTACCACACAAACTTGTTCTCCTTCAGGAACACCAAAGCAAACCAGTGTACTATCTGCACATTTTGTTTAATTCAAAATGCAGGAACTGCAGAGCAAAGTACCACACAAACTTGTTCTCCTTCAGGAACACCAAAGCTTTATTTTACAACAACAAATAAGCACTTTTGTCTCAAATTAACTTTAAAAGAGACTTCATCAGAAACAGTGTATTGTTAGCACAACTACATTTAAAATACAAATGAATAGTGACTTCATTTCCTCCTGCTAAGCAGGAAACCAAAATTTAAAGTGGCAGCACATAAAAACAGTCATAATATATGTCGATATTTAAATAGTTACATAAAGGGAACCCAATGATTCATATAACAAATAATTACACTTTCTCATACTGCATGATAATACATCCAGTTTCTAAATAGATTTTAATAGCAATAAATAAATAACAGTCCTATATGGCATAAAAAGCCCTACCATGACATAAAGTGGATTTCTAAGATGAATCCATAGAATAAATACCTGTATATAAAACCTTACTATGTAACTGTATAAATATGTAATAGATAACAGTATATATATTTTAAATGAATTTTATAAGATGAATTATATAATATATATATATATATATATATATATATATATATATATATATATATATAAAGAATAATAAACAAGATTAATCTACTAGTGCCTATCAAGTGCCTTTATTTTTAATAAACTACTAATAGACACATTGTCATTCAGACCTGGCCAATATAATGAATTCAGATGAAGCTGCCAGGAAAGTTCCAGTTTCTCTAATAAGTATGGCCAAGTCCCCCCCCCCCCATTCCATTAGTTTTACTGTATCCAACACAATAAATATGAAGCTATGCTCAGGATGTGCCGAAATGTGTTTAGCTAGTGCATTAAATTCACATTTGTCTTGAATGTTCCTCAGATGTTCCCCAGTTCTACTCTTTTGCTTACGCTTTGTTTTGCCCACATAGAAACAGGGGCAGTTAGAGCAGAGGGCACAATATACCAGTCTTTCAGAAGTACAACAGAATTTCTCTTTGAACTTAATATTCACCCCATTAATTTCTATATTATTAGTTTCTAGAATGTTCTTACAAAACTTACACATCCCACATTTATACATGTGGCCCTTATACTGTTTATTGTTCTTAAGTTCAAATAAATTCTTCAGAGAGTATTCCTTCCTATAAACACAGATGGGTGTATGCCCTAAAATTTCTCTTATCTCTCTGTCATTATTAATTAAGTTCCAATTCTTAATTAAAATATTTTTTACCTTAGGTGCATCCCTGTTATAAGTTTTTAAAAAACTACTTTGGTAAGATATCATTCAACTAGGGCTATCATTTACAATGCCACTGGAAGCAATATCTGTATGTACAGGTACTTCAAACTCCAGACTGTTGCTATTATGTTGCTCTTCTGTACTCTTAGGCCTCAAAATAGGTAAAAAATGGCCATTGTCTCTTTTTGTTTTTACTTCATCCATCAATTCATCAATTAAATTACTTGGATAACCACGTTTAGTAAACATTTGTTTAAGTAAATTACATTCTTCCAAAAAATATTCCTTTAATGTAATCATCCTTGCTGCCCGGACAAATTGCCCCTTGGCCACTGCCCGTTTTTGCTTAAAAGGATGGCAGCTACTAAAATGGAGGAAACTATTGGAATATGTATTTGTGCGAAAAAATTCCACCAAGAATCTCTTATTAACATCATCCTTCCTCAATTATATGTCCAGATAAGTAATTGATTTTTCTTCTATAGTATACGTGAATTTCAAAAATTCTGTTGTCATATTAATAAACTCCAAAAATGAAGGTGTCAACCCCCTTATGGCCTTCCCACAAGATGAATATATCATCCAAATAGCAGACATAGGTTTTACAGTATTGGAGAAACTGAGATTAACTAAGATATTGTTTCTCCCATTCTAGCATGATAATGTTAGCATATAGGCCCCCACAAGATGAGCCCATTGCCACCCCTTCATTTTGGAGAAAATATTCACCTTCAAATAAAATGAAATTGTTTCTTAGTATTAATTCAAGCATTTGTTCATACAAGTTGTTTTTGTCTTGTGTTACATTCTTAGACAGCAAGTAGTCACAGAACCATTGTATGCCCAACTCGTGGTATGACACTGTACAGGTTAACTATATCAACTGTAATAAATAAGTATTCGTCCTTATATTCTATTTCATAAACCTTTCTTAAAAATCCCATGTGTCAATGCACACAGTAGGCTCATCCCATAAATATTTAGTCAACTCCTTATCCAAATATTTTGCTATAGGATATGTTATGGAGACCCTAGAATCCACAATTGGTCTCATGGGTGGTTGACTTAAAATTTTGTGGATTTTTGGGGCCCTAAAAATAACTGGGGTAGATGGAAATTCAACCAAAAGGTTATGCATTTCATTAATAGAAATAAAGCCATCAATAAACATGTCATGTATAAACCTCTTAATTTTTCTATAGACTCCATTCATTTCGTTTAAAGAGCTTTTTATGTATGTCTCAGTATTCAATATCTCAAACACCTTATTATTATAATCCATTTTGTTCATGATGACAACCCCACCCCCTTTTGTCTGACTTCATTATTTTTACCCCTTTATTATACATCAGAAATTGTAGTTCATATTCTTCATTATAATTTAAGTTCTTATTAACTTTTCTTCTATTAGAATTTTTACAGAGTTTTCGAAGGTCTAACTCACAAACTCTTTCAAATGTTGCCAAGACAGGGTGTATCGGGGAGGGGGGTTGTAGGTGCTAGAAATTCTAAAGGGGGTCCCTTATTTGTTCAACATTCTTAAACATAATATTTAAGTTAAGCTTTCTAATATATTGTTTTAAATCCATAAGGGTATGCACTAAATTAGTAGGATGGTCAGGTACAAATGTGAATCCCTTAGCTAACAGATCACATATGGTCACAGTCAAGGTAATATCTGAAAAATTATAAAGTTTAAAGTCATTTTCAGAGTTAAAATTTACTTTCAAAGATGGTAACAAGTTACAATTTCTTGTTAATGTTGTAGTTACTGTCTCTGTCTCCCCCTCCAAGTATTCCTGTTGGTCCCCCTGTTTTTCATTCTCCCTCTCCCAAACTGATGGGCATTGAAACGGCCTGTCCTTTGTTGTGGTTGGATTCTTTGCTGATTCATTATCTGCTCCAACTGTCTGAGGAGTGGGTACTGTTCTTTGTCTAAAAAACTTCATCATATAAGTCAGCATTAGAATAAGATTCAGTTCCCCTCCTATTATGTTGCCATACTTGTGATGGGGGGGGGGGTAAGCTAGATTATTAGCATAGTCCTTTTCATCTCTAGCTAGTTTCTTAATTTTTTTTGTTTTTGAAGCTCGGCATTTGTTCATGAATAGTACGAAAGATTCAACAATAGTCAAATCTATTATTTGAAAAAATAGGGTTGTGTATAATTTGTTTATCGAGTGCTGCAGCTTCTATATTCAATGTCTCAGTCAGTTTCTCATTGTATTTTATTACCATCCCCATATATTCGAAACCAAATCTGTCAAAAAGTTTCAATAAATCTTTATGAAAGTCAGAGCCTGCTACCAATCCCATAGGATAGTGCCACATACATAGGCCCTTTTGTACATACGTACAGTCCTTTGATTCAGACATTCTTTGAAAAATAAATTGTCCATCTGAAGTTTCTTAAGTTTTAGTAAATAGTGGTCCAAGTCATTAAGTTCTTCACTGAAAGTAACATTAGTGGACCGGGAATTTCTCAATGTATTATAGTAATTTCTAAGTCATTCAGTTAACATGGGGGTATTCAAAGTATTAGCGTTTGTATCATTAGTAGCATTAAAAGCATTATTATTGTGACACGTAGTCGAGAGTGAATTCTCAACATAATGGGACTGTAAATGATTTAACTAAAATCTGTTTAGAAATTGGATCATATTATCATGCAGTATGAGAAAGTGTAATTATTTGTTATACGAATCATTAGGGTCCCATTATGTAGCTATTTAAATATTGAAATATATTATGACTGTTTTTTATGTGCTGCCACTTTACAATTTTGGTTTCCTGCTTAGCAGGAGGAAATGAAGTCACTATTCATTTGTATTTTAAATGTAGTTGTGCTGTAATACACTGTTTCTGATGAAGTCTCTTTTAAAGTTAATTTGAGACGAAAGCGCTTATTTGTTATTGTAAAATAAAGCTTTGGTGTTCCTGAGGGAGACTAAGTTTGTGTGGTACTTTGCTCTGCAGTTCCTGCATTTTGAAGTAAACAAACTGTGCAGAAAGTACACTGGTTTGCTTTGCTGTTCCTGAAGGAGAACAAGTTTGTGTGGTACCTTGCTCTGCAGTTCCTGCATTTTGAACTTTATTCATGACTTCCCCACTCTAGATGTCACTTTGTATGCTGAGGATATCTTCCTGCTACAAGCTCAGAATTCCCTTCAAATTCACCCTCAGCATTTTTTCACCAGCCTGTACACCTTGGCTGAATTTAACTATCTCCTCATTAACCACATAAAAAGGTAATGTTATACTATTTTCTACTCATAAATTTTCAAGACTGCCAGCAACCTTAATTAATGATAACAAAAAAAGTCATATCCTATGACAATGAGTACAAACACTTAGACCTCATACTGGATCCTTTACTTTTCTTCTCTCTTTCTACTAATTGCATTGCTAATAAAATTCTGTCTCAGGTAAAACTGTGTTACAGAATCTCACATCCACTTTCTTCCATTGCCAGTATTATTATTATTATTATTGGTTTAAGAAGTAAAATGCTAACATAAATATGGGAAATGATGTGTTTGAGGTAAAACACAGAAAAATTGCAGGTTTAAAAAGAAATAGGATGCCAAACAATATCAGATGTCCCTTCCTTTTTCTGTATTAACCAACAACCTTATTGATGACTTCCCTACTCTAGATGTCACTTTGTATGCTGAGGATATCTTCCTGCTGCAAGCTCACAATTCTTCTTCTTCCCTTCAAACTCACCCTCAGCATATTTTAGCCAAACTGTACACCTTGGCTGAATTTAACTTATCTCATTAACCACACTTTGTTCTACTCATAAACTTGCAAGACTGCCAGCAACCTTAATTAGTGATAACAAAAAAAGGTCATATCCTATGACAATGAGTACAAACACTTATACCTCATACTGGATCTTTCAGTTTCCTTCTCTGCCTCTACTGATTACATTGCTAATAAAAATCTGTTTCAGGTAAAACTGTGTTACAGAATCTCACATCACTTTTCTTCCATTGCCAGTATTGCCCTATCCAACAATGCTCTTTCACCCAAATTAGAATATGATCTTCTTCTACTTCTGGTCTTTCATTCCACGTAGAATACTCAAAGATTACAAATAGCAGAAAATAAAATTTGCTGATTTGCTTTTCTGACAGCATCTCAGACAAACCATTGCATTTTTTTTAAATAGCCTGAAATGGATCCTAGTCACTGATAGGTCTACCTACCTGCTAGGCACCCTCCTTTATAAAATCTTAGAGTAAAGTCACTGCTCCCTATTTCCAATTTGGAATCAGTCATACTTACTAAAAACAGTCAAACTGACTGAATCTCATGAACCAGACCCTCTTTAAAGCTACTATAGGCAAAGGGGCTTTTTCCAGACTTAGCCCTACTCTGTGCAACTTCTTCCTGGGATAAAAGGCAAAGACTCCATCCTAGGGCCCAGATCAGCCCTATCTGAACACCTCCATAATGAGATTACATGTAGTTGCATCAGGGATAAGGGATAACAATTTTCTCATTGTCTCTGCCTATCTTATGAACAGCTTAATCCTGCAACACAATATGTGCAGTAGGTCTAATCATCTGAACATTGCATTATGGTACTGAAGATATTTTACTATGTGTGTTATTGTATAAGCTTCATGTAAGCTAAACATCTCTTTGCCTATTAACGTTGTGATATCCATATAATATCCAATTGAACTACCACCAAATAATGTGACATCCCTTACTATCCTAGGTCAGTAACTAAGGATCTTCAATCCTCATTACTGACTCAAGTGTTAGACTGTCATTTAAACAGCAGTAATATTCCACAATTTCCCCCTAAGAGTACAACAGGAACATGCTCTATAACCTGGGACTGAACTGTATACTTCTGTCCACCCCTAATGTAATCCCTTATTATACATTTCAGAGCAATGTGTCCCAGTTTAAGTCTTCTGATAGACTCACACTTAAATAAATTTTACACATCCAAACACTTCTGGGAAAGCCTGCCACAGATTTCCAGCTGTGTCTCTTCCCAAAATAATAAGACAATGTTGCCACCAATCAGTGTATCTTCATGCCCTTTGAAAGGGGTGTCCAATTATGAAAATTAGTTATCAAAACCAATGATAGCAAATGACCTAAGTAGCCAAGATTTTGGAGTGGCCCAGGAAGTTATCAAGGCAAGTATAATCACTCTCCAGTCACTAAAAAACACTGATTGACCAGCCACAATGTAACTTAATAAAAATATTTAATAATGAACAAAATGATTAAAATATAAAACAGTAATTTCCAATAAACAAACAGAAAACAAGAACAGCTTGTCATGATTGCAGAATAAATTATACTGACACTGAAGTAGATTTTACAGCGTTTAACATCTTCAAAGGCAAGGTTGACCAAAACAACAGTCTGCAGAGAAAAAGTATTTTCAACTCATTAAGTTGTATGAGGAACTTGTGGAAAATGAACTCCGCTGCATGGACAACACCAAATCCAGTCAAACTAACATTAACATGAATGAGCTGAAATTTATTACTAAGCTTAGGAAGGAAGGTATTAATGAAGCCTGACAAAATTATGAATCATGTATGCACATTCTATTACATGACTCAAATCAATGAACACAACATTGCCATAGCCAAAATCAATTACACCCTCTATGATTATTTAATGCAAGGCTTCATAAATGAAAACTATACAACTTTCTCAAAGTTACAAAACCACAGACACCGATCCTGTTCCATTCAGGCCTATAGTTTCAGGAACAACAGAACCAATAGCCAAATTTATTGACTACATTATGAAAACACAGCACTGCCCTCACAAATGTATGTAAAGATTCATGGGAATTTCTAAGTAAATTCCTAAAGAAAATGCAATGCCTCAACACTGATGGTAACTGTGGATGTAAAAGATCTGTTTCCCAGTATTCCACACAGTATCGGCCTGAATTGGTTTTGGATTTTCTCAGGTTAGAAACGTTGATGGGTGTAGTTCTGGAAAACAACTTCATGTTGTTCAATGGTGAGCTATTCAAACAGCTCAAAGCAGGCACACATTTTTCAAACAGTTTGGGCACAACATCTAATCTTCTATTGTAGATACCAATGGGACTGAGGAGCAACTAACTAAATTTTTAGAATACATCAATACAACAACTGACTTCCTTAGATTCACTCACAACATTAATTCAAATCAACTCAATTATCTAGATGTAACCATCTTCAAAGAAGAGACAACTGGGAACTCACTACTGCACTTTAAAAGCCAACACCCTTTCCACACAAATGATTAGGGCTTCAAGAATGTGCAGTAGTATGATTCTTAAATGAAACTAAAACACTTCATCAAATGTTTGATCATATCCAGGGACTTAATAGATCTTGTTATAAATATACCCTTCTTTGTTGGGTTCCACAGCAGCCAATTTCTCACAAATCAGGGAGAAAAAATTTCATTTATACTTTCTCAAATGATTCTACTTCGATAGAAAACATTATAAAAAAATTCTGGTTTGTTTTACAAAATAATGAAGAATTAAAACAGAATATATCAAACAAGCCTAGTTTTGTCAGGAAAAGAGGACAAAGGCAAAACAACAAAATGTTAGGAACTAGCAAAATTAATGGCACTTACAGTTGTGGTGCCTGTAAACAGTGCTCTGCTATTATCAATGACAACCACATTTATTTAAACATTAAACCAACAGGACATTTTTCCTGCTCTACCAAAGGTGTTGTTTACATTGGACTATGTTCCACCTGTGGGAGTTTTACATAGGCAAAACAGAACGTGAATTCAGAAATGAAAACAAAAACATTAGAGGAGGTGACTGGGAATCCACACTAGAGTTTAGAGAACTCATTTGGCAACTTAGGTTAAATGTTTAAAATTGTTTATAACCTAATAAAACCAAATTGACTGACTAATCTTAAAACATGGCAAGTCAGAATGTTTGTATTAACTGACAGTAAGAAAGTTTATACTGGCTTACTGAATTTTAAGTTTTAAGTATCTTAATGAAATGTTTAAAGCATGACGACACTTTTTTAAATAAGCACATTTATTTTAAATAAACAACAAAAATCAACACACCATCTTTAAAACAAATACACTCTGGTTAAAACATATTGTAGGGTCTGTGGTCAGGTTAGGGTTAACAATAAAATACTGCACACTAATTTGCAACCAATCAACCACACTATTTAAACATGGTGTTGTAACTTGTTTAATGTCTTCTTATCATTTTCTACTGTGTTTGAGTTTTAAAATAAACTGCCTTGGTCACCAACTTTTGTTTTAATAAACAAACAGAACTCAATCACCAGGTAAATGAAATCAATACTGTAGGATAGAAATCCAACATCCAGAAATAACTCTAACTGATTAGTTATAATTTTCCTATATGACTAAAGAACACTGTCCCAGATCTAAACTAAATTACAACTGAGCAAAGGCAGGCTTACAGTTCTTGATGAGTCCTTTTTCGGTATCCACTGCACAGTACATGTGTGAACAGCTCACATCTATAACTGGCAACTGATTTCTGTAACTTGTAACTGACTATTGTAACTGACTTCAACTGTCTTCAGCAGGCTCTTTTATAGACTAGACTAACTATCACAACTGTTCCTGTTATAATTTTCATTTCATATTTTGAAAATCAACCAACAGCTGTTTACTAAAGTTATTTCCTGTCTTTCAGGTTCTGACAGTAATACATAGCAACTGCCAACATTCTGATGACATCATCTGCAGGTCAGCTGAATCTGAGACAGTTTGCCTTTAAATTCTTTCTTCACAAACATGCACAGTTAGAAATGTAAAAGGACACTGTTCAAGTCTTTAAAACATTCTGTACAAACAGATTATAAATCAACATGTAAGAACTTATTTACAATACCATAGCTAGTCATGCTGGCATATAATACACAGGTTAATCTGAAATTATGTACAAAAAAGTCAGTCAGACATGCTACCACAAATAACAGTGTTTAATTTCTTCACATCCCACCCCCATGACTCAAGCACTATTTTCAAGTGACCGTTGAAAAACGAACCTGAGAAAAATGGGTCTGTCTGGGAATATCAACCCACTCCTCTCCTGGGTAGTCTATTTTTCATTGGTGTTATTAACCCCACTGCAGTGTTCTTCTCCTTCTGAAGAAACCTGGCTGAGCATAGCCCCCACCCCACAATCCGGGGTGGCCAACATAAGAATTTCTCCCAAAATCTCCTTAAATTTTTGGAATGCGTGTTCCCAATCTGTGGTCCACACTATCCGGTTTACTTTTCCTAGTTGGATCAGCCATTGCACCACAACTGGGCACAAATTTTCCACAGTACCTTCTGTCCCTAGAAATACTCCCACTTGCTTTTTAGCAACAGGAACTGGCCACGCTTGAATAGCTTCCACTTTGACAAGGTCTGGCCTAATCTTACCACTCCCCACTCTATGTCCTAAGTAAATGACCTCTGCCATATCCAGCTGACACTTACTGGGTTTAATGGTTAACTTTGCCCTTTTAAACTGGTCTGCAAATGCCCGAAGCATAGTCTTTAATGTAGAGTTTAACCTGTCCATAAGACATTAGTCTGGGGATGTAGGGGATGTTCTTTAGATGTGCCACCCCATAATGTTTCCACAAATAAGTCAGCAGGTCTGATATGAAGTTGTCACTTTGGTCAGTCAGTATCTCCCTTGGAAAACATACCCTGGTGAAGACTTTTAGCAAAGCACTTGCCACCTTTTCTACATTAATCTCACCTGCAAAAGGAATATTAGGTACCATAGCTAGAAGTGGCAGACTGTAGGCTCTAGGCACTACCAACTGCCATGCTAGTTCACCTTCCAGCCTTGCCTTAGGAGACCACTCTTTATACAGCAAACTTTTCTTCTCTGCCTCAATATCCCATTCACAAGGAATATCATGGTCTATAGCTAGAAATGGCAGATGGTAGGCTGTAGGCAATACCAGCTGCTGTACTACCTCACCTTCCAGCCCTCCCTTAGGAGTCCACTTTCTATACAACAAACCTTTGCTCCTGTATACAGACTCCCCTCAACCTTGAGTCTCAGGTGCTTCCTTAACCATCTTCCTCAAGCTTTGTAATGTAGAGTATGTAAGTTGAGCCTGTCTAAACTCTACATTTGTGACCCTCCCAAGCTCTCCATCTACAGGAAGCCTAGTAACTTTTAGCAGCTGTTCCTCACTGTCAGTCTGAGTACTATCACTCCCCTCCATGCTTGCAGTCACCGTGTCCAAGGGAACATCAGTACCTCCCAGCAGCTCTGGCTCACTTTCAGACTTAATGCCACAGGATAGCTTCTTCTTTGAAACAGTCACCACACCAGTCCCAGCTTCAGGTATGAGATCTATCTGGGTCTCACCCAAGCTACCGGACCTACATGCCTGTCTGTAAGCTTGACTACATATCACTGCATGCACACAAAGCACTGCATCATCACAGTCATTCCATATCAGGATATCTGCAGAAATATTCTTAAACACAACCTCCCCTTCCACAGGAAGCCTAGCAGTTTCCAAAAGTTGTGCCTTACTGTCAGTCTGGGTACTATCACTCACCTCCATCCTTGCAGTCACTATGTCTATGGGCTCATCAGTACTTACCAGCAGCTGTGGCTCACTTTCAGACATACTACTACAGGATAGCTCCTTCTCTGAAACAGACACCACATCAGTCCCAACTTCAAGTATGAGATCTATCTGGGTCTTCCCCAGGCTATCAGACCTATATGCCTGTATCCAAGCCGGAGTACATGTCACTGCATGTACACAAGGTGCTACATCATCAGTCATTCCCTATCAGGACATCTGCAGGAATATCCTCAAACACACCTACCTGCTTGCTTCCTCTTCCACACTCCTAGTCAAGATGAACCCTAGTCAAAAGCATTTGGAATGGGGTCCCTCCCAAAGCTCTTACTGGAATGGACTGTCCAAGAAAGTACTGCTTTTCTCTAACCACTGTAGGCCTCATAGTGGTATTATCAGAAGCTGTGTCTCTCTCTTAGCAGTAACCTGTTTACCATCCACTAGGACAGGATATAAAATTTGGTGATAGTTTGGCACCCCTGTTGCTTCCAAACAACTTACCACTGGCAGTTTGTCATCACCACTTGCTGGCTCCCTCCCCTTCTGTTTCTCACCTTGCCTCGAAGGACATTTGACTGCCCCTCTGGTTACATTTGAAACAGCTAATCCCTAACAATGTAGTTGGACTAGTAGTTTCCTCTGTACTGGTGTACTCTGTTGGAGTGGTCTACACTGCCCCCATGGGTTCCCTTATTTCCATGTGCAGCACTGGGTATCCCTTTCTTATGCATTGGTGCTCTGCTTGCTAAGTACAGATCCCCTTTTCTCCCCAACTCCTCCACAGAGTTAGCACTCTCTGTCTGCTAACCAGATTCTCATGTCATCAGGCAGAGTACTGAGGGCTTGTTCCCTCACCAAAAGGTCTGCCAGTCCCTCAGAAGTGGTGACCTGACACCCACTCACCCATCTGTGAAAGTATTTACTTAAATCAGCAATATAATCACGTACATTTTCATCTGCCTTGCTTCTATATTCACAAACTTTTTTCTATAAGCTTAAAGTGTTAGTTTAAAACAATCTAGAAGACAATTCTTAACTTTAACATAATTCAAACAATCTACATCAGGCAATTTTGATATGGTCTTAACAGCTTTACCATGGAGGCAAACCTACAGCTCACGGTCAGCATCATACTGTCTACATACCCTCTCAAATACATGAATAAAACTGTCAAAGTCACCCCCATCCCTGTATTGAGGAAAAAGTTTACTGACCTTTGCAGCTTCTGGGGTCCAGTTATTCCATTCCACATTACCCCCATGACCCTCTTTTTTTTTTCAAAACAGGTTTATTGTTTTAACATATAAGAGAAATATCATAACAATTTTATACAAGTAATTAAAAATAGGTATTATTATAATATTCAACAAAACAACTAAAGTATTTACAAAGACATCCACCCCATGACCCTCTTGAAGGGTAAGTATCTCCACTTCATGCCAGCACTGTCTCTCATTTTCCTCAGCTTCTAAACATTGCATCCTGTCCTTGGCTTCCAGTTCATATTGACACTGTTTTATAGTTTCATAGGTAGGTACTAGGCTATCAGCCCAGGGGCCTAAGTAAGCCTAACCAACAAGGTTCCCTGGCTTACGCCACCCACGAAAGTTAATTTTTTGTGCCCCTGTCAAGCAGAGCCACAGAAGTGATCCCCTGGGTGTATTTCCTATTTCCCATCCACTCATCAAGATTTTTCTTGAAGAGTGCTAATGAGGAACTTTGCTTGACATAGATGGGTAGCTTGTTCTAGAGTATGGGAAGTCTCTGGGACAGGAATCTATCCCTCCAGCATGTCCTGTTTATTGTGGTGACAAGGTTTAGGTCCCTAGACCATGTAGCTCGGAGGGATTGGGATTTCTTTAGATGTAGCATGTCCAACAGCTCTGGGTTTAACATAGCTTTATATGTTAGGCAGAGATCTCCTCGGACTAGGTGATATGCTACAGAGTAAAGCTGGAGTCTTTTGAGACGGTCAGTGTAGGGCATCTGTTTGAGGCAAGTAAACCTCTTTGTGAGGTACTTCTGTGGCCTTTCCAGCTGCTGCAGATGTCTTGTGAGGTACATTCCAAAAGGGGAATTGTGCTCTATAATGGGTCTAATGAGTGCCGAGTAGAGGGGAACAATGACCTCTTTTTTTCCTGGATGAGTACCCTTTTGTGATGAGGTGTGCCACATAGAAGGATTTCCTGACTACTGTGGCGATGTGATTATCAAAGGAGAGACTACTGTCCACCTGGGTCCCAAGGTCTCTTATCACACATTCGGCGTTAAGTAGACCGCCGTTTATGTGGTAGTTCATGGGTACATAATGAACAAAATGATTAAAAATATAAAACAGTAATTTCCAATAAACAAAAAGAACTCAGTCACCAGGAAAATGAAATCAATACTGTAGGATAGAAATCCAGCATTCAGAAAAACTATAACTGATCTAACTGATTAGTTATAATTTTCCTAGCTCACTGAAGAACGCTGTCTCTGATCTAAAATAAGTTACTACAACAGAGCAAAGGCAAGCTTACAGTTCTCGGTGAGTCCTTTTTGGGTATCCACTGTGCAGTACATCTGTGAACAGCTCACAGCTATAACTGACAACTGACTTCTGTAACTTCTAATTGATTACTATAACTGACAACTGTAACTGACTTTAACTGTCTTCAGCAGGCTCTTTTAAAGACTAGCCTAACTGTCACAACTGTTCCGGTTCTAACTTTAGTTTCATATTTTGAAAATCAACCAACAACTGTTTACTAAAGTTCCTTCCTGTCTTTCAGCGTCTGACAGTAACACATAACAACTGCCAACATTCCAATGACATCATCTGCAGATCAGCGGAATCTGAAACAGTTTGCCTGTAAAAGGATACTGTTCAAGTCTTGAACACATTCTGTACAAACAGATTATAAATCAACATGTAAGAACTTATTTACAATATCATAGCTACTCATGCTGGCATATAATACACAGGTTAATCTGAAATGATGTACAAAAACAAAGCCAGACACACTATCACAAATAACAGTGTCTGATTTCTTTATAATGCCTTTTCCTTACTTTAGTTTCTTTATATAGTTGAATTAATGTGACTCTTATGTTTTGTTTGTAGGTTATCTAATTATTTTAGTGAATGAATATTGACAAACAATATAAGTAACTCACCTGGTTAACAAACTGTAAGCAAATAAATAAATAAATGAGCCCCTCACCTACTAATGGACAATTCAAAGAGAATGACTTTACACAGGTTCATTGAACGTGAGTAGTATGAAGAAGCTTGTGAATAAGGAAGAAGATCAGTAAATAAAATGAATGTCACTGTAATGTGCAAACTACCCAATGGTGAGTCATCAGCTACCGCTATGCTTATCGTATCTGAAAAGCTCCAAACAGTTTTTGAAAAATTAGATTTGGAAGCTACTGTTAGAATGTTACACAAATGCAGCAGACAATTAATGGATTAGAAAAGCAACAACAGTCCTAGGCTATTTTGTTAAAGAAAGTAGAAGAAAAAATAGCAACTTTTGAATTAATGTATTTATTTGTTGTCTTTTGTTTACTGGGAAAGTTTGACTGGGTACAAGTCCAATTTCAGTGGAGGCCTGGGGAGAAAGGTTAAACACAAAATACATATTTACAATGAATAATAAAAATTAAACATTTAAGCATTACTTTGCAGGTAGTATTGAGACAAATAGTAAATACATCTCTAATATACTTTAGAAGTTATATTATCTTCCATAAGTTAAAAACATGTTAACATGTAATAGGTGGAGATACAAGAGCAATGATAATGCACATAGGTTCACTACATATATATTAACCTTAATGATGCCGGGTGTCACAAGAGCAGGAACAAACAATAGAGCAACAGGAAGGGTATAAGCTGAAATAAGAAAAACATAAGTAGAAAAAGTTCTAATAGTGAAGAGGTTGAGATAATAGTAGATAGGTAAGATGATGAAGTGGATGAAGAGAGGGTATTAGTAGGAGAGGGTTACATATATGGGTTAGTTGGAGGAGTAGAAGTGGAGATGACAGAGACAAGGATAAGAAAGGTGAAAGAGTCAAGGGGATTGATAGATTGGAGATGGAAGAGAAATATAAAGAAAAGTGGGTTTAGTCTGGATGGGAGCAAGAGCATATCCATAAGGAAGTTAAGTGGTGTTTTAGGTTGTGTTTGAAACGTGGTAACATTGTCTTATTTTAGGGTGGATGGGATGAAGTTCCAGTATAGGCTGAGTAAAGTGAGTCGCCTGCACTGTTATGAGACTTGGTCCTGGTCAGGAGATATTTGTTCTGTGAGCGGAGATTCCTAGGAGGGAAGTATTGTTTAAGGATGTTTTGTAGTGATGGGCAGGTGTCAGTATTGTATATTATTTTGTGGACACTAAGCAGTTGGGAGTAGGTAAGGTAATAAGGTAGTTCAAGCCAGTGTAGGTACTTCAATGCTAGGCAGTGATGTGAATGGTTTGGTAAGTTGGATGCAAACTTAGCTGTTTTTTTGTAGCAAACCTCTAGTTTATTTTTTAAGATGGAATGAGAGTTAGTCATGATGGGTGCTGCATAGAGATGCGAAGGGAGAAAATAAGATGTTGTTAAAGAATTCCTAGAATAGTCAGTGAGAAGCAGAGGACACCCAACTTTCTGAGTTTTCTTGATGGCTTCAGTGATGTGTTGCTCATGTTTTAAGTTATCATCAATTAAGACACCAAAAAACTTTATGCTGAAAATTGAGGTATTATTTAATTAGGTTATGTTGAAGGATTGTTTCTATGCTAATAGAGATTTGGTAAAAACAGCATTAATTTGTTGTTTTTTAGCATTTAAAAGTAGTTGGTAGTCATCTAGTCAGACCTCAGTTGAAGAAAAGGAGTAATGGCTCTTCTTATGGAGTAGTGGGACTTGGTACAGAACATATGAGCGTGGCATCATCTGCATATGGAGACTTCTTTGGCAGTTTTGTGAAGATTATTAGTGAATATTTTGAATAGTAAAGGACCTAGAACAGTTCGATCCCTGAGGTATGCCAAAAAAGACAGACAGAAAGAGGAGAAATCTTGTTTCCATTTTACAGCCTGGAGTCTGGTGGTGAGATAGCTGTGGTATCAGCTAAGGGATGAATGGGAGAGTCCTAATGAGAATAGTTTGTGGAGCAGACTTTGGTGTGAAACTGTTTTAAATGCTTTTGACATATCTAAGAAGAGGGAAGATACTAGGTTGGTGGTGTTTCTATTAGAGTTTATGATTCTGGTAAAACTGACAAGAGTAGTAGTGATGAGGCTGGAAACCATGTTACATGCTGGAGAGGAGACTGTTATTGTGAAGATTAGAAAAGAGTTGGGAATTAATGTATTTTTCTAGTATTTTGGAGAGTACAGATAGAATGGCTGTAAGTCAGTAATTGCAGAGGTCGGTGGATGTTCTCCTTTTATGTAAAGGTATGGTGTAGGACTTTTTTTCCATATGGCAGGGTCGTAGCTTTAAGTAATTGATTGGTTTATGATTATAGATGCAGGGTATGCCGTAGCATCTACAGCAATTCTGAGATATTCTGGTGGCAGGTTGACAGTAGCTGGTGTGGACTTTTTATAGTTTTAGGAGGTGTTTTTTGATAGATGAGGTACATACTGGTTGGAGGGAGAAAATATTTTGGTGGTGATTGGTACTGTTTGGGATAGTGAGGCTGGTGGGTGGTTTGTTGTTAAGTAGGGAAAGGACAGAATGTATGAATGTGTATTGAACTGGGTAGCAATAGGGGCTGCGTTGGTGGTGATAGTTGGTGAAGGAGTCATAGTTTTGCTTGGGTGTAATAGTCTTTTGACTGTGATCCTGAAAAGCTTAGGGTTCTGTTGGTAATTGTCTTTGAGTTTGGAAAATTATTTACTTTTTCTGATCTGATTTTTTGTTTAGAAAGGTTCCTAAGCTGTCTAAAATATTGCCATTCTTGTGGGGTTTTTTTTAAGTAGACCATGCTTTCCAAACTTTATCTCTATTTAGTACGAGTTGCCTGGTTTCTATTGTGAATCATGGGGCAAGGCTGGATTTGATTTATTTTGATCTGATGTGAGCTAGTTCATGTAGTATGTTAAGGAATATGTTGTTAAAGTCAGTTACTGCATCATGTAGTGATAAGTATTTCAGAATATCCCAGTTGTATTTGTTGAGGTAGCTAAAGAAGGTGTCAGTTTTAAAGAAAGAGAGTGTATGCACATTTTTGTAGATTGTGTGTTTATGTGCATGATTATATTGCCTCATGGCAAAGATCAGTAGATGGTCAGTAATGGTGTTGGGCAGGCAGCCAGCAGTGTTAACTTTGTTAGGGATGGTAGTGAGGATCTGGTCTAATGTAGATTCCTTATTACTGCATTTGTCTATATGAGTAGCAGTAGTGATAATTTCGGTTAAAAACAAAGAGACTGATGGAGAATGTAGGACAGTGAGAGCTGATAAGTAGGTAGTCTATATTAGCATCACCTATGATGGTGGTTTCCTTGTTGATGTTATGAGATCCAATACAGGATTTTTTCTATTAATGGGATGTTGTTTTAGGGGTGGGGGTGGATAATGATGACAGTGATGCATATGTTCTTTTATTTCTTTTATTTTATTTTACAGTTTGTTTACTGGGATAGTCCATTGGGCCAAGAAGAGCCCATTTTCAATGGAGTCCCAGGGAGAAAAACTCCATAAGAACATTATGCAATTTAGACAAATCATTAAAAATGAGTAATACGGTATACAATTTACGAAAGAAATGGTAAAAAACAACATGTCAGTAAGTACTTACGAAATATCTTAGTTCATACAGTGGTAAATCTAAAACAGAGGTGAAGGAGATTTGCATAGGGATCATATAAGAGTTATAGCAGAGTATACAGGGGATAGGAAGAGGTTAGGTGTCAAGTAAGAAAAGAGAGAATAGTAAAAAGAAGTGGTGTATGAGGAGTGAAATGGGGGTGAGGGTATGGTAGCTTAGAAGGTAGTTATGTAGGGTGAGAGCAGGAACATTTCCAGAGGGATATGAGATGGGAATGAAGCAAGGTTTTAAAGGTAGAGTGGTTAGGGGTGGTGCAGATGAGAGGTGACAGGGAGTTCGAAAGCCATGCTAGAGAAAAGGATAATAGCTGCTTGCCTGGTGGATGAGCAGGCTTGTGTAGTTCAATCAGATTTTAGTTATTGGATCACAACAGTCTATCGGGTAGGTGCATTTTTAGTGTAGAGGCTAGAGAGGGGCAGAGAGATGGACAGAAGATAAGTTTGTGGGCGTGAGTGAGTTGGATGTAGGTAAGATAATTCTGGAGCTCTAGCCAATTTAGTTTGTGAAGAGCATTACAGTGGTGGAAGGAGGATTTGTAACCAGTGGAAAACTTGGAGAATTTATTGTAACAGGAAGAGAGTTTAGTCTTTAGCGAAGCTTGTAGGTTAGTGAGAAGAAGGGCACCATATAGGAAGAAAGGAATGAGGTATGTATTGGAGAGAACAAACCTAGTGGAGGGAGTGAGGTAGCAAGAGTGGCGGTAAAGCATACCAAGTTTCTAATGAGTTTTTTTGATATTCATTTGTAGGTGGATATGAAACTTAAAGTGTTAATCAATAAGTACACCTACGGGTTTGGTATGGGATACTATCTTAGAGAGGTATTGTTTTGGCTAGTAATAATAAAAGAGTTCTTGACGATAATGGCATTTTTAGAGGGAGTGAATATCATAAGTTTAGTTTTTGATGCAGTGAGTGCTAAGAGGTTAGCTAACAACCAGTGCTCAGTGGAAGAGAAGCCTCTTGGGTTAGTTTTAGGATAGAGGAGATAGAGGTGGCAGAACAGATGATTGTAGAGTCGTCTGCATATTGGATAAGATTAGAGTTGGAAGTAATTTATAAAGATGTTGAACAGTAAGGGACCTAATATGGAACCCTGGGGTACACCTGTAGGGGTGGAAAGAAAGGAGGAAGTGTTTTTTTTTTCCATTTGACAGCCTCTTGTCTATCAGAGAGGTAACTAGAGAACCAGTTGGTGGAAGAGCAGGATAGATTAAGATTGGAGAGTTTGGATAGAAGAAGGTTATGAGAGACAGTGTCAAAGGCCTTGGATAAGTCCAGAAGGAGGGTAGATACTAGATAGCCAGAATCACAAGCTTTATTGATGGTTTCGAGGAAGGAGAGGAGAGCAGTGGTAGTACTGTGGCCAGGTCTGAACCCATGTTGTGTGGGGGTAAGCAGGTGGTTATCTATGAGGTAGGGTAAAAGTTTAAGGTGGATGCATTTTTTTAGTATTTTTGAGATGGGGGATAAGATGGCAATAGGACAAAAATTGGGAATATGATTATTGTTGCTCCCTTTATGAAGTGGTATGATAAAGGCCTTTTTCCAGAGTTGGGGAACATAGCTTTCTTGGATTGACCGATTTATTAGAATGGAGATCGGGAAAACAATGGCTTCTGCAGCTAATTTTAGAAAGTAGGAAGGAAGGTCATCAGGGGTGTTAGAGCAAGGTTTCAAGTTCATAAACAGTTTTTTTACGGTAGCTGTAGAGATGGGTTTGATAGAGAAGGGAGGGGCAAGAGAGCTGGTTGTGTTGGCAGAGGAAGGGATAGGAGAGGGTGAAGATTGAGCATTGTTAGTGAAGGATGTCATTAGTTTGGCTATCATCCCGATAAAGAAGGAATTAAATTTGGTGGCTAAGGCCAAATCAGAGGCATTTGGATCAGGGCAGGGATTGTTTTTTTTTTGCCAGGGTTGAGGAGGGTGATCATACCATTCCAGATTTTTTTGGGGTTTGTCTTGTAGTTGTTTTGGAGTATAGAGAAATGGGATTTGCGGTTAGATGTGATAAGTTTTTTGACTTTGTTCTGAAGTACTTTAAAGTAATTTAGGGAGGAGGGAGTTTTATGTTTTTGGTATTGTTTCCAGGCTTTGTCTTGTAGATGCATCAAGGTTGTGGCATCTTTGGTTAACCATGGGGCAGAGTTAATTTTTATTCTTTTGGTTTTGGAGGGGGAAAAAGTATTTAATAGGTTTAAGAATGTTGTATTGAAGTGGGTGACAGCATTGTCTAATGGGAGGGTTTTGAGTGGGTTCCAGTTTATACCTTTTAGAGAGTTAGAGAATATTTCAGGGCTGAAGTTCTTTAGGGAGCATGTAGATATGTAAGTATAGGATAGTTGTAAGGAGGAAGGGAGGCAATGAACAAAAGAGGGAAAGTGGTCAGTAAGAGAGTCAGGTAGGGTACCGCTATCAGTGATGTATTGAGGGTGAGAGACTACAATCCAGTCAAGTGTGCTACTGGTTTAGTAGTCTTTGGAGGGTCTTGTAATAGAGTTGATTAGCTGTGAGAAATTGTAAAGGCTAAGGTTTTGGGAGCTTGTGGGCGACTGGATGGAGGTCCAGTTAATAAAAATAAACTTTATGGATCGCTACTTAGCTAGGGTTAAACAATTCCTGGCACCATAAAGTCTGCTCTTCAAATTTTCCTTTAGAACTAGCCAGTTTTTTAGTTTTAAAACTCAAAGCTGTTTCTTTGAGCTCAGCACTTGTTCAGAACTCATTGTAAGCACTAAATAAGCTACAAATGAACTACAGCACTCAACTTTCTCACTTGTCTAGAGGAAAACAGTTTTTATCTTTTAATAAATAAGCACCTAGCAGGCATGTCTAAGGGTCAGCTCCCAGTGTTTTCTCCTGTCTACCTGATGAATGTGAGCATCTTGGGGCAATGCAGCAATTGCCTCATGTACGCAGACAACCCTCTCCTCCTACCACCCAACACTACAACCTGTGAGAGATACACTTATATACATTAAACTTAAACTGGAAGCAAAGCTCTCTTCACCCAAGACTGGACTAGGCAGTCAAGAGGAGAAGGTAAACACTTGCACCATACCACACTCATCACATAGTCCCTCAAAACCTACACCATCAAAACACACACATAGCAACACAAAACACACACGTACATTCGTGGAGGCTCTCAGTAAAAATTTGCTCAAGCAACAGAGACCTCCAAAGCAGAAACGCATGCAACCTCCAGCCCCAACACAACCCAAATGACACATAGCCCACAAACCCAGTGTGCCACTCAACCACAGCCCATAAGGCATAACAATGCACCCAACACTCTAGTCATAGGTGACTCTACAGTCAGGCACACTGATATTCCACTCACCAGGCTAAACAAGGAGAAAGTTACTGTGAGCTACCTGTCGGGTGCCAGGATCCACCACATAACGCATGCACTCAGGTCACTCCACAGCAAGTACAAATATGACTCTGTCATTGTCCATGTTGGTGTGAATGACCTGAGATGTACCTCCCTGGACTACATGAAAAGAGACATGAAGGAGATCTTGTAGCCCAGGCAGATATGACCGTAGCCCTGAGTAGCATCCTGCCATCACCCAGAATGATACCACAGTACAAGGACAAAATGATTGACTTCAACAATTGGCTAAGCTTCTGGTGTCATTCTAAGGGGATCCAGTATCTGTCTGCCTGTGATGACATGATTGCCAGACCACGATGCTTTGCCAGAGATGGCCTGCACCTGTCGCCCTTGGGATTCCAGATACTGGCTAAGGCTCTTGCCACCCCTATAGTGCCTTTTTTAGGCAAGGTTCAAATGACAAATTCACCACCGTAACAGGTACAAGTAAACAAAATGTGAGTGTAATACTTCTCAATGCTAGAAGTCTAAACCTCAAAATGCATTCACTTGAGGCACTCCTTAAAATGGAGAACATCAACATCTGTGCAGTGACAGAGACCTGGTTCAAGGCTCCAGAGAGCACCCCTGCATTACCAGGCTATAATTCATTCCACACCTTTCGGCCACTTAACCTGGACCGAAACACTAAAAGTGGAGGTGTGTCCATATTCATTAAGGATATCCACACCTCCAGGCTTGTTGCTCAGCATAATGCATCCGAGATTATCCAAGTGCAACTAACTCTGGGCAAGATTGCAATACAAATTGTAACTTGATACAGATCCCCCACCATGCCCCAGAATTCCCACTCCTCATTTCTTGATACACTGGAAAATATTAGTGTATAACCCAACACCCTAATAATGGGTGATTTCAACTACCCCACCATTAACTGGGAAAACTACTCATGTACCAACTCTTTTGCTCACCGTTTTCTGAATTCATAAATTCCAACGCCTTGGATCAACTTATCCACACCCTCACCAGGGGCAACAATATCCTAGACCTGGTCATTACCAACATGGGCGACCGGTGTTCCACACCAGATATCAATTCCTCATTGGTCAGATCTGACCACAAGCTAATCAACCTAGACATCCACATCCCACCCCCCATTAGGGAAACCACCATAAAAAATTTCTCCAAAGCCAACTTCACGCTTCTTAAGACAAAAGTGGCAAACTTCATGACACCCATGCAGATGGACAATAGAGGTACAACTGCTGAATCCTACACAAATGCACTTTATAAGCACTTACACAAGTGCATGGATCGTGCTATCCCTAACAGAACCAAGACGCTATCCTCCAAAAAAAGGAAGCCAGTCTGGTGGTCCCCTGCCATAAACAAACTCTACAACGGAAGAAAGAAACTGTTGCAAAAAAGAGTAAAATCCCATTACTGGAAGAACTCCCTGGTCAGCCTCAGTAAGAAGCTGGGATCCCTCATAAAATCCTCCAAATCTAGTTATGAAAACAAAATTGCCACTGATTCGAAAGACAACCACAAAGCATTCTATAGCTATGTCAAGAATCTCAATGGCAACACTCAGATCTGCTCTGAGTTACAGCGCAATGGCACTAAATATACAGAACCAACTGATATTGCCAACATCCTGGCAGATAGGGTCAGTGCTAACTTTACCCCCCACCCCCTAAAGGGGTCATCTCTATACCAGAAGAATGCAAAGTTCCTGTAATCACGGCTGCACAGGTAAAAAACACACTCTCCAAAGCCAAGAAGACAGCATCCATGGGACCTGACAACATCCCACGCTGCATTCTACATGAACTACAGAATGAACTGGCACTGCACCTAAGCACCATGTTCAGTCATAGCCTCACCTCATGCTTTGTGCCCACTGAATGTCACACAGCGACGGTTATCCCACTCCACAAAGGGGAGCCACCACGGACCCAGGGAACTACCGCCCCATTAGCCTAACAAGCCTGGTCTGCAAAGCTATGGAACGTATCATCATGGAACTTATAAACAAAGGCATTAGTAATCTTCAGACTCTGGACCCCACCCAGTTCAGGTTTGTAAAAGGCATATCATGTCTCTTAAACCCGAAAGACTTCTTTGAAGCAGTCACCAAAGCCGTAGATGAGGGTAAGGTGGTTCACACAGCCTATCTAGATCTTTCCAAGGCTTTTGACACCATCCCCCACTCTGGAATTATAGATAAACTCACTAAACTAGGTATAAATCCCTATGTCACAAGATGGGTTGCCAGCTGGTTCACTGACAGAACCCACACTGTGAAAGTGAAAGCAGACTCCAAATCTGACTTCAGGCCAGTGACAATTGGAGTACCACAGAGTTCAGTCCTGGGTCCTCTCCTGTTTGGTATCTACTTTTCTGAAGTACAGGCTAACACAGAAGGTCTTTGGCTAACAAAGTTCGCAGATGACTGCAAACTAGGAGCCATAAATGAAACTCCTAACGATGTGGACATGCTGCAAAAGGGCCTCACTGAGACAGATGCCTGGTGTCAAAGCCATGGCCTCAAGCTCAGTGCTAGAAAGTGCATTGTCATTCCCTTTGGTAAAAACTCTGTATCCATGAGCTACCACAAGGGTGGCAGTCTACTTAACACCGAAAGTGTGATAAGAGACCTTGGGACACAGGTGGACAGTAGTCTCTCCTTTGATAATCACATTGACATAGTAGTCAGGAAATCCTTCTGTGTGGCACACCTCATCACAAAAGGTTTCTCATCCAGGAAAAAAAGAGGTCACTGTTCCCCTCTACTCGTCACTCATTAGACCCATTATAGAGTACAACGCCCCTTTTGGTATGTACCTCACAAGACATCTATAACAACTGGAAAGGCCACAGAAATACCTCACAAAGAGGATTACTGTCCTCAAACAGATGCCTATGCAGACCATCTCAAAAAACTCCAGCTTTACTCCATCGCATATTGCCTACCCAGAGGCGATCTCTGCCTAACATACAAAGCTATGTCAAACCCAGAGCTGTTAGACATGCTCCACTTAAAGAAATCCCACTCCCTCCGAGCTACACACTGTATGGACCTAAACCTTGTCACCACAATAAACAGAACATTCTGGAGGGATAAATTCCTGTCCCAGAGACGTCCCATACTCTGGAACAAACTACCTATCTATATCAAACAAAGTTCCTCATTAGCACTCTTCAAGAAAAATCTTGATGATTGGATGGGAAATAGGAAATTTACCCTGGGATCACCTCTGTGGCTCTGCCTGACAGGGGCACAGGAAAATAATTTTCTTGGGTGGCTAAAGCCAGAGTACCTTTTTGGCTAGGCTTGTATAGGCCCTAGGGCCAATAGCCTAGTACCTACCTATGAACCAAGGATTATGGTTTTGTTTCTAATGTTTGAGGAGAACAAGGAGAGGATATCCTCGAGAATAGGAATGTTGTCTCCAGGAAGTATGTAGAGAGCATCTATGCATATGTGTTTGTTCACTTGAAGTAAGGCCAGGGTTAGTTCAGCATTGGCAAATTGGGGAATGGGTTTAGTGTAGGGGGTAACTGAGAGGGAGGAAGAGTAGAGGAGTGCCACTCCACCTCATTTCTTTTGGGTCCTGTCTCTTCTAATGATGTGGTAGTTGGGAGGGATAATTTCAGAGTCTTTGCTATGGGGTTTTAGCCAGGTTTCTGAGATAGACAGGAGGTCTGGTTGATTATGGAGAAGCCAGGCATTGAAGTTAGGAATCTTGTTACATAAACTCTGAGCATTTATTGTAGTGAAAAGAAGGGGTTTTCGGGTTGGGGGGTTGAGTAGGGGTATCTCTGAGTTATGTGGTGAAGAGGGACTGGAGTTAGGGTGGATGTCCCCAGAAAGAAGGATGGTGATTAGGTGACAGATGTGGGAGAAGAGGCATTTGGAGTGCTTTGTATCTGGTTTGAGAATCAGGTAGTAGGTAAGGGTAGGCTTGCTTAGGATTGGAGAGAAGTAGTCATGGATGGATATGGAGTTAGGGGGATATGATGATTAAGGAGTGCTTGTCATTTATGGGGAATGGGTGGGTTGTATGAAAAGGAGGAGAGTGATTAGTATTTAGAAGACTTGTGAGAAGAGTAAGGCAGGATAGGAAGATGAAGAGAAATATTAGGCTTATAGAGGATAGAGGTTTCATAGGCATGATAGTTGTTTTTAGAGCTTTACAATATGAATAGAAAGCAGGGTGGAAAGTGGAATGGGTGGCTCTGTTGTGGGTGATAGTTGGGAGGTGGGGATACTGGGACTGGAAGGAAGGGGAAGGGCAGAATTGAATGATGTAAATGAGACTGGAGGGATATGATTGGCTTGTATGGATAAGGGAGTGGTTTAGTGTTGATAAATGTAGAGGTGGTGGGGGTGGGTGGGATATGGGGCAGGGTGAATGAGCGGAGTGACCCAAAGGGCGAATGGAGTGGGTAGAGCCGAGAAGAGCCGAGAGGCAAGAGTGCCAAGAACCAATCAGTCAGGTCCAGTCCTGGTAAACAACTTATCAGGTAACTTAGACTGTGTGGCAGAAAAGACATGCTAAAGGGGAGAAATAAAAGTAGTTGACAATGGAAAAAGGAAAACCACGAGCCTGTGATGTTAAGGGAGTTTGTACTTGAAATGCACCAGAGGGGGATGGATTATTTCTGGCCCGTAAATATTTTGTCTTAAGAGCTGAACTTGTGATTCAGCTATGCATGAACTATGCCTTGTATGCTACTGTCATCTAGTGACTTAAATGGTGAACGCCAATTGAAAAAAAATCAAAAAAGCATAAAACTACGAGAGGGAGACAAAACGGGGGATAGGGATGGCCTCGGGGTAGGTCCACTGGTGTGCTAGCCACTACTAAAGCAAAAAAAAAACTCACAAAATAACAGCTAAAGCTGTAGGCTGACACCTACACTGTGTAACTATTGGGAGGCATGACTTTGTCCAGTAGTAGGATTCCAGGTAGTGATTGCAGACAGTGTACTCCAATTTGGGATGTGATTCAGATAGGAAGGACAGCCTGAATATCAGCGCTGTCCGTTTAAGCTGTAAAACAAAACAGAAAGAAGAGAAGAGAACCAATTATGATAAGGTAAATAGGGTATAAGGAAGAGGGCAAGATAAAGCTTAAAGGGCAGAGGAGGGCCAGAGGAGCTGGGTATGGGTAGAGACGGGGGGTGCTTTTACAAAAGTGTGGACAAAAAAAGGCAGTTTGGAGAGGAGATTAAAGAGAGCTGGAAGTAGACAGGAGAGCCAGAGGGAATAGGCAGTAAAGGAGAGTGGACTGTGTTTATTAACACAGCAGGAGTATAACAAATAGGAAAACTACATTAGGCTGAAAGCATCAACATAACACAATGTTTATAATATGCATTTGCCCATGTTAACAGGGGGATAAAGAAGAGAACAAGTAAAAACAAACAAGTTAGTTATAGTAATCTTATAGGACCTTTAACTTATTAACAGGCAGTACGCCACTACTATAATCCTTTTACTACAACTTTATAACAGTACAAACAGTGTTTTGACTATAATTGCTTCAGGAAATATAAGGTAGCCACTTAAAATAGCTCAGATACATTCAGTAGTGCAAAAAGATAAGACCTCTGCTTGATGACATCTATAGATAGTAATAAATAGACAACAGCTTATCACGCTAATGCTTATGAGGTCAGTGTCTTTTTCAGGTGTGAAATTATGGTTAAAAATGCTGCAGTACATATAATTAAATCTAGTAACTTAGCAAAACAAAACACTTACAGGCAAGCACCCCACGTGGGGACCGAGGGGGACGTCTAGGTCAGAATAAATGGGATTTAAAAATGGCACCGCAATTGCGGACTAGTAATTAGTAAATAGAGTTTGGTTGGGTAAAAGGGGGGCACAGCATGTGTTCGGGGGGGGGGGGTGATCAGTTGCTCACAGGAATATATCCCACCAGCTGGAAAAGGCAAGAGTGCCGAGAACCAATTAGTCAGGTCCAGTCCTGGGAAACATCTTATCAGGTAACTTAGACTATGTGTTGCAGAAAAGCCATGCTAAAGGGGAGAAATAAAAGTAGATGACAAAGGAAAACTACACGACCGTGATGTTAAGGGAGTTTGTACTTGAAATGCATGGGAGGGGGATGGATTATTTCTGGTCTGCATATATTTTGTCTTTAGAGCTGAACTTGTGATTCAGCTATGCATGAACTATGCCTTGTATTCTACTGCCATCTAGTGATATAAGTGGGGAATGCCAATTGAAAAAAATCAAAAAAGCATAAAACTACGGGAGGGAGACAACATGGGGGATAGGGACGGCCTCGGGGTAGGTCCGCTGGTTTGCTAGCCACTACTAAAGCAAAAACAGCACAAAATAACAGCTAAAGCTGTAGGCTGGCACCTACACTGTGTAACTATTGGGAGGATCGACTTTGTCCAAATTTGTTCTTGTGTTTGTTGATTTGCAGGAGAGAGAGAATTATTTCAGCAATGGAAAAGTTGGGGTGGGTGAGGGGGTAGGAAGTGATTTCAGTGTGTTTTTGTATAATATATCTATGTCACTGTCTTTCTTATGCTGTCTGCATTTCTAATGATGCTGTAGCCTGGGGAGAAAATTTCCTGGTCTTTAATACATGGTTTTATCCATGTTTCTGTGGCTAATGGTATGTCAGGGGTGTGTGAGGCTATGTAGGCATGTAAATGTGGTAGTTATTGTAGATGCTTCTAAGATTTAAGTTCATCAAAAGTAGACTGTTACCTTGGTTGAGTGGAAGAAGAGTACTAAGGGTAGCTGGGGGGGGGGGGGGGCGCTAAACTTCCAAGCGTGTAGAGAGGGTCCAGTATTAGGATGTATATCACCATCAAGAAAACCTGGATGAGCGGGGTGTGTGGTGAAATAATTTTTTATATTTAGTTTTCACCTTTAAATTACATGTGTTTATGTAGTGTGGGTTCTTGTTTGGTGAATTTGAGATGTGATGGAGTACAGGCTGGGTGCTATAGCAGGGCGAGAGGGGGTGTTTTAGAATTATGGTGTATTATTCTGGAGGTGACATTGAGGTTGGGTAACAATGGAATGTGCTAAGATGTGGAATGGGCAAGAACAGATAGTAGAAGAAGAGATAGTAAGTGAAATGACAGCATAATGTAGTTGTAGTAAAGAAAAGTAAATATGAAGAATTTAATAAGGGGTGATCAGTAGAATAAATTAAGGTATTGATATTTAAATATAGGTGGGTGGATGGAACATTAGGGGTAGGAAAGTAAGTAGCGTGAAGAGGGAAGTACTAAACAAAAGGTAGTGTGATATAATAGAGTTATGTATAAGAGGGAAGAGAAAATAGGATGGCTGTAATGTGTATGACTGGTTGTAGGTATGGAGTGGGTGGGCTTAGGGAAATATACATGTAGTTGTAGTGGGGGTATGGGGAATTGGGGGTAGGGTAGCAAAGTGAATCCAAGCTAGGCAAGGGCAAACTGAGTGGGCTCCAGCCTCTTAGGGCCAGTGTTTGGCCAAAGACATTGAATAGAGTTGGCCCTGCTAGAGTTTACACACAAATAACTAAAGGTGCTTAGTAGTGTAAATGCAAAATGACATTTTAGACTATGTAGTATTAAAGGTAGTAGACACAAACAATAAAGGTAGAAATACATAACAGTAATACAGCAAGTAGTTATTAGTAAAACTTCAGGGCAAGGAAAAGGGGGCAAAGCAAAGCAACACAGAACTGCCAATACAGGCAAAGAGGGTGATTCACAAAAGAAGTAGCTGGTAATAGAAATTAAGAAAGTGTAGGGTGTCATAAGAATAGAATCGGGTGTAGATCAGTTAGAGATGGAAGGGTAGAGGAAACATTAAGGGGCATAGGTGGCTATTTTTATTCTAGTTCTGAAAAACAGCCAAAAAGCAAATTACTAAGTACTGACCAAGCAGCAAAGACACTTTAAACTTGGTACCATTTCAAACAGAGCATGATTAGCATGTAATTTCCCCTTACACTGAGAAAAAAGACAAGTCTGTAAGCTTTTGCAGGGCTGGATGATATATTTACTCTTCTGTTGTATTTATGGTGAGAGGCACAGTCCACAACTATCTGGAATATAATAAAATTCTATGGCTAAACTTGGTACCATTTAGAACAGAGCATTTATTTATTTATTTTTATTTTATTTTCCATTTGTTTAGCGGGGTAGTCTGACTGGACGCAAGGTGACCGTTTTCAGCGGAGGCCCGGGGAGAAAAGCTCCAAATACATAGTAAAAAATTATAAAAAATTTAAAAAGAATTATATAAACATAGCTATTTTGTACAAATAGCAGAGCATATAAAAGGAGTAAAAATCAAAGTTTAACAATTGATGCAGCATTTAGTGGTTAGAATATTGAGAAACAGTTAAACAAGATATTATACAACAAATATAGAATTGCTTGAACATAAATTCAAAAAGAAGTTTCCATAGACAAACAGGGTCATAAACTAGAAATCATAACTATAGAGGTGGCCTAAACACCTGCTTCACAGTACTATGCACTAAGTGAAACTACGTAGTACACCTGTGATCTAGGGATGTTGAAAGTCGGGAACAGGTGATATTAGTCTGGTTCTATACAGGAACATATACAAGTTTTGAATATGAGATCTTTTAGTAGGGATTTAAAAGTATGTTTACAATTTAGACATCTAATGTCGGGGTAGAGAGTTCCAGGCCTTAGCAACTGCATAGGAATAAAGAGATTGGCCTGAGCTATGTAAGCAATTGGTAACAGTCAGTAGGGCGGCATTGGAAGATCTTAGTTGTTGCGTAGTATTATGGAAAGTGAGCAGACCAGAGAGGGCAGGTATTTTATTTGGTTGGTATAGCAGTTGATGGGTCAGGAGAAGTTGATTGTATTTTAGTAAGTTAGGGAGTTCTAACCATCCTAGTTGTCTTAGGGAGAGGCAGTGATGAGTACAAAACTTAGCATTGGTTGCAGATTTTGCTAAAATATGATTAGGATAACTGAAAAAATAAGCAATTTCTCCTTACACTGAGTAAAAGACAAATCTGCAAGCTTTTGCAAGGCTGGGTGTTGTATTTACTGTGCTGCAGTCTTTATGGTGGGAGGTGCAGTCCACGACTATCTGGAATAAAGATGTATAGAAGTAAAGGAGGCAAGTGGGCGGCTGCGGTGGTGCAGCGGTTAGCGTTGTTACCTCACAGCAAGAGGTTCTCCAGTTCGATGCTCAGCTGGGGTGCCTTCTGTGCGGAATCTGCATGTCCTCCCTGTGGTCATGTGGGTTTCCTCCGGGTGCTCCAGTTTCCTCCCACATCCCAAAGACATGCTGTAGGTGGATTGGACACTCTAAATTGGCCCTAGGTGTGAGTGCATGCATGCGTGTGCCTTCTGTGGAAGGTTGGGCGCCGGGCTGGCAACTTGACACCGTAAAACTCCACTGTCAATTATGAGCAGACAGGTGATCTGCTGTGGCGACCCCCAACCGGGAAAAGCCAAAAGAAGAAGAAGTAAAGGAGGCAAGAACAGAACAGCATTAGTGTCAAGAAGACTTGGCACATATGTAGACAGTGAGAGATAAAAAAAAAAAAAGATGGAATTAATGAGGATAATTGAAATTAGAGCTACAGTACACTGATAAAACAGGAAAGTAGTTTAAGATTAAGAGAGAGGGGCACAGAAAAGGACATGCAGGGTATTTTCTGTATGTCCTGAGGTTAAATATGTAACAGGTGAGTTCCAGCAAGGAGAGGTAGAGGAACAAGACAGAGCTACTTGTCCAAACAGATATTTACAGAAAAAAAGTAGATAACCAGAGAAGTAGAGTCCAAAACAAATATAAACAGAACACTAAGCAGTGCAGAAATTCACAGAAAGTAAAGACTGCATACAAGACTGCATACAAAAATTGTAAAAGCAGTTTAGTGACCCAATCAAGCAACAAATGTGTTAGTTTGTCATTGCCAGTCCTACTTAGCTATAGGCAACAATGTGTTATTAGTGTTTTGAGAATGGGCGATTTGTAGATCGTACCCTGATTGGAGAATGTACGTTAACCAGCAGGGTCTTAACATACAAGTAATACCAGCTAACAACAAGTCCGACGATTCACGGCAGCATATCAAGCTGCTGTTGAGTTCGGACTGAAAAAAAAACAACAACTATCATTATTTTACACTCACTAATTAATGTTTCTGCTGGTTAGTGGGTGTAAAAAAGAAGTTATGTACTCACCATAAAGTTCCATCTGTGTTGTCCATTTTCATTTATTCTCAATATATGGGCTCAGTTCCAAGCATCTGAACCATCTCAACCATTACTACAGCTTGCAATAGCCAAAAACTCTCGAGCCTAACCCTTGCCAGCAATGCTTCTCTCCCAGTTATCTCAGATCGAGTTTGCAGAAAGAGAGAACAACTCATAGAGTCCATATCTGGAGCTATATAATAGTAACAAATATGTCCATTATCCATTCCACTAAAAACTTCAAAGGCAGGGAGAGGAGGGAGGGGAGTTGAGGATAAATGAAAATGGACAACATATAAAACGTTATGGAGAGTACATAAATTCTTTATTTGATGTCAATTTTCATTTTATCCTCGATATATGGGAAAGAATCCCCAGCTCCCTTAGATCTTGGGAGGACTCAAGGAAGGATATTCCTGAGCACCATAGAACCAAATTATGCTCTTCTCCTGGAGACCAGATCCAATTTGTAGTGAGTAATAAAGGTACAAGGAGAAGCCCAAGCTGCTGCTGCACAAATATCATCCATAGAAACTCTAGATTGAAAAACTGCTGAAGTAGCTCCAACTCTTGTAGAATGTGCCTTTAAAGGCTTAGGCAAATTAATGTTCTTTTTATTATATATTATATTTTATTATAGATGAAAGAAATACATTCTTTGATCCATCTGGCTAGCATCACTTTGCTTACTGGTTGGTCAAGTCTTGTAGATGAAAATGACACAAATAGTTGGTCAGATTTTCTTAAATTCTTATTTCAGTGTAGCTAGAAACATAATTGTTTGTGAACAATTAATAATTGTAGTCAGTATTTACCTTTGTTAGCAAAATTGGGAAAAATACCGATAAATTAATAGTCTGATTGATATTGGTCTCTGACACTACCTTTGGCAAAAAAGGAAAGAGTGGTTCTTAGTGAAACTTTGTCTTTGTGGAAAATCAGGTAAGTAGGTTTACATTAAGGCTTGTATTTCTGAAAGCCTTCTGGCAGAAGTTATTGCCAATGAGAATATAGTTTTCCCGGATAAAAACTTTAGATCACATTCAGCTGATGGTTCAAAGGGAGGTTGTACAATGGTTAGATCACATTCAGCTGATGGTGCAAAGGGAGGTTGTACAATGGTTAGATCACATTCAGCTGATGGTGCAACGGGAGGTTGTACAATGGTTAGATCACATTCAGCTGATGGTTCAAAGGGAGGTTGTACAATGGTTAGATCACATTCAGCTGATGGTACAAAGGGAGGTTGAATAATGGTTAGATCACATTTAGCTGATGGTTCAAAGGAAGGTTCAACAATGGTAAGATCACATTTAGCTGGTGGCTCAAAGGGAGGTTGAAAAATGGTTTGTAACAGTAAGTTTAGATCCTAAGGTGGGGTAGGATCTTTGTAAGGATTTTTTTACAAGAGCGTTCCTTTTGAGAAGGCTTTGCAAAGCTTATGAGATGGCAAGGAGGATTCTTCAGAATCATTATGAAAATTAGAAATAGCTGCTAATTGAATTTTGTTGATCAACTGTCACAGACAGGACACTCACTACTAATAAACAGCAAGCGAAAGTAGAAGGAGAAAACTATCAACAATGATTGACCAGATTACACCAAGGTGTACAGAAAGGAAAGAAAGAAAGGCGGAGAGGGCAAGTTAGAAAACTTAGACACGTAGCCAGTAGAGTTATAAAGTTAACGATAGTAAGATCAGCAATAATAAAGTAGGAAAGAATTCAGAAAAATATCAATATATATCAATATAAATATATATCAAAAAACACTTAGCTGAAGAGCAGTGGCGAATGCGTCTGTCATGAAAAGCGGTAAACGGGATCTGATGTAACTGGTAGAGGAGCATTGTGGGTAAGGGTTAGGCTCGAGAGTTTTTGACTACCGCGAGCTGTAGTAGTAAGAGCTGAGTTGAGGATAAAATGAAAATTGACAACATCAGGTATATATTTAAAAAAAAAAAAAGAAAATTAAAAAAACAAAAGTATGTGAGTGTATGTGTGCATGTGAGTGAAAGTGAGATTGATTGAGCCATTATTTTACACTGGTTAAGTAGCACTTTTGCTGTTTAGAGAGTGTAAAAAATATAACAGAAAAAGTGTGTGTGTATATGTTTCTATTTGTGTGTGTGTGTTCATGTTTTTGTCTGTGTGTTTGAATGCATGCTTGCGTGCATGAAAGCGAGATGTGTGTGAGTGAGTGAGAGAAAGATAAAAAGAGTATGGCTTCGGGCCTCAGAACACCCCTGGGTGGGTGTTACTTATACAATAGCACACACCCTGTCAAGTATTATTGTTTGCTTGATCCTCATTAAGACAGTATTTTTATATTTCTATGCAGTACATTACTAAATTGCATGGTGTATAGAGAGCACGCTACTAATATTGCAAAGCATGTTGGTGGGAGCAAATAAAAACAGTATACAATGTTAAAAATCCAAACAGGCATAATTCACATTGAGTGGTAGATTGCTAGCATCTTCTCCTGTTCAGCTGGTTAATCTGGGAATCTTGAGACAATGCTATAATTGTCTCATGTACACAGACAACCCTCTCCTCCTCCCAACAAACACAAATACATGTGAGAGATGCAACTATATAGCCAAACTGGAGGCTGAACTCTCTCAACTCAGGACTGGCAAGACCAGACAGGAGGAGAAGGTAACCACACACACAACAAACCCAGTCACACATAGACCTACCCCAACTGCAAATCAAGCACATAATAACACAAAAACATACTCGGAGGCTCTATTAAAAACTTACCAAAACAACAGAGGCTCCCAAAGCAGACACCCAAAAATCCACCACCTCAAAACATAACACATGCAACACATACTTCAATAAATCGGTGTGTCAATAAATCACAGCTCTTAAGGCCAAACACTATGCCTGATACACTAGTGATAGGTGACTCTATAGTCAGACACACTGACGTCCCACTTACCAGGCTGAGCAAGGAGAGGGTAACGGTAAGCTGCCTATCGGGGGCTAGGATCTGCCATATAACACACGCACTCAGGTCACTCAAAAGCACGTACAAATATGACTCCATCATTGTCCATGCCAGCGTGAATGACCTGAGACGTACCTCCTTGGACTACATGAAAAGAGACATAGAGGGGCTCTCTGATTATGTAGCCCAGGCTGGTATGACCCTGACCCTGAGCAGCATCCTGCCCTCACCAAGAATGATGCCACAATACAAAGACAAGATGATCAGCTTTAATAATCGGCTCAATTACTGGTGTCATTCCAGGGGGATCCAATGTCTGTCTGCTTGGGATGACATGCTGGACAAGCCACGCTGCTTCGCAAGGGACGGCTTGCACCTGTCACCACTGGGCTTCCGGATATTGGCTAAGGCTCTTGCCACCCCCATAGTGCCTTTTTTAGGCAAGGCTCAAAAGACGAACCCACCTCCTTAGAAAACAAAAATGGAAAAAAATTAAGGGTAATGCTGCTCAACGCCAGAAGTCTAAATCTCAAGATGCAGGCTCTCGAAGCACTCCTCAGTATGGAGAACATCGATGTCTGCGCTGTAACCGAGACCTGGTTCAAGGCTCCTGAGAGCACCCCAACGCTACCAGGCTTTACCTCGTATCATGCTTTTTGGCCCCAAAACCCGGGCGAACCACAAAGGGAGGGGGAGTGTCCATATTCATCAAGGATACCCACACCTCCAGGTTAGTGGTGACTCATGAAGCATCGGAGACCATCCAGGTGCAGCTAACCGTAGGCAAAACTGCTATACAACTGGTTGCATGTTACAGAACACCCTCCCAATCTCAAGAACCCCACTCAGCCTTCCTGAAGACATTGGAAAATATGAATGTCTCACCAAATACCATCATATTGGGAGACTTCAACTACCCTAACATAGACTGGGTGCACTATTCTAGCCCTAACACCCTAGCCCAAAGGTTCCTGGAATTCATAAACTCAAATGCAATGGAACAGCTAGTCACCTCTCCCACAAGGGGGGATAATATACTTGACCTGATCATCACAAACATGGGGACAAAATGCTCCACACCGGAAGTATTCCCCTCACTGGTGAGATCTGACCACAAACTAATCACCCTGGATATACATTTACCACCTCCACCCCCAGCACAAAAGACTACAGTGAGAAACTTCTCAAAAGCCGACTTTACACTTCTCAAGACTGAGATGGTACCATTTAAGCCCACAGGGCCAATGGAAACCACACCCCACAATGCTGAATCCTACACAAATGCTTTCTACGGACATCTCCAAGAATGCATGGATCGTGCAATCCCAAATAAAACCAAGACCCTCTCCACCAAAGGAAAGCGTCCTGTCTGGTGGACCCCAGCCATAAACAAATTGTATAACAAAAGAAGGAAGCTACTGCAAGACAGAGCAAAATCCCATAAAGGGAAGGCATCTCTGATCAGCACTAGTAGAAAGCTACGTTCTCTCATAAAAACATCCAAGGCCAACTTTGAGAGAAAAATCGCCAAGGACACTAAAGATAACCACGAGGCATTCTTCAGTTATGTTAGAAACCTGGGCGGAAACCCTCAGATATGCTCAGAGTTAGTACACAACGACAAAAAATTTACTGAACCCACAATTATTGCCAACACTCTGGCAGACAGGTTCAGTGCAAATTTCTCCCCTCCCTCACCTCCAAAAGAAGAAATACTCATCCCAGCTGAATGTAACCTCCCTGATATTTCTGATGTCCAAGTGAGAACCGCCCTCAGCAAAGCAAAAAACAAAGCATCTATGGGACCTGATGGTATCCCAGGCTGCGTGATACCTGAACTCCAAGAGGAGCTAAACAAACATATAAAAATGTTATTTAACCTTAGCCTTACTACAGGATATGTACCTGAACACTGGCGTACAGCAACAGTGGTCCCACTCCACAAGGGAGACTCCACTACAGACCCTGGGAACTACCAACCCATAAGCTTGACCAGCCTGGTTTGCAAAGCTATGGAAAGAATTATTATGGAAGTCATAAACAACGACATTGGGGACCTACAGACACTTGATCCCACCCAGTTCGGCTTTGTAAAGGGCAGATCCTGCCTTTTGAACCTGGTTGACTTTTTTGAAACAGTCACTAGAGCCATTGATGAGGGCAAGGCAGTCCATACAGCCTACCTGGACTTGGCTAAAGCCTTCGACACAATACCCCACTCGGGGATCATAGATAAGCTAAACAGCTTAAATGTAAATCCATATGTCACAAGATGGGTTGCAAACTGGCTAAAGAACAGAACCCATAAAGTCAAGATTGGGAGCCATGTCAGACTCAAAGCCAGTCACAAGTGGTGTCCCACAGGGCTCTGTCCTGGGACCCCTCTTGTTTGGCATTTACTTCTCAGATGTGAAAGCAAACATGGGAGGGTTGTGGCTGACAAAGTTTGCAGATGACTGCAAACTAGGCGCCATAGTCGATACACCAGCTGACACATACATCCTACAGAAAGGCCTCACTGAAACGGACAACTGGTGCCAGAATCATGGCCTTAAACTGAATGCCAAGAAATGTATAGTCATCCCCTTTGGGAAAAACAAAGTACCCACAAATTATCACATAGACAGTAACCCACTGAGTACCGAAAAAGTAATCAGAGACCTGGGGACCCAAGTTGATAGCGACCTCTCATTTGACACCCATGTTGCCAAAGTGGTTAGAAAGACTTTCTACCTTGCCCACCTTATCATGAAAGGGTTCACATCCAGATCAAAGGAGGTCATCGTGCCCCTGTACTCCTCCCTCATCAGGCCCATGATTGAGTACGATGCCCCATTTGGTATGTACCTCACCCGGCACTTACAACAGCTGGAGAGACCCCAGAAGTACCTCACCAAGAGGATCAAGGGTCTCCAACATATGTCATATGCTGCCAGGCTAAAGAAACTCCAGCTCTATTCAGTAGCATACCGCCTGCTCAGAGGTGATCTGTGCCTGACGTACAAGGCCATGTCCAACCAGGAACTGATGGACATGCTCCACCTCAAAAAATCCAAATCCATAAGAACCACGAGAGCCAAAGATTTAAACCTCATTACAAACATGACTAGAACATGCTGGAGGGACAGATTCATAACTCAGAGGCTTCCCATACTCTGGAACAGAATCCCAGTCCATGTTAGGCAGAGCCCCTCACTGACTCTCTTCAAGAGAAATCTTGACGAGTGGATGGGAGATCGTAGGTTTACCCCGGGGGTCACCCCTGTGTCGCTACTAAACTAATGTTAATAAGTAAGGGGGTCTTCAATGTGTCACTACTATACAAAGGCACAATATTCTAAATTTATTCTATACAACTTAGTACCACTACATGGGGTGGCGAAAGCCACATCTCTAGGGCTAGGCATGCAAATGCCCCAGGGCAGATAGCCTAGTACTAAACTATGAAACTATGAAACTATAAAGCAAGTAGTTTGCAGAAGACAGTATATACGAGGAGTCTACTCCTAAGTCACTACTTTGATTTATGGCTGGTGGCATTAACAGAGACTGACAATCAAGCACAGCTGAAAATTATATTCAGCAAAAAATATCAATTATAACATTATTAAAGCATAAACATTTGAACATATTGAATGAGTTAAACAAATTGAAGGCTGGTGAGATGAACAGATATTGCAAGAGAACACATTTAAAAGTCACAGTAAGCAGCATATATTATCACATACAGAATTAAGACAAAACAGAAACATATTAAAGGAGATAAAACAAAGTTCCACACATTACCTGGCTAGTGCAAGTGAATGAGGGTGGGCAATTGAGGGCTAACTCTCTAAACAAGTTAAAGGGAGATTTGCTGAGTAGTTTACATGTAAAGGTAGTTTAGAAGGAGGGTGTTGCAACATTCTAAAGCAAAGAACAATTGTGATGGAGAGAGTCCACAGTGGATGCTGCTGACAGTATTCAGAAACAATATGTAAGCTGTTAAATAAATAACTGTACCAACTTGGCCTTACAGGTGAGGGCTTATATTTAGCTCAGAGTACAAGTTGTTTGTTCATTAGTTATCAGTGAAACTTCAGGGCATGGAAAAGGGATAAAACAAAACAGCAAAGAGCTGCCTATACAGGCTAAGAGGGAAATTTACAAAAGCAGTAGCTGGAAAGAGCAGTTAAGAAAGTACAGGCTGCCAGCAAGCGTAAGTTGTAGCAAATTTATTATTGAGAAAAGGGGAATGGAAAAGGGCATAGGAGGCTATTTTTGACTCTAGTTCTGAAAAACAAACAACCAAAAAGCAGACCACTAAGTACTGGCCAAACACAGAAGAGTCATTAAACTTGATACCATTTTGAACAGAGCATGATTAGGATAACAGAATGAACAAGTAATTTCCCCTTATACTGAGTAAAAGACAAGTCTGTAAACATTTGCAGGGTTGGATGTTGTATTTACTCTGCTGCAGCTGGGGGGTGGGGTGTAATCAATGACTATACAGAGTAAAAAAATATGTCTGTAAGCTTTTGCAAGGCTGGATGTTATATTTACTATGCTGCAGTCTTGGGGGGGTGCAGTCCACGACTATACTGAGTAAAAAGCAGTAGCGTAGCTAGGGTGGGGAGAGTAGGACAACTGCCTTGGGAGCAAAGTGTTGAGGGGGGCACAATCAGCTAATCCCGATCTTTGTTTAATGCAATACCGGCTTTTAAAAGCTGGTTCTGCATTTGTGGTAAATCCTGATAGCTGTAGCACTCTATGTGTGGTCTAAATGTTAGCAATTGCTCGCCACATTGTAGTAAGAAGTTTTCTACAATTTAAAACAAAAAAAAAAATTTTTTAGCTAAAACCTGGGGACTGTAGTGTTCCATGTAGGCAGGGAATAAACTGTAGCAAACAGTTTGCTACAGTTTAAAAGAAGATTTTTTTTTAATAAAAGATGTTGAAGGAGGGTTGGGGGCAGGGCACAGAAACATGACCTGAATGGCTGGGATGGGGGAAGGGTAGACGGTCATTCATCTGGTCACCTGATTGGTGTGCCAGTTGAACGAGCATTTTGTTTTTTTTATTGTTTGCTCTTCAGTGGAGAAGTTGGGGGCATATATCTAATGTAATAAACTGATGGATTATAATGCATCTTATTACAGTGAAGTGCTTTTTTTTTTGTCTTCATTTGAAGAGCTGAGGTGGTGGGGCACTGGTTAAACCAGCTATGCTTCTGGTAAAAAGACAAGTCTCTAAGCTTTTGCAGGGCTGGATGTTGTACTTACACTGCTGCAGTCTTTGGAGGGGAGCACAGTCCATGACTATACAGAGTAAAAAGACAAGTCTGTAAGCTTTTGCAGGACTGGACGTTCTAGGTAGTCTGCTGCAGTCTTCTGGGTGGGGGTGCAGTCCAGAATTATACTGAGTAAAATGCTCTTTAAAAAAGCAAATATAATCCCTTGAGAAAGCCAAGACTAACTTCCAAACTCAGATATATACCAAAACCAGTCCCAGAGACCAAAATCTGAGTATATGTGGAATGCCTGAAGAATGGAAATGGAAAAAAGTAGGTTATGAGCAAACTTTTCACTACATTTTTGTTATCTGCTTTCTGTGGGGACTACCATCTCATTCCAGCCCACAGATTTGCACAGATTTCAATGAAAAAATTCCAAAAAAGAACAAACTGGTAAAAAAACAAAAAAGCAAGCTGCTCCAACTTCATCAGACAAAAGAAAAGACAATTAACCACTTTATATACTTACAAGTGGATGCAATTAAACCAATCACAAATTAATCATCAGTAAATTATATTCACTAATTCATGTGGAGTTATAAAAACATCTAACTCCATTATGGCAAGAGTAAGCACCTCAACTAATACAAGATATCGTCTCCATTTACAAGATGTATACTTAAAACCATATACAAAACATATCAGAAACCTATACATAAATACATACATATAATAAAAATATACGTTTGCACAGATTTCACAAGTGTTCACAATATGGGCCTAATACCTCCACAGTCAAACCATGACCTATAATTGTAATTTTTTTTAATACAAAGGATAGACTGGGAGAGGCTCCTGATTGTAGCTATTGATAAGAAAAGTATTTCAATCGATGTCATGAATATGTTAATATTTGCTGATCTTCCATTCAGATTTGTCCAGCATAGCAAGTCTTTTGCCATGATATAAACCTTATTATGAAAAAAAAACATATAAGCCACCTTTTATTTCCTGTTAAACTTAGAGTTCCATTCATATTTTCAATGGAATCAGAAGCCAGACATGAATTGACTGCACTGGGAATACTGTGCACTCTGGTCTGACTATTCTTCCATGTCATTCTTGTATTTGGACTTGTGTTGAATTAATGACATTTTTCTATGCACATCTATTTTCACATGGGTGTGGTAGTTTGAGTTTTTACTTCTAGAGTCTACATTACATCCCACCACAGGTATGGAATATATTTCTTAATTGTTATTATCATTAGTTCATGATGACATCACTTAGAATATGTAGTATGAATATAAATAGAACCCACACCTATTCCAAGGTCTGATTAATTGGCACCGGCGTCAACCCCCATTTCTCCCAATTTATTCACCTGATTGGAGTGTCGCATCAATAGTAACCATCAGCTATGACCAATATTTACATTGCTGGGTGGCTAACCCCACTGCAGGATTTTGAGCTCTGATTAATGCTGAAATATATAGAACCAAGTGCAGAAAATGTGTCTTTGACACAAAAAACTAATCTAAGTAATGAGTGAGGGATTTGCTAGTAACATAATATTTTGGAATATATCCATTTTTAATAAGTATGACACTGCTAAACAAGCTGGGGTTATTATTTGGATTAAAATATGTCCCTTTTGATTTTATACAAGCCCCAGGATTCAATAAACTCCATGTAGGGTTCGTGTAGAGCCTACACGGAGTATTATCATGTACAGCAATCAGTGTCTGTGGCAGTGGCATGCAATCAATATTAATGAAGCTGTGCGGACTTAAACAAGGTTTTGCGGTGTGCACCAGTGCATCTGGCCATGAAACCTCTTCGTGAATACAGAGAGCACTTCAGCATACCTCTCAACTGTACAGATTTTTGCATAAAGTCCAGATGTCTGCCTCATATTTTTGCCTGTTACTCATAAAATTGTGGTTTACTGGCAAATCATTGCCAAATCTTTGAGGACTGAAGTCAGAAAATAATGACAGACATGTGAAATTCAGACTTCACATGCTTCAAAACCTGTTATTCTATCAACTTTCTAAGTTTGTAAGAGCAGTATTTCAAAATTGTCCCTATTTTTTGGCCTTTGACCCCCCCCATTGTTTATGGTTTTGTGTAATTGTTTAATCGTCTTCCCTTTTTTATTTTCCTATTTTTTTAATGGTTTGCGCGATGTGCTGCTTGCTGCAATTTGCTTTGGCTATGCTTACCTTGTTTGGACGACTGGACCATCCATGTATCAGGCATGACCCACACATCCAAAATTAGAAACCGGATGCATTCAGTTAATAATACTGGACATCATGCAAACCCGGTAAGTGACACTGTGCTGCGCTAATACCATGAAGACCATAATACCAGGCATCATTTTCAATTCTAGGTGCTTAGGATTTCCCTCTCTCTTACCCCCTTGGCTGACCTGGTATGACTCAGATTGAACTCTACAGTTCCCTACAAAACGGTATCTACAGGACTGCAATCAGTTTCTCTCAGCATTTAAACAGATTGAACTCTACAGTTCCCTACAAAACGGTGTCTACAGGACTGCAATCAGTTTCTCTCAGCATTTAAACAGATTGAACTCTACAGTTCCCTACAAAACGGTGTCTACAGGACTGCAATCAGTTTCTGTCAGCATTTAAACAGATTGAACTCTAAAGTTCCCTACAAAACGGTGTCTACAGGACTGCAATCAGTTTCTCTCAGCATTTAAACAAAGTAGGTTGCACACAAAAAGCATTTGTTAAGCTTTCACTTACAGTGCTTTGTAATTAAGCAGGTCACCATATTGGCCAGCCATAGGGCTCTTTTTTCTACTTGAGTGTTTGCCTCCTTCCCCTGTAACTTAAGTAAATTGACTCTTACATTAAGAGCTATAATACTTACCTTATAGCTTTAGGACACCTTAGGAAACCTTGTAAACTGCAATAGCCTTGCTACGTTCGCCCTCGCTACGCTCGGGCTCTCTTTGCTCCCCTCCCTGCCCCCTATTACCTCCCACCCCCAGTACCTCTAAATTTATAGTACTATAGCCACTCCCCCACTTTCTAGATCCTATCTGCTTTCATCTGGGATAATTCCACCCACCCCCATTCTTCTACCTACATTTTAATAGCACCTATTAGCTTTCATCTGGCATTCTCCCATCCCCCTTCCAGTACCTTTACCTCACCACTCTAACTTCTGGTGTTGTATCACCAGGTAAAACAGTTCCTTAACTCACTAGCTGAATCACAGATAATGATATACTCCTCTTTACTACCCATCTTGTTCGCACCATACCTCCTTATCTTGTATGAAAACCAGTTTCTCACGGGATTTCAGGTTCCAAAAGGCCATACTATCACCCCAGCTGTAAATCCTTCCACCTTCAACCATACTTACAGTACCAGATCCTATCCAACATCTTGTTCAGTCTATCAACATCTCAACCCCAGGCACATTAGCTCTAGATCCAAACACTACCGCAAACTAATAAACAAATTCCTGAAGTTCATCAACAAGTATGGACTCAACCTAATACTTGGTGATATTCACCCCAACCCTGGCCCACCCACTTCAGATACACATACCCCCTCTACTTGCAATCTAAGCTACAAACCTGCAATTAATAGGTCAACTAACTCTCTTCTAGCCTGTCATCTCAATATTAGAAGCATTAATAACAAGGTACATGAATTGCATGCACTTCTGGATGTCCACTCCTCTGAGATTCTCTGTTTATCTGAAACCTGGTTAAAACCTAACACTAAAGACAATGAAGTGTTACCACCTGGGTACAACATACACAGGCTGGATCATGCTTTGAGGAAGGGGGGTGGGGTAGCTGTACTCTATAAATCTGAGTTGAATGTCACCATAGATGTAATACAACCACCTCAGATTAATAACTCAGAGATTCTTGCCACCAAATTGCAACTTAATAAAAATAAATGCATTAATATCATCTGTATGTACATTCCCCCAGGTAACAATATATCTACACTTGAAGATATCCTGTACTGGCTATCATGTCACTACCCCCAGGAAACCCTACTACTTGGAGACTTTAACATAGACTGGGGCACCTGTTCCTCAGAATCCCCAACCACCCATATTAACCTGCATACATTTACACAAATTATATCCACCCCTACCAGGATAGGTAAAACCAACCAAAAAGAAAGCATACTTAACTGGGTACTCATAAATAGTCACCCCCAACTGTGCACCTGTGGTACCCTCCTTGATGGCAAAAGCGATCACTTTCTCACATATGTAATTAAGCACAAAACCATTAATTCCCAACAACCCTTACTCAGAAAGGTTAAAACAAGAACTAAACTCATGTAATTGGTCTATTCTAAAACACCTCCCCATAGAGGAAGCAGTAACATACTTTAACAACAAGTTCCCTGAGATCCTTGATTTGCATGCACCTGTTCGTTCAAAGAGAACCAAGGCAAAAACTGTGCCATGGCTTTCTAAAGAGTCTAAACTCAAAATTACCCTTAGAAACAAAGCATGGGCTTTATGGTGTTCTTCTAAAGATCCTCAAGATCACATTAAATACAGGCAATCCAGGAAAGAAACCAAAAAATCAATTTTACAAGACAAAAAACAATACTACTGTAATTTACAGACAGTAAATCAAAATAACCCTCAGAAGTTTTGGGCAGGTTTAAATAATCTACTACATCCTGGACAATCTTCAATCCCAATCCCTGCTGCTACTATTGATAAAACCCCTGAAGATGTTTCTGACAGTTTTAACCGATTCTTTACTGAGACAATTCAAGCCCTAGCTAGCCAACTACCTCCTAGCTCCCCTGGTCCTGAAAGTAGCACCCCTAGAAACCTACTCACATTCAGCTTCCAACCAGTTGCAACTTCACTTATCCGTACCTTGATCAAAAAATTAAAACCCAGTACATTTTCTGCTGATCAACTCCCTGCCGAGTACCTACAAAAATCAGCTAATGCTATTGCTTACCCTGTCTCAATACTAATCAATCGAACCATAGTAGAAGCTAAAATTCCCACCATCTGGAAAATATCCTATGTAATCCCACTTCACAAAGGAGGCAGTTCTACTGAATTCTCTAATTATAGGCCAATAGCTGTACTCTCTCTACTTGCAAAGATTATGGAAAAATGTATTCATAGACAACTCATGCACCACCTAATCCAGAATCACCTTATGGCAGACACTCAGCATGGCTTCCGTCCTCATCACAGCACTACTTCAGCCCTCCTAGCCTTTACAACACCATAAACCATAATTGCAACAATAATTACATATCTTCAGCCCTCTTCTTGGATCTTTCCAAGGCATTCGATATGGTTGATCACCAACTTTTAATCCACACCCTGCAAACATTCTGTCTAGATACTAGAGCCCTTCAATGGTTTCAATCCTACCTGAATGGTCGACAGCAGGCTGTCCTCTGGCAGAACAAACTCTCTAACCTTCTACCTAACACCCTTGGAGTACCACAAGGCTCTATACTAGGGCCCTTGCTGTTCTCCATCTTCATTAATGACCTTTATACTGTCATCCCAAAAGTCAGCTGTATCCAATATGCTGATGACTCTACTCTGATTTGCTCAGCCACATCTCCAGAAGAGTTATGGTCAGCTACCCAGACAACCTTTAATACAATAGAAAACTGGCTTTCTGAACATCGTCTGATCCTAAATCCCAAAATAAAATAAAATGCTGTTATTTTCACCAACACGTAGGTCTACCGCTTTCACCTTTACCATAAATTCAGATGATGGCATGATAATCTCCCCTGACCCCTCTACAAAACTATTAGGTGTCAAAATAGACAATAATCTAACATTTCACCTACATGTTAAAAAAACTATCAAAACCATCAATAAAAAACTAGGGTCACTTTACAGAATAAAAGCCTTCCTAACCCCTGTAGCTAAAATTGCCATAGCTCGCTCTCACCTTCTTTCAACCCTTCTATATGCATCCCCTCTACTCTCGAATGTAAACAAGACTGTCCTTAAACTCTCAATTTGCTACAACCACAATGCCAGGTTTGCCACTGGGCTGCCTTTTAGGACACATCATTGCATCAGTCTAAATCAGCTTGGGTGGCTTGAACTACCCAGCCTAATCCAGTATAACCAACTGATTATGGCCTATAAAATCCTCTATAATCCGGACAATACTCCTGCACTTAAAAATATTGTCACCCCCTATAACAATCCTAGACCGCTTTGATCCTCTAACAAACTACTAATTCAGACTAGCAAAATTAATAACACAGCCGGTGACTCTCTCTTTGCAAACTCTGTAAGTAGATCCTGGAACTCTCTTCCAGTTGATATTACCTTACTTTCCACCTTACGTCAATTTAAAACTAGACCCAAACAAAATTTGTCACTTAACTGGCTATGTCAATGAATCAAGCCTGGCTAACTCTCTCTAGAATGTGTAAAAATCTGTTAACCAGTTTACTGTGTAATTTAATTTAATCCTGACTTGTGGTCAGGATTAACTCTAACCTGTGGAACTTGTTTAACTTGCTTACTTATGTAATCTCTGTAAATAGTCTGTTTGTAATATGTAATGCTGGTATTATGTAATGCTGTGTCTGCTTACCCTTGGAGCTTTTCTCCCCGGGCTTACGCTGAAAATGGACATGCATCCAGTCGGACTATCCCAGTCAACAAATGTAAAATAAATAAAATAAATAAATAAAGTTAACAATGAATAGGGAACCTCATGTAACTAATCATGTGGTAACAGGTGTTAAGTCTAGCACTGGAGTGCAGATGGTCCTGGATTCTGTTATAGGGTATGCAAACTTTCCTTATACTGTTGTGGCACTGCAGATTATACAAATAAAGTACTACATAGACAAGTGTTGTCTCAACCTTTTTGTGGCAAGAGCTGTAAGTTTAGGACTACTGTACACATGGTCCTGGGTTTGAATAATGCATATTCCATACACATTTTACATTATTTTATTTACTTGATTTTGTCCCATGTCACATTATATTTATTCTCACTTATAATACCTGTCATAGTTTTGCTGATATGACAATGTTCATGAAAGTATAATTCTGTTCTCCTATTTGAATAACAGAGTTGCACAAGCAGCTGTATATGAAATAACCCTGGAGCTGCATTGCTTGAGAGTGCATGTTGTCTAGTTTATGATACATTTGAAAAAGCTGTGCTTTGCTTACCATCTCTCAAACAAACGCACTTCACTTACCATGTTTGCACGATGGTAAGTGGATTGCAGGTTTTTCAAATGTATCAAAATACAAACAGTGTGCATTTTCTGTAAGTGCAATATGTGCAGTTGGTAGGAAAACATGATATTTAAAGAGGAATTGGCAGGAAATGCACATTAGACATTGAGCTTTATCTTTTGTAGGCATGGCTGGTGTTGTTGGAGAGGGTCCACACTTCCAAGCACAGTGCTGGAGTATTCAGGAGTCCAAAGTTTTCGTTGGGCTCCTAGTTAAGGAGCATGGCCCTTGCCTCTTGCAGGGTAACTATACAGACTCTCAATGCAAGTCTGAAGCCTGGACTAGTGTGACTAAGGCTTTGTCCAATGCGACAGATATCCCTCGCACTGGTGAACAATGCTGTCATCACTATGCTGACCTCCGAAGTAGAAAACAGGATACTCTTGATCATTGGATCAGGAATGTCAGGCAGGGAGCACCCCACAGATGTGTATGTATAAATTGCAATGACTAATTGTAAATATTAAAGCTGAATATAGTCAAGACTGGTGTTCATAATGGCATTCTTTTCTTTTATTTCTTTTACCACAGCTGCAAAAGAGAGAGCCTTGAATGTATGGTCCTCATGCATCGCAACTGACAAGGATGAGAGATGCAAGTGGTATGTTAGCATAATTATATAAAGTACTGTTATTGTAGCCTTAACAGCCAAAGACAGATTAGTTGCTATATCATACAATTGTTTAAAACTGAGCATGCATATCTCAACTGTAAAAGCAAGTATGCATACATTAGTCTGTAACATAGCTCTCAACTGCCTATATTTTCGCTGAATATCCAGAGTTTTGACTCACTGTTTTGGTCTGTTCCTCATAACATTTATGGTTTTCTGACAAATAATTGAGATTGAAGTCACCAAATAATGAGTGTCAAAATGTATGTTAACACAAATCCTATGCAACTTTCCATGTTTGTAACAGCAATATTTAAAATCTGTCCTTATTTTTGGGTCATTATAACCCCATTATTTTATGATCTGTCCAGATATCTTAGCTCTAAGAAGTTGACAGGTATGGTTAAGATTGCCAACTGTACATAATTTTTCTGGATTGTCCGGAAATAAAGGCTGCTGTCCGGATTTCACAGTGTAAATCCAGAAATTCTTATTCTTTGCAGCAGTTGAAAAAAAAATGCAGCCACTCGATTGGTGCCGAAACATCAGCGAGTTATACACACTGCACAACATCACTAACTTTGAAGAAAGGTACTACATAGGCATTATATGCCTCTCACATCACCTAACCTTATTGAATGTTGATTTGCAATTGCTAAGCAACCATATGCATAGACATAAATGTAGTGTGTGTCTGTCTCACCTCCGTGAGAGAACTCTGAACTAGTAGTGTTATGTAAGTCACGGAACATCCTGCCTGCTTGCAAGATACAAGTGTGATATCATATGAGTAGAAATAATTGTTTTAATTTACAAATATGTGATCTATGAATAAATTACCTTGGCTTTGAGTTTGTCAGTTTGCAAAGCGGACGCGCACAGAACAAGAACAAATAGCAAAAAATTCCGGAGCGCACAGAACAAGAACAAATAGCAAAAAAATCCGGAGCATTCATTCTGTTCAGCTTCAGTAAAAAACATAGCACTAAACTAAGTATATGAACTCAGTTTTCCTATGTTTTGTTAGGAGGATGGTGTTTTATCATGCTAAAACTCTTTGGCATCATGATCTTCCATTTATATAATATAAATGGAAGATACCAATGAGTTTTAACATACAGGAAAACTACGTTCATATACTTACTGTAGTAGTGCTACAGTGCTACGTTTCTTACTGAAGCTGAACAGAATGCATGCTCCGGATTTTTATGGCTCAGTTGACACATTTGTTAGCTTCTGCATCTGCAATCTGCACAGCACTAACTTGCATCTTGCGCCGTAATAAAATCAAACTGGAGTCCTGGGCTGCATTTTCTAATAATCAGATGAGGAGTGAGGAGATCAGATAGAGACTGTCACACGAGAGAGAGAGAGAGGGAGAGAGAGAGAGAGACTGAGACATGTCACACGAGAGAGAGAGAGAGAGTGGTAATGACTGAGAGCTATCTATGACTCATGAGCTAAGGACTAAGGTTTATATTTTATAAACATTACAAAAGCATATATTTTTGATTGCCGATTGCCACCATGGGCCTCTCTAATGTTTCAGGACTCTGCTTTGGACCGGTCCAGAGCATTAACTGCTGCTGCAGCTGCTGCATCCTAAAACTGTGCTGAGTTCTGTACTGTAAAATACTATTCTACACTTCTACATTTGCATTACATGATGTATTGTATGACAACATTTCCCCTGAAGCTGATTGGTTAATCTCAGTTTGCACGTGAAAGCTGAGATAACCAATTACCACTGATTCAGCACTGCGCCAGAATTGAAAGCAAACTGAAATCCTACAGTTTGACAGCTCCTGAAATGGTGAGACCTGACATGTATAACAACACCATGCAGCTAACATCCACCATTTTATGGAAAGAAAAAGTGAAGGTCACTGTGTGGAAAACAACACAAGGGAATTAATTATCTTTTAAGCGGGAAGGAAGAACGTTGTGTCTGTGTGGTGATGAGGCCTGTGGGAACTTGGAAGTCAAGTCTGTAGAAGAAGTCTAATTGTATGGCATTGGTAAGTACAGTGGATACATTACAGACAGTGAAAAAATAATTTTCATTACAGATTTACAGAAGGTATAATAAAAACAATAAATAAAAATACACAAATGCAGTCAGTGCAGTGCATTAATGGCGATCATTTCATAGTACATAGTTGCTTCTTCTTCCTTTGAATTAGTACAGTCAGTATCAGTTGTGTATATATATATATATATATATATATATATATATATATATATATATATATATAGTAAATGTGTGACTATTATACAGAGACAGACAGATTTTAATTTCTAACATTTTACAGATTGGTAGCAGTGTGGAAGCGTGAAGAGTTTTAAAGCATCAGGATAATTTAATTATTCTCTTTGGCTGGGAGCCTATAAATGGAGAGGTTTGCTGTCATGTGTGAAAGACAAGAGTACATTTCAATGAAGGAAAAACACTGTGAGTCTTTAGCACCTCGGCCTCCTTCACATAATTTGGTTGAAGTCACCTGACATCAGCTCACTGACTCAGCATCTTTTTTTTTTCAGAATTTTGCATCCATTAAATACTGTCAGTTTCCTTTTCAGCATTAGTGAATTAAGAAAACGGTTTGTTATTTTTCTATATAATATTTCTTTTAAATTTTACTGTCTCCTGACATTGTCCCCTTTTTTTGGGTAATTGGAGCAAATCTAAACAAACACCTCTTCTACTCAAATACAAACAACTACGCAATCTTGCTAAAAAACAGGTAATAATAGACAAGAAGTCATTCTATAGCTCAGGCCAGAACAAATATAACTCAAACCCTCATAAATTCTGGACAACACCCAACAGCATCCTCTACCCTGGTAATCCCTCTAACTCCTCACCCTACCCAAACACAACTCCTGAGGAAACAGCTACCCTACTTAATTCACATTTTATCTCCTCCATACAAAATCTCCTACCCTCTCAACCTACCTCTCCCTCAGTACCTGTCCCCTCACCCACCCCCAACACTTCACCCTTTTACTTCAAGCCTGTGCCCATTTCCTACATCAAATCTCTACTGCTCAAACTCAAATCATGCTCCCCCTCCACTGACAAATTACCTCCGACCTTCCTTAAACTCGTAGCTGGCTCTATCGCCTACCCAGTAAGAATATTAATAAATAGATCTATGCAAGAATCTACTATTTCTACCCTTTGGAAATCCTTCTACACTATCCCTCTCCACAAAGGAGGTAACTCCACTGACCCTTCAAACTACCGACCCATTGCCATTCTGTCCCCACTATCTAAGATACTAGAAAAATGCATCCACACTCAACTTATGGATCACCTTCTCAATCAAAACTTAGTCACCCCTACCCAACATGGCTTTTGCCCCTGTCACAGCACAACTACTGCTCTACTCTCCTTCACTCACACCATTGCAGAATCTCCGGACAACAATACACTTACTTCCTGTCTCTTTCTTGACCTCTCCAAAGCTTTTGATACAGTGTCTCATCCACTACTACTATCTAAACTCACTAACTTTCACCTCTCCACCTCCACCCTCAACTGGTTTGCTAGCTATCTGTCTGAACGCAAACAATCAGTTAAATGGCTCTCTTCCGCTTCTCCTTTCTTACCTCTCTCTACTGGTGTTACACAAGGTTCCATCTTGGGTCCCCTCTTATTCAACATCTTCACCAATGACCTTTTCACCTCATGCCATCAATCCTCACTTATACAATATGCAGACAACTCCACAATCATTTCTACAGCCAACAATATCTCCAGCCTACAGTCCCTAACCCAAACAGCTCTACTTTACACTGAACAATGGCTTTCAGAGAACTTACTGATTCTCAGTCCTACTAAAACCAAACTTTTACTCTTCCTACCCCACTCTCTTAATCATCATAAATCCTCCTTTGTCATTAAGTCTTGCAATAACACAGCTATCCTACCTGACACCCACACAAAACTCCTTGGAGTCATTATCGACGACAAATTAAAATTCAATCAACACATACAGCAATGTATAAAGAAAACACATCAGAAATTAGGTCTATTATACCGAAACAAAAAATATCTCAGTCCCGAAGCTAGACTCACTCTAGGACAAGCACTCCTCCTCCCCTCACTCCTCTGTGCTGCTCCAGTTCTCACAAATATCCAAAAACCTACCCTGAATAAACTCCAACAATCCTACCACAAAATAGCCAGATTCATCACCAACTCCCGAAATAACACACACCACTGTATTGCTTTGAAGTCTCTACAATGGCTAGAACTCCCACAACTACTACATCTCTATCAATTTCACATGTTGCACTCTATGCTCTTTAAACCATCCTACTGTCCATCCTTATCTCTCCTTGTCTCTGTCTACACCCCATCTCGACCCCTCCGCACCTCTAATCAACAATTGCTTGATATTTACCACCCAAATAAGTCAGTAGGTAAGCTACTCTACAAACACTCTGTGGCCCAAGCCTGGAACAAACTACCCCTTGACATTCGCTCAATCTCTCACACCCCACTATTTTAGAAAAACTAAAGACTCATTTACTCAATTCCAGAATTTGCCCCTGCTATGACCCTGCATAATTCTCTCCTCCCCCCACATTGGAATCACTCCCTCTATCCTTGTCATACTTCTGAACTCTATCCCCACTAGTACAGTTACATAGCATAAAAAAAAAAAAAAACCTTGTGCTGTCATTTAACTATTGTTAATGTTGTTTTGTTTATTGTTTTACTACTGTAATGACTAGTTTTATTTCTATTGTTTGCTGTGCTTGTATACTACTGTAGTGTTTTTTTATTGTACTATCTGGAGCTTTTCTCCTCGGGTCTCCACTGAAAATGGGACAAAATCCCAGTTGGACTAACCCGGTCAACAAATGTCAATAAATAAATAAATAATAAATAAATAAATTGTTCATATGCCAGTTTTAATTCAGGCTCCTTCTATTGTGTCTACCCCATCCTTTGTTTTCCAGTGATCCTTTTCAAATACATTTATTGGTTATTTATTTTGTCAATTAGCTTTGTTTAGTCTTTACATCTTGATGATGATTATCTGCAATTTTTTACCCCATCCGACAGCAAGATGATTCAAGCATCATCAAGTTCTTGACAGACGGTGTCAACCGACAGCAGACAATACATTTTCAGTATTAAGCAGAATAAAGTATTAAATACTTCCAGCTCAACTAAGCATGGTTTCATGCCAGGAAAGAGCACTACAGATGCGATGTTTGCTCTGAGAGTATTGATGGAGAAGTACAGAGAAGGTCAGAAGGAGTTGCATTATGTCTTTGTGGACTTAGAGAAAGAATATGACAGGGTGCCTAGAGAGGAGTTGTGGTATTGTATGAGGAAGTCGGGAGTGTCAGAGAAGTATGTAAGAGTGGTACAGGATATGTACGAGGGTAGTGTGACAGCGGTGAGGTCTGCAGTGGGAGTGACGGATGCTTTTAAGGTGGAGGTGGGACTACATCAAGGATCAGCTCTGAGCACTTTCTTATTTGCAATGGTGATGGACAGGTTGACAGACGAGATCAGACAGGAGTCCCCGTGGACTATGATGTTTGCAGATGACATTGTGATCTGTAGTGAGAGTAGGGAACAGGTGGAGGAGACCCTGGAGAGGTGGAGATATGCTCTAGAAAGAAGAGGAATGAAGGTCAGCAGGACTAAGACAGAATATATGTGTGTAAATAAGAGGGAGGATAGAGGAATGGTGAGGATGCAGGGAGTAGAGGTGGTGAAGGTGGATGAGTTTAAATACTTGGGATCAACAGTTCAGAGTAACAGTGAGTGTGGAAGAGAGGTGAAGAAGAGAGTACAGGCAGGATGGAGTGGGTGGAGAAGAGTGTCAGGAGTGATTTGTGACAGACGAGTACCAGTAAGAGTGAAAGGGAAGGTCTACAAGAGGTTAGTGAGACCAGCTATGTTATATGGGTTGGAGACAGTGGCATTGACAAAAAGGCAGGAGTCAGAGCTTGACGTGGCAGAGTTGAAGATGTTAAAATTTGCACTGGGTGTGACTAGGATGGACAGGATTAGGAATAAGTATATTAGAGGGTCAGCCCAGGTTGGAAGGTTTGGAAACAAAGCCAGACAGGCAAGATTACGTTGGTTTGGACATGTGCTGAGGAGGGATGCAGAGTATATTGGGAAAAAGATGCTAAGGATGAAGCTGCCAGGTAACAGGAAAAGAGGAAGGCCTAAGATAAGGTTTATGGATGTGGTGAGAGAGGATATGCAGGTGGTAGTTGGTGTGATAGAGCAAGATACAGAGGACAGGAAGAAATGGAAACAGATGATCCGCTGTGGCGACCCCTAACGGGAGCAGTTGAAAGAAGAAGAAGAGACTTCCAGCTCAACTAAGCACAAAGAAAGATCATATGACATGTCCAATGTAATGGTAAGCAGAGTTGCAAACAGTTAGGGTTGCCGCTTGCCACCTTTTCAAATGGCCAAAGTGGGACATTTTTTGTAGAAATGTGAGATTTTGCAGGAAAAAAACATACCCATGGGTATGTTTTATTGTTCCATGGCTGTGTAAGTACAAAATCTTATAGTTTACAGCCAGAAGAAAGTAAGAAATGTAAGTTGCAGTTAAAGAAAAATAATTCCAGAGAGAGACTAATGGTTCCAAACATTATTAAGCAAAATGTTGTATTTCGAGTACCAGTATTACATGTCTTTTTTGCTTTCACGATGTACATGTCCAGAATTTTTGACATGAAAAGTTGGCAACCCAAGGTAGCACAAAGCAACAATTGCTCATTCTCAGATAACAGTGAGCATGAATCTTCTTCTTTTTCTTTCAGCTTTTCCTAGTTAGGGGTCACTACAGTGGATCACCTGTCCACTCTGATTGGCAGTGGAGTTTTACGGTGTCGAGATGCCAGTCTGGTGCCCAACCTTCCACAGAAGGCACACACATGCACACACTCACACCTAGGGCCAATTTAGAGTGTCCAATCCACCTACTTTGGGATGTGGGAGGAAACCGGAGTACCCGGAGAAAACCCACACGACCACAGGGAGGATATGCAGACTCCACACAGAAGGCACCCCAGCCGAGGATCGAACTGGAGAACCTCTTGCTGTGAGGCGGCAATGCTAACCGCTGCACCACCGTGGCCGCCCAACAGTGAGCATGAATCTATACAGTGTAAATGGAAAGTGTGCATGCATTATGCTGTGGTCCAAAAGAAAAGTACAGTATTACAGTATTCACTGGTTGTGGGTTCAAATGATACATTTCTCAAATATAAAACTTACTTGTTTACAATACTGTTTTAGGTTTTCATCATTAAATGTACAATACTGTTACATTTTCATCATTATAGTATTTGAAGTTCAGACCTCTATACCTGTGGCTTGAATGGCCTGCTGTCAAGTGTAATCAGAGAAGCATGCATACGTGCAATATATACACCCGTGAATGATTGCTGGATGCAATCTGATCTATACTATAGTGTGTGTCTGTTAGGAACAGGGTAGTATTCAAAGTAATAAAGAAATTTCTTAGCAGTTGGTAGTGTTAAAAGTAAAATGTAACAGAATAGAGTAAAAATGTATTGTAGAAAGCGTTGTATATTAACTGTAAAGTTACTAATGTTCTCCTTTTTTTCTCTCACCCTGCCCCTTCTCTTTATTTGTTTTTTTATGTTTAATTTTCTTATTTTTTGTTATGTCTAATTTTTTATTGCTTTGTTATTACATATTTTTCATTTATTATTTATCATTGTATTTGTAATTATATCATTTATTGTTTTTATAATAATTTATAATATTTTTCTTTTTTAATTTTATTATTTTCATTTGTTTTAGTTTATGTTTTATTTCTTTATTGTATTTTAATTTTTTTATGTTATTGCTGCTGTGCAGCAGGTTAGTCTAGTTCCGTATGATCCACCTACACTTGCTCCACTGGCTAGAGAACCAAGGCCCAGCACTTCTGGGCTGCAGCCTGGCAACACCCCAAATGCTGACCCTGCTCTACCTGGACCCACAGGTAGTTCTAACCAGAGGCTAGGCCTGTAGTCCCCTCTGGGAGCAGAGGTAGAGAGGGTGCATTCATTACCTGAGCTGAGTTGCCAGGCATGGTGCATAGGACAGAGTGGAATGTTGGGGAAGGGACATAGGCATGTCTGAGGCAGGTATGTTGGGAAGGTGAGGAAGCATTTGTTGACTGTTGACAGACAAGACATATGAGACAAGAGACAGGGTTGGTGAAGGACAGAAGGGGGGTAAACACCATGGTTGGGGTGAGGGTGGGTAAATTGCAAACATATGGATGTCAAGTTTAGTGACAGTGAGAATCGAGTCCTCACCCACTGGACTGTCATCACTGTCACCTCACTGTTCAGTTGGCTGCAGTGTCTGATATATGCATGTCCTTGTGTTATTCAGGAAACAATGGAGAGCAGTGTCTTCACTCAGCGTAGGCATGCACCAGTTGTGTGGCACACAATCCTATGCATCATATCTGGCAGTTCAGGTTGGGTGACAAAATCACCCCCGCTGCCTGTACTCCCAGAGGGAACCACAGGCCTATCATGTGGGCAGAACTACCTATGGGTCTGGGATGGCTTCCCTGCATTTGGATCTGACTCTGAGTCAAGGCTGCCAGAGGTCGCACAGTTCCTGTACTGTGTCCTTGGCCTGCAAAGTCTTCACCTTCTCTGTCTATGGCTATTGGCAGCAGCAGCAGCATTGGCTTCAGCCTGTAACACAGACAAATGTATTAAAAAAGCCACAGCTGCTAACAATTTATCTATGACTACTTTGTGTCTGTACTCCCACTATTTTCCCAATCCACATAACAAAACAGCATGAAGTCTACATGGATGCTTTATATCTTGTTGACTATCTCCACAAGATTGGTTGAGTAGCATGCAGTTCAGCTGCTTATGTTGTAATTAACTTGGTGGCACATTTATTTTGAACAGTATATCTCTACAGTGGAGTATTGTACTCCAGCAGGTATATATCCATTTTGTTACCTACATAATGCATATGCTGGAATGTAGTTAAGAATAATGTGAAGTAAATCTGTATGCATGTTTTAGAACCATAATCATGGCATGGCCTTGTTTTTCAAGCCATTTCAGAGGTACAGAGGATGTAGAGGAGGCTGAAATTATAATGTTGTGTGTGGGGGGGTCAAAGATGAGTTCCTGCTATGGCACAAACTAGACTAGACTGTTATTTTGGGAAGGTGAGCATAGCTGAGTATCTGTTATGGCCCAAACAAGGATATGTTTCTCTTGTTACTCTCCTTGTTTTGTATCCTCCCCTATTAGTTTTTGACCCCTGTTGAATCTTTAAAGTTTATTATGTGAGGAATGCTATCAAAAAACATAAAAAGCCATCCTGAGCAAATAACTGACCCCACACGCCTATGCTACATCCAATACGAATGCCAGTAGTATCCAAAAAATCCAAAATCCAAGAGGCAAGAAAAAACTATTTATTAACATAAAACATATGAAGGTTAAGCAGTTTCATCTCAAGCTGTAAGAGACTTCATCAGAACAAATGCCACCAGTAACTGAATCCTTTATATAACAATCTGTTACTAATTAGAATAATTAAGTATGGAAGCACTTAAAGGTACAAAACATAAAAGACATGTAACAATTCTAAATAAAGTAAATCCAGCATAAAAATTATACATTCTGTAATGAATATAAAACATAAAATCAATTCTGACATAAAAACATATATATAAGAGAATATATGTTCTGTGAAGAATAATGTTTATAAAGTAAGAGCACGTTTTTTAAGAAGCAGGACTATTGTCATTCATACCTGGAGGTACCATGGCATTTAATTTTAGCTGCCAATATAGTTGTCTGATCTCCAGGTCTAGTCAAGGCTGCCACACAACTGGTGCATGCCTACACTGAGTGAAGGCACTGCTCTCCATCGTGTCCTGTATAACACAAGAACATGCATACATCAGACACTGCAGCCAACTGCAACCAACCTCTTCTTATATTGTCAACTACAATGTCCAAAATCCCAAATTTGAACCTACTAATTCCTTTACAAACTAAACTATGCTTATAAAGGGCATTGTTTATGTTGGCTTTATTAATAGCATATAGATGTTCATAAATCCACTTCCTAAAGCTATGTGGTACACAAGACCAAATAAACAATACCTCTGGTACCGCAATTGCCCTTTTTCAACATAATTTTGAAAGGTACATGTTCCAAAACAACAGTCTGGTCCTCCATAATAAATGGGCACTGTCGACATGCCCCACATTTTGTTGTCCCTTTCTCTGGTACCTGGTGGTATAATAACTCGTGTTCGAATACCCATTTTAAATTTTTACCTGTCTTATAAACGAAACTAGGAACTTGTCCAATGTGTTCAAGAATATCAGGATTACTTTTAAAGATTATCCAATTTTTTGTTAGTATGTGTTTCACTTCCTGACTACCCGTACCATAGGGTACTACCATACTAATTTGGAAGTTTAATTTGCTTTTGAGTACCTTATCATGTGTAGCCGGACAGTTGTTATTTAAGAGGGGTTTGTATTTATTACCCCATCCTGATTTTACTTCCTGGACTATTGTCATTAAATAATCTTGGGAGTACCCTCTTTCTTTAAACATGTCTATCATAGTATTTACTTTGATCAAAAAGCTATCCAAATCCGAGCACAACCTAGCTGCTCATATCAACTGTCGTTTAAAAATGTTTCTCTTCATATTTCCTGGGTGGTTACTCTGGTAATCCAGGTAGTTGTTAGAGAAAGATTTCTTTCTAAAAATTTTTGAACCAAACCTCCTGTGGGTTTTATCTTTAAACAAAGTTATATCTAAAAAAGCTATACTGTTTTTAGATTCATTTCCTTTAAAAAGGAAGGTATCACCAACAATATTTAGATAATTCAAAAATACATCTATCTTGTTAGCAGACTTCCATAAGATAATGACGTCGTCCAGCTATGTATAGTAGTATAGTAGCCAGTCCTCTGGGAATTTTGAGCCAAAAACATGTTTTTTTCTCCCAAATATATAGGACTAAATTAGCATATATGGGTGTGCAGCTCACACCCATAGCTACCCCTTTAACTTGTTTGAAAAATTCTCCTCAAGAGAAAGCTCAGGATGGCTTTTTATGATTTTGAGAGTTTTGTTTGAGCCATCTTTTTTGACATATTGCTTTTTGCACTAGAAGTGGGGAATGCTGACACCCTACTTTTACTGCTTTATCTGTAAACAATTTATTTGTACTTATGTGATTCTTATATGTGTTATCATTTTTTTATCTTTCAGGACACAAAATGTCTGTTTGACATAGGCCCCCATTTACTGACTCGGAGAATAACCTCATCATAGAGGCCTTACATCACCATCATGCAGTACTACTGTCCAGAGTGTGAGACAACATGGCTCAGCATGCAGCCCTGTGGGATAAATTAGTCTGTAACATTAATGATACTGGAAAAACACAGTCGCACTTATGAGCAGGTGTGTCACAGAGCCATAAATATGATAGCTGCAAGGAGGCATGCAGCTGCAGTGGCACGTGATTGCTAGATCACCGGTGGTGGGATTGCTGCAGAACCTCCTCTCACTGCCACAGAGGAATTCCTGGCAAACATTGCCACACAGGACAGCTCCCAGCAATCAGTGATCCAGTATGTTCTGGACATGGGCACCACTCCTGCATCTCAAGAGGAGCTTTCAGGCATGCTTTGTTAGATCATCATTAGAATACTGTGGCATTCTGAAATAGTGTCAGTTGTTTATACGTACATGTCAAGTTGTTTTTTGGGTGGGGGAATTTAAGATAGCTGCAGTTTTAAGCTTATTTTGAAGTTGTCAGCCACATTCTTGTTAACATTGGAGTTACTGCAGATATAGTGAAGGTTATACTGTTAAATGTGGTGCTGTTGCCATCAACTCTTCCTTTACTCATTTCAGGACTGTCTGGAATTCAGAGACATAGGGTTCCTGCAGTTGGTAAGCATAATATATTTATGTCATCACTGTAGATAAATTCCAAGATATCTGATAATGTGACCTCTCAGACCTGCTGTATATATTGCTGTACTGTCTAAATACCTGTCAACTGTACAGATTTTTGCTGAATGTCCAGATTTTTGGCTCATATTTTTGGCCCATAGTTTATTTCATAATGATTCTATGGCAAATTATTGACAAGTCGTTAAAGACTGAAGGCATAAAATTTTATTTATTTATTTTTATTTTATTTTACATTTGTTGACCAGGCTAGTCTAACTGGATATATGTCCATTTTCAGTAGAGGCCTGGGAAGACAAGCTCCACGTAAAACAAATAGCACATTAAAAATTCAGTTTCAAAACATTAAACTTCAATTAAAGATACTAGTCATAGAAAACATGTGCTACAAGGTAAATAAGCATATGTGATATAAGAAAGTAGAACTAAATTAGACACCCCTTTTTTTTTTCCAGACACTGTGGGAAGGAAGTATTCAGAAGGATGATGAAGATTCCAGAACAAAGTTTTAAGTAAGGAGCAGCAGGAGAGACTAGTTTAAAGAGAACAGAGTTGGGAGACAATGAGTTGAGGGGTAGTAACTCAGAGTGACAGGGGAGAAGTTCATTATGTCTATCTTGTAGTAACTCAGAGCGACAGGGGAGACGTTCATTATGTCTATCTTGCAGTAACTCAGAGCGACAGGGGAGAAGTTCATTATGTCCATCTTGTAGTAACTCAGAGCGACAGGGGAGAAGTTCATTATGTCCATCTTGTAGTAACTCAGAGCGACAGGGGAGAAGTTCATTATGTCTATCTTGTAGTAACTCAGAGTGACAGGGGAGACGTTCATTATGTCTATCTTGTAGTAACTCAGAGTGACAGGGGAGATGTTCATTATGTCTGTCTTGTAGAAACTCAGAGTGACAGGGGAGACGTTCATTATGTCTATCTTGTAGTAACTCAGAGCGACAGGGGAGATGTTCATTATGTCTATCTTGTAGTAACTCAGAGCGACAGAGGAGACGTTCATTATGTCTATCTTGTAGTAACTCAGAGTGACAGGGGAGAAGTTCATTATGTCTATCTTGTAGTAACTCAGAGTGACAGGGAAGACGTTCATTATGTCTATCTTGTAGTAACTCAGAGTGACAGGGGAGACGTTCATTATGTCTGTCTTGTAGTAACTCAGAGTGACAGGGGAGACGTTCATTATGTCTATCTTGTAGTAACTCAGAGCGACAGGGGAGACGTTCATTATGTCTGTCTTGTAGTAACTCAGAGCGACAGGGGAGAAGTTCATTATGTCTATCTTGTAGTAACTCAGAGCGACAGGGGAGAAGTTCATTATGTCTATCTTGTAGTAACTCATAGCGACAGGGGAGACGTTCATTATGTCTGTCTTGTAGTAACTCAGAGCGACAGAGGAGACGTTCATTATGTCTGTCTTGTAGTAACTCAGAGCGACAGGGGAGAAGTTCATTATGTCTGTCTTGTAGTAACTCAGAGCGACAGGGGAGAAGTTCATTATGTCTATCTTGTAGTAACTCAGAGCAACAGGGGAGAAGTTCATTATGTCTATCTTGTAGTAACTCAGAGCGACAGGGGAGAAGTTCATTATGTCTATCTTGTAGTAACTCAGAGCGACAGGGGAGAAGTTCATTATGTCTATCTTGTAGTAACTCAGAGTGACAGGGGAGACGTTCATTATGTCTATCTTGTAGTAACTCATAGCGACAGGGGAGAAGTTCATTATGTCTATCTTGTAGTAACTCAGAGTGACAGGGGAGACGTTCATTATGTCTATCTTGTAGTAACTCAGAGCGACAGGGGAGAAGTTCATTATGTCTATCTTGTAGTAACTCAGAGCGACAGGGGAGAAGTTCATTATGTCTATCTTGTAGTAACTCAGAGCGACAGGGGAGACGTTCATTATGTCTATCTTGTAGTAACTCAGAGCGACAGGGGAGAAGTTCATTATGTCTATCTTGTAGTAACTCAGAGCGACAGGGAGAAGTTCATTATGTCTGTCTTGTAGTAACTCAGAGCGACAGGGGAGAAGTTCATTATGTCTGTCTTGTAGTAACTCAGAGCGACAGGGGAGAAGTTCATTATGTCTATCTTGGGTAGAATAAGTCCAACATGGAGGTATTGGACTTTAAAGTGAAAACTGAGTAGAGGGGGAATAGCAAAGGAGGAAACAGATGATAACGATAATAGGATGAGATAATCTTAGTCTGGGTTAGTACAGGGACACAGCCAGTGGCTAGTTAGATATAATTTAAGGTTCTTTTTGAAAAGTGTAGCAGAGGAGAGAGAGGTAAGTTCAGAAGGAAGTAGGTTCCAGATTTTACCCACTGCATTAGAGAAGAGGGAATCACCTGCTTTATTGTAGGGTTTATAAATAGATACCAGTAGTTTGTTGGCTGAGCATAGATTTGTAAGATTGTTATACGGGCTGATAAGATTTGTGAGAATTGGTGTTTACCTGGATAATAAAGGGTTTTATGGGTAATAATTAGTTGTTGAAATAAAATCTGATTGTGCAGTTCAAGCCATCCCAGTTGATTCAGATTTTGGCAGTGGTGGGTTCTAAAGGGGGAGCCGGTAGCAAATCTGGCTATACTATTGTAGGAGATTGCAAGCTTGTTGAGGTTAGTTTTAGATAGATTAGTGTATATAGGAGAGGCATAAAACAGAGTAGAGATAAGGTGGGTTTGGGCAATAGTAGTTCTGGCTGTGGGAGTAAGGAAGTGTTTAATTTTGTAGAGTGAGCATAGTTTACGGTTAACTGATTTTATTGTGGAGTTGATATGAGTAACATAGTTAAGGTTGTGGTCAATAGTAACTCCTAAGAGTTTTGTAGAAGTGTCAGGAGATATGACTGTGCCATTTTTGGATTTGATAGAGAAGTGAAATGGGATGGATTTTTGTGTAGGAGTAAATATTAGTAGTTTAGTCTTTTTTGGGTTGAGGAGGAGACTGCGTTGTAAAAACCATACTTATACAAGCTCAAAGACATTTTGGGTAAGGGACTGCAGTTCAGAAGGCCCTGTAGCTGAGGATATTAATGTAGAGTCATCAGCGTATTGTATAGTTACAGCTTGAGGGATACTAATAAATACATTGTTTATAAAGATGGAGAATAGAAGAGGGCCTAAAATAGATCCTTGGGGTACACCAAGGATGACAGGAAGAGGGGCAGATAGAGTGTTTTCCCAAAGCACTGCTTGTTGCCTGTTATCTAAGTATGACTTGAACCACTGTAGTGCTTGAGTATCCAGTGAGAGGGGCTTGAGAAGATTCAAGAGTAGTTGATGGTTAACCATGTCGAATGCTTTTGAAAGATCAATAAAGATAGCAGAGGACAGGGTGTGGTTGTTACGGCTTTTGTTAATGTGGTCAGAAAATTACAGGAGGGCAGTAGTGGTGCTATGGAAAGGTCAAAAACCATGCTGAGAGCTAGCTAATAGGCCATTTAGGAGAAGGTCTAGTAAGTGACGGTAGATGCATTTTTCCATGATTTTAGCTATGGGTGAGAGTAGGGCAATAGGACGAAAGTTGGAAAGTTCTGTTGAGTTGCCACCCTTGTGTAGGGGGATAATGTGTGAGACTTTCCAGATAGATGGGATGGTACCTAAAATAATGACAAAGATCTGAAATTCAGGATTCATACCCTTCAGAACTGTCATGTTAAAGCAAAACCTGTTATTCTATCAACTTTCTAAGTTTGTAAGAATAATATTTAAAAATTGTCCGTATTCTTGGACCTTTGTCCAGATTTCTTGCTCTAAAAGGTTGAGAGGTATGACTGTCTGTAGTAGTGACAGAGTGTAAATTGTTTAGCGTATATTGCAGCATAGTAGTACAGGTATTAATGTATTCTTGTGTTTCTTCCTTTTATCACAGGTGATTGTGGACATGGTTCTGTGTCCCCTGTGCCACCTGATGTCAGTGTCACCATCAGTCTCGAATGATGATTGTGGCCAAAGTGAGGCACAGCCAGAGGTTGCAGAGGCTGAATCTGATACAGAGGTTGACACTCAGCAACACCCCCCTCATTTTCCCCATACACAGTCAGTACACTTACGCATCCCCAGTTCACTGAGGTCACAGATACTGGACAGGTGAAGGGTAAGGATATTGACCAGGGAAGTGTAGCTCCTGTTGCTTCAGAGCCTGTTGACTATGGCCATAGCCAAACTTTTGGCAAGGTGTAACACAGGAGGCTCGATAGGGGTGCTCAGAGGAGGCCTGCTGTCCCTCCTCCACCTGGTGCAAGTGTCTCTTCATGTGTAATGCAACATATGTTTAGAGCCATCACGGAGGCACAGACAGTTCAGAAAGGTGCTCCAGACAAATGCTCAAGGGTCTAGATGTAGCATAGGCTAACATCCATGACTGGCTCCACAGTGTTGTTGATTCCATGATCAGATGAGTAACACATTGGAGTGAGGTGTGTCTGTGATGGAGCATGGAGTATCTTTCATGGAACACACATTGTCTGTGATGCAATGTTTGCTGGGAGGGGAACGTCGGCCTTGTGGGCATAGGACAGCAGCTACATCTGCTGTGAAGCAAAGTGGCAGTGTCTGATACACACCCGTAGTAGCAGTACTTCCACTGCTCCATCAGAGAGTGTGCTGTCCACACCTAGACTTGGCAGACCATGGGGTCATAGTCCTGGGCATTCCTGTGAAGAGAGCACATCCAGCAGTCATCACTCACCTGCAGGTAGAAGCCCTGCATCTGACCTTGGGCACAGAGGTGCCAGTGCAACTCCTGACAGAGCCAGTTCTCATGGTTGGGAGTGACAAAGATGAACTGTCAGCTCTACCATACATGGCTCACATCTGCCCGACATTCAGACACAGAGCTAGCATGGAGCTTGGCTATGTGCATGCAGGCTCTCGCACACCAATGTTACATTAGGCACCTACAGACACACACACACACACACACACACACACACACACACACACACACACACACACACACACACACACACACACACACACACACAAAACATTTTCATGGTCCATCTTGCCTGCTTCATTTCCTTACTCACACACACTCACACACCGTTTGTGTCAGCCTAGGCCTCCTGCACCCCCACACAATACCCTGTGCAAGTGATGATAGCTGTGCCATATCCGTTTTCTCTCTTTTGGATTCAGGGATAGTAAAGCTATGTGTCTGATGCACAGGATGACTATTTACATAAATGATGATTACAGCTGCATGTGTGATTTTGAACTGATGACTGCACCTGTCAGTTATATTGTACTTGGTCAGTTATACAGGTGTTACCATCATCATTGCACTACTTTACAGTAGATGCTCTTGTAAGGTTTGTGAAGTTAACAACTGAAATTTGTATCATACAGTTTGAAAATTTCCCTGTAATTATTTTTATTACAGAGTTGTAGTGCACATCAGAAGTCACAACATCAGATTCAGATATTAGGATTTTAAGTATGCACTGTAGTCAACTCTCATCAAAATAGTAATACAGTATAACAGTATTTCTGGCATGTGCATCACCATAGCTTCACAGGTACATAGGATATTACTAGGTTATTGACCTGATGGTGTTTAGAAGCCGAGCTATCAAATCACAATATAAAATTTGATGTCAGATATCATGTATGGACAAGAATTGTCTAGCAAGGCCTAACCATGTCCAGGTGAGAAGCAGTGGCAATGCAGGGCAGAGATTAACAGTTTTTCATCATATCATCAAGGCTATGATGAACCGGCATCATGGAGGTGCTCGGTTGACATAGTTTTGAAGCCTATTCCAGAGGAGTGGCAACCTATGGAAGATGTATTTGTCTCTCCAGCATGTCCTATATCTGCCTGTCTACATTGATGGGCCTTGAACAGCTGACTGTAGTCCCACATTACATATGTAGGGGCAGCATTTTCATCACAATCGGGTCAGAGATAGTAATGTAAGGCATACATAATACATGTTACCTCAAAGCAGTCTATATCATACTGAGTACAGTGACCACTACATCAGTCTGTCCTTATTAGACACACGTTTGATACTGTGATTTATATTACTTGTAAATCTGTGAGGTCTGTCATGTTTCACTACATAGCAAAGGGAGCATTATATTCAGGAGTAGGATTGAGGAGGGATGACTATAGGGGATTTAGAACTGAATGTGATACTGCTGCAATGGCTTTGCTAATCTGATGCAATATGCAGAAAACATTCCTCACCACAGATGAGACATGTTGCAGTCTACTTGTGTCCCCAGGTCTATCAATACAGAATTGGTGATTAGGGTATTCAGGGTTATGTCATAATAAGCTAGAACATTGTTAATACCAGAGGAAATGACGATGCATTTATATAACAGTCATTTAACAGCACAGAGTTATCATCAGTCATTAGTCTCTTTTGAACAGCACTGACATTGTTAGGGGATACAATGATAGCACTTAAGTGTCCTTCAACCACAAACTTGGCTAGCCACCAGACACTCTGTTTTGGTCTGGACTTCTGAGAAGTACATGACTTACAGGAATGGACACGGCAGTGACACTTGTGGTAACCCATGAGTGATGGTTCTGCTGCTAGAGGTGAACTCTCCCACTTTGAATGAGTGTTGTTTGTCTGTGAATCAGTTTGCAACCCACTGGACAACATAGCAGTTGATATTCGCCTGGCTTCACTTTTCACTGATGCACGAATGTGGGATTGTGTGGAAGGCCTTGGCCAAGTCAAAATAGACAAGGTCAATGCTGTGCACACATGCTATGTCTCTGGTCACATTATTGAATACCAACAGTTATAACATGCGCAACTTTCCCTTGAGAAAATGATGCTGGAACAGATGTAGTGTTTGGATGTCAACTCTGTCCTTGTATCTGACATCCATGAAAATCCATTCCATTGTCTTACATTGAGGCTTGCGAAACTTAAGGAGCTATAAGTTCATGTGTATGTTGCTGATCCACCCTTGCTTAGGGGGAAATAGGTCACTGATTTCAAATCTGTGTGGAATAAGGCAGTACTCAGACTGTGATTGAATAGGGTGCCTAGTGCAGTAGTTCGCTGGTTAAGAACATTACGAATGCAAGCCAGAATGCCATCTGTTCCCATGGAGATTGTGCTCCTAGACTCGGAGAGAGCAGTGATTACTTGTTCTTTGTAGTGGAAGGTTGGAGGTGATGTTGAATATGTGGTGTGGTAAGCTGGTGCGAGGGTGGGAAGATAATTTTTATCCAAGCATGTCTACTGCCAGGTTTTTAATTTACACTGGGTCAGTGTGTGCAATACCATCCACAATTACTTCAGCACACATCTGAGTTATACCTTTCCTTTGCTGTTGCAGATGTAGCAACATCCTTAGCTAGGGTTTTGACATATTTCCCATAGCTGCTCTGTGGGATTTTCCAAGATGTCTTATTGTCTTGTTTAGGCTGGGGATGTTCATCTTCCAGTTTTGGATTTACACTTTTGTACTTGTAGACATCAGCTTTGTTTACTTACTGTATAATCAAGTAATGTCAGACATCCATCAACATGGTTATTATTCTTGTAAGGAACTTTCTTTGATCCTATCAGGCACATCTGTGTCTGTATGTTTGTGTAGATGCTTATACAGGGCATCAGGGTATACCTTACTATAGTTGTCAATGTCCTCTGTGGAAACTGTAGTTTGGAAGAAGATTATGCCATCCCTTAGGATGGTGTAGTTACCTTGGAGGATGTATTTTCAGCGGACCTCTCATTTTTTAATTGTGTACCTATTGCAAATTCTGAAACAACTACTTTATGGTTGGATTGAAACAGTGCAGGCCCTACACATGAGAGGTTGCATTGGTCAATGCTATTTGTGAGGACTACATCTAGAATATCACAGACACTTGTGGAGTGGTGCAGTCTTAGTTCCATGCCATATGAGTTATCAAAGTCCAGGAATTATTGTGCAAGTGAGTTTGTCCTCATATAAGTTTCACAATCAATGTAGTTATAGTTGAAATCATCCCTGAGTAGTTTGTTTTGTTCAACTTTAATTGTTAGAAGTACTTATAAATAGGCTGTATGGCCTTTCTTCTTCATGAAAGGGGGCATATAACTGGCTATAACATTAAGGGGTTTCTTAGCCACAGTAAATTGGAGGTACATAACTCCATAGACTTAAACTGTCTAACCCATTTAGAGGAGGAATTATCCCACAACTTCAAAATTGCATTCTGAAAGTGTGGAAGGCATTGTAGCCTTGCAAGGCTGGGTAACTTCCTGCAGCCTTGAATCAGATTTCTGTGACTGCACAGATGTCCACCACTTCTACTGGGACAAATGCTGACAGAGAGTGTAGTTTCTGATGTTAACTCCTACAGTTCAGCAGCTTGACCCTTACTTTGTTGGAGTTATATATTTTCACATAGTAACGTCTGTTTTTGTGACCTTGTCTAACAAAGGCATTATGGTGGAGGCAAGTACCTTAGCCAGAAAACAAAAGCCTAGAGGTGCCAGATGAAGTCTGTGTCTTGCCAAGCAGTTTGGTCTATCGACAATGTCATCCCACACTGACAGGAACTGGAGTCCCTTAGAATGACACCAGACACATAATCAATTTCAGATCATTTGTTCTTTATACTGTTGTCTCATCCTAGGTGATCTACAATGCTTGTCAGGCATAGGGGCACACATGCCTAGGATACATATTTGGAGAGCTCAGTCATGTCTTTCTCATATATTCCTTAGAGATACATCTCAAATTCTGCATACCAACACCAACTATGATGGATTAATAGTGGGGCTTGTTGTGGAGAGACTTGATTGCATGTGTGATGTGGCAACCACTTTTGCCACATAGATGACCCTAAAGTTCTCCTTGTTTAAGCTGGTGAGTAGGAAGGGTGCATGGCTGTCTGTACAATAAACTATAACGACAACCTTTGCAATAGAAAACTATTGCCTTAAGCACTTCCTGGGTGAGACAGTGGTGCTCCTTTTTTATGTGTATATTGTGCTTTGGGTTTAGTGTTAGGTGTACCATGCTTGTGTTTTGGATGTCTCTACTGCTTATGTAGGTTGCTGAAGAGTACCTCAACCCATGATGGTACTTCATTGATGTCACAGTACAGTTCTGAGGCAGTATCTGCACTGAGACAATAAAAACATGTCAGCTAGGTTAGCAGAAGAAAAGAGGGGAACTGACATCTCATAATGTGAGATGTGATCCTGGTATCTGCATAGAGAATGAGAAAAGGAGTGGGTATGTGATATGGTGCTATTTTAGGGGGACTAACATATAGGGTGTACAGTAGGAGTTCTTTCCAAAGTGAGATCTATAGTTCTGTTGTGGAGAGATAAGATGTGACATTACTGCTTGTTTAATGGAAATTTGCCCAGCTA